>NW_008825114.1:6028048-6048349 GCF_000699105.1 Pygoscelis adeliae
AGAAACTGCTGAAGGAGAAGGTGAATCGAGCCAATTTGCAGAAGTGAAGGCCATCCAGCTGGCTTTAGACATTGCTGACCGAGAAAAGTGGCCAGTGCTCTATCTCTATACTGACTCATGGATGGTGGCAAATGCCCTGTGGGGCTGGTTACAGCAATGGAAGCAGAGCAAC
The DNA here is from genome assembly GCF_000699105.1 of Pygoscelis adeliae. Taxonomy (NCBI): domain Eukaryota; kingdom Metazoa; phylum Chordata; class Aves; order Sphenisciformes; family Spheniscidae; genus Pygoscelis; species Pygoscelis adeliae. The sequence goes on from NW_008825114.1 coordinate 6,028,221, forward strand.
TGGCAGCGCAGAGGCAAACCCATCTGGGCTGCCGCACTGTGGCAGGATATTGCTGCCCGAGTGGAGAACCTGGTTGTAAAAGTCCGTCATGTGGATGCTCACGTACCCAAGAGTCGGGCCACTGAAGAACATCAAAACAACCAGCAGGTGGATCAGGCTGCTAAGATTGAAGTGGCTCAGGTGGATCTGGACTGGCAACATAAGGGTGAATTATTTATAGCTCGGTGGGCCCATGACACCTCAGGTCACCAAGGGAGAGACGCAACATACAGATGGGCTCGTGATCGAGGGGTGGACTTGACCATGGACACTATTGCACAGGTTATCCATGAATGTGAAACATGCGCTGCAATCAAGCAAGCCAAGCGGTTAAAGCCTCTTTGGTATGGAGGACGATGGCTGAAATATCAATATGGGGAGGCCTGGCAGATCGATTATATCACACTCCCACAGACCCGCCAAGGCAAGCGCCACGTGCTTACAATGGTGGAGGCAACCACCGGATGGCTGGAAACATATCCCGTGCCCCATGCCACTGCCCGGAACACTATCCTGGGCCTTGAAAAGCAAGTCCTATGGCGACATGGCACCCCAGAAAGAATTGAGTCAGACAACGGAACTCATTTCCGAAATAACCTCATAAACACCTGGGCCAAAGAGCACGGCATTGAGTGGGTGTATCACATCCCCTATCATGCACCAGCCTCCGGGAAAATTGAACGATGCAATGGACTGTTAAAGACTACGCTGAGAGCAATGGGTGGCGGGACATTCAAACATTGGGATACGCATTTAGCAAAAGCCACCTGGTTAGTCAACACTCGGGGATCTGCCAATCGAGCTGGCCCTGCCCAGTCAGACCTTCTACGTACTGTAGATGGGAATAAAGTCCCTGTAGTGCACATAAAGAATATGTTGGGGAAAACAGTCTGGGTTATTCCTGCCTCGGGCAAAGGCAAACCCATTCGTGGGATTGCTTTTGCTCAAGGACCTGGGTTCACTTGGTGGATAATGCAAAAGGATGGGGAAGTCCGATGTGTACCTCAAGGCAATTTGATTTTGGGTGAGAATAGCCAATGATCTGAATTATGTGATGTTAAGTACTAATTATGGTTATAATAGTTATACTAATAATGCACAGATATACTAATACTACTAATAATATTATATGTCATACTAATGTTATTACAATAAGAATCATCCAGACTAACGAGGAATAACTTCAGTGAAACCAGGCGAAGCACAGTGATGATGGTACCAGAACTGACTTCAACATGAAACAATCCAACACCACATACCATCTCCATTTTTTCCTGCCCTGAAAGACTATTATGACAGATGGAGCCCGAAGTCATGGACTAAATGAACTCACCGAACGTTTTAGAGGGATGGCCCACAGACTAAGGGAATGATATCTCTGTGTGTGTGTGTATATGTGTGTATAGGAAAACAAAAGGGGTGGTGATTAATGAAAATGTATAGATAAAATATGAGACTTGAGCATGACGCAGATGGTATAGAATAAGGGGTGGATAGTGTCCTGGGTTCAGCGGGGATAGAGTTAATTTCCTTCCTAGTAGCTGGTACAGTGCTGTGTTTTGGATTTAGGATGGGAACAAAATTGATAAGGCACCGATGTTTTAGTTGTTGCTAGGTAATGCTTACACTAGCCCAGGACTTTCTAGTTTTCCAAAACACAGCACTGTACCAGCTACTAGGAAGGAAATTAACTCTATCCCTGCTGAAACCAGGACACCTACCCTTCTTTTCCATGGGGCAAAGGCAGATGTTTAAAGTCATGTAACGCATCTAATGAAAGAAGTTTCATTCTTTCAATCTGAGTAACACGTTAGCACATTCATCCATCCAAGTCCATTTAATTAACATTTTAGAACAGAAGTCAACCCACCTATCCTTAACTTCAGAAAAAAATTTAAAGATATGAAATTATGGATCAGACAACAAACATAGCTATCCTCTGGTGCATCTCTTCTAAACTCATGATAATATCCTCCATGACAGGGAATAGCTCAGGTTTCAACCTCGCAAGCTTTGTAACGTATTTCTGACAGAGATAGCAGCAACAGATAGAATTCAGGTCCTCCAGCTTTTCTTACGACCTCAGTAGAGCAAAGAAGAGGGGCTGCGCTCCTCTTGTTACAGTGTCAGGGCTAATGGCTTCCTGGCAGCTCCCTCCTGTAGGGGCAGCAGGGCTGGGCCTGGGTCCCACCACCCCAGCCAGAGGCAGGGCAGTCGGGGTGGGGGGTGGGCAGCCCCAGCCCCAAGGATTGGGATTGGGAACCTGGTGGGCACCGGGATGGGCTGAGGCCAGGCTGGGACATCAGCCCAGGGGCCCAGCAGGACTGAGGGGAGCTGGAGACCAGCCCTACTACGGCATCGCTGGGGCAGAGGCTGTTGGCCCGGGGGGCTGCCATGGGGTACTGGGCCCTGAGCAGGGCTGGGGGAAGCCCTGGGGGAGGCTGGGCAGGGCCAGTAAGCCCCATCAGTGCCATTGGGGCCCTCACAGACAGTTTCAGCTGGTTGCAGGTACTTTCACTTCAGCTATGAACCTCGTGAGACCAGGGTATCAGCTGTTCACTAACAAGGTGACAGAAAGGCCAAAGCGGAGAGCAGTGATAACATCTGTAGGGACCTGAGTGGGCTGATACTATTCCTTTAGGAACAGGTATAGTCTAATATGCTGAGCCAGAGCCAACTGACAGCCAGAGCGCTAGTGTATTGCCAAGATCTGATACAAGGATCTTCACTTGCCCTTACAGCCAGTGGATGGAGGGATATCCTAGGGAGTCAAAAATGGGGGAGCGAGAGCTCTCCCAACATAATAAAGCTACTTTTATTTAAGAGTAGGCATACTTCCACAGCAAGATAGCTAACCAGAGTCTTTACTGACTCTTTAGGATGACTGTTCAAAGCAGTGAAGTGGTGACATACTCTTAACCACATTAGGAAAAGCTATCCGTGCTCTGCAAAAGAGAGAGCACAGAAGGGTGGCCCTTTGGAGTTGTCAAGAAAGGATGTCCAGTCACAACCTTAGGAAGCTGGCGGGCTTTAAAGGACTGCCTCCAGCCACAGTTTGAGGTTGTCTGGAGTGAGCTAGAAGCACAAGAAAGCTCTGACATGCCTTCTGTGCCTCAAGTTCTTACCGGTAGCACCAGCAGTGCAGTAGTTCTCAGCAGTCAGTATTGCCGTAGGGACACAAAGAAAAAGAAGGTGTTCAGAGCTGTGAAGATAGATGGTTCAGGGCCCATAACATAAATAATCAAGTCAATTGATTATAACGGTTCCTCTGGCCTTAAAGATTTCTAATATTCAAAGCACATTTTTCTTTTCCATGTTTATAAAAATTGCTTTGTCATGTGAGATGCAAGTGATTCTATTGAACTGGGAATCAACATTCTTGTGTTGGACACCCCGAGACTGTTATCTGTGAAATAACACAACTGTCAAGGCTATCTTCCCTCAGCTCTCTCACTTTTCCCCTTTCTTTCCAATCCCACAGTAATCCATTTCTAGGCTTTGTAATCCTGCCTTGCACCATTCTGTCTTTGGACTTGCAACTAACTCCTTATCCACTTAAGCTGTCTATCTACCTTACTCCCTGGTTTTGGGATTAAGCCTTTTGTATGTTCCTGCATGAAAAGCTTTCCCCTGGTCTTGGTTAACCACATCAATAGTTTCCCTGCTGTGACTTACTAGGTTTTTCCCTCTCAAGGAGAGGATATCAGATTTGTGAGGCATAATCGTCCTTTTGTGAGTCTACACTAATTGTCTTTACAAAGAATAGTATCCTTATTCTGCTCTGCCCAAAAGGAAAGCACTCCCACTTTTTGTTTCTGAACACCATGATCTGCAGGTTTTCTCTATTACATGCTCCATTTCCTCTGGAATGTACTTATCTTCCAATGTGTCTTATCTTTTGTAAGCTGTCCAAAGATCATTACCTCTTACCTCTTCAGCTGTATCTGAGTTAACCTGACACCTGATTCAAAAGCGAGGAATTGAGTAAAAGGTAATTCTCCTCTGAACACTTGAAGAAAGGCAAAGGGAAGCAAAAGTACTATCAGCTACAGGCAGACAGGTACTATTGCCCATGTAGTAACTATGAACCTCCCCCACAACAGATGTGGCATGTTTAAGACAGAAGAAGAGGGAAATGGACCGACTCATACTGGCTTGAGAGGGACTGGGAGTCAATTATACATATCTACGTACTGTATAGGGAATTTTTATTCATTCGGCTACTGTTGTCTATAACCCTGCCAGATCTCCTCGGAAAGCTAGGCAGCAACATGTTGTTGTGGTGACATGCAGCACCTTCAGAAAGATCACAGCAGGCCTTCATGTCTCTTGTGACATATATGTTATAACTCCTGTCAGCCCACATATAGCCCTGTAGTTTTCAGGCTTTACATAGTCAAACACACTAGATGAGGCCATGACACAAGTTATCAATAAGGCAGTGTGTTTTAAAAGACAAATTACTTCATAATGACATGCCAGCAGAAAGAAAAATATCCTAGGTATTTGGCAATTATCTAGGTACCATCAGTTAAACAATACAGCAAGTTTTGTATTAATGTTAACATGATCCTATAATTGTTTAATTGTATTGCATTAACACCCAGGAGATGCAGTTATGGGTGAGGATTTTGTTATGGTAGGTACAACACAAACACAGGACAAAAATATCCAGGCCCTGTTCTAGAACTAAGGAATAGATCTATTATTGCTAGGGGATAAAGGACAGCAAATTACAATGATTTAAACTATGGCAATATCATATTCAATGCAACTGAGAGCAGAGACATGTAACCATAAGCCATCAACTGAGGTGTCTGTGGGGACATATCTGAAGTCATACTTTGTAGCTGCCTAAAAGCTGCAAAAGAAATCATTCTGCTAGCCAGAGGCCAGATAATTTTGTTCTTAAGCACTTCTGACAAGGACATGCCTTCTTCACATGCAGCACATACGCTTAGAAGAGGGCATAGAGCAAAGGAATTATGGTTAGTACTGCTAAGTCTGTGCTACTGAAAAAATCCCAGCTGTCAGTTTTCAGATTGCTTTGCGCTTTTTTTAAGAAATCAGCATTCCAAAAATGTTTCTGTGTATTTATATAAAGTTATGGCTTATTCCTCTTTGAGAATGTAATGCTGTTCCATCAACGTTAGTTAGTGCTGTAGCAGTTCATAGTTATCATCAGTGATAACAGTGACATTCAAGAATTCTCTACATGATGCATACAAAGAGTCCCTTGAAGATAGTCCTTTCAGTATTAGCCTGGTGAGTTTAATATGATTTCATTTTCAGGGAATTTGGTCAGGGTTTTTTTTATTTATAACAGTAGACCTAAACCACAGAGTCCTTCCTAGACAATAAAATTGTGATATATTTACTAAGCTGCATAGAATAATAGTTACCGTTTGCATTTGACTGATGCCATAGGAACACTGGCTACAACACATTAAATGGATTGTGCTATGACAACATTATCAGTCTATTAAGCTACTCCAATACCTCACTTATTTCTATTTCACCAAAATGTCTTGGTTTTACTCTGTACGCTATGCCCATGAATGCCATCTTTGCCTATATGTAAAGTGATCTTCTCAGTCAGAATTTATAACATAACCAGAGAACACTTTATTCGTTGTTTTCAAGGCATTCTAATGTGGATGTTATTTTTAAGAGTTCACTGCCATTTCAGCAGACATCTGTGAGATTGGGAAGGATTAAGGGGTTGAAGAATAATTTAATATTGGCAATCGCTCTGCTAGAGATGTGTTCTTATATTAAAGATTAGTACATTCTAGACAACAGACAGATAAGAAAAATCTGTTTCTGTACAGTGGTTTACTTGCAAACTGGTGGTCTGACAAAAAACTGATATAGTAGTGGAGCACAAGTAACATTCAACAACCGTCATGTTTGCTCAAGAAGCTGCACAAAACCCCTCATGTTGGTGAAGCCTGTATTATCTAAAAGCAACACCGAGAAATTTTAATAAGTCAGAACAATAGTTTATTAAGTATGGTTGCTGGTCTATCGAATTTCATTTTGGTATTGGTAGGGATTACTTTGGTGGAGAACAGGGATATCTCTGAAGGCAATGGCTTTAAGTGTCGGAGATCAAAAAGTCAGACTGCTCTTTAAGGGAAAAAAAGCCATGATTCAAGAGTGAGCCCAGCACAGGCATTGCTGTCAGTGACAGGGTAAACTCCCACAGGGTCTGTCTGAACAGGGTACCCAAGCAGGATCAGGTTCAGGTTGGTGATGATAACAGGTGCCATCAACAGTCTAGTAATCATCAGATAAGGCAAAATAATGCATCAGGTTCTAGGTGAAGTCAGGAAATCCAAACAATTCAGGAGCAATAGAAGACAGGAATGGAGAAAGTTACATGTACAACACAGCTCAGGCCAGGACGGGATGCTCAAGCCTGGATTTAAATGGGACTCCTGGGCCATGGGCAGAGGGTGTGTGGGTGATGGTTCCCACTGAGACCAGTTGAGGCAATTAAGGCTTAAAGTGCACTCATGGTTGTCACACAAAGTTGCAATTTGCGCCCTTAAGAAGTCCTGTGGATGCAGAGATTTGTATATTTTCCTCCACACACTTTCTAGGTGATGATAATGACTCTATAATAGCTGATGGCATGACAGTTATCCTAGAAAGAAAGGGCTAAAAGACATGTTAATAGATCATTATTTCAGTCCCCTGTCTGAAAGGAAGAGCAATAGTATCTGTCATTTCTGACAGAAATCTGTTCAACCTGTTTTTAAGACTCTCTGACAATGAAAGTTTCACATCACACACAGGCAATCTGTGTGTGATCTGAATCCTATCATTTATAAGGTTTCCCTAATGTTTATGCTGAGTCTTTCCCAATGCATTTCAAGCACATTGGTGGCTCTTCTGTCCTCTACAAAGATAGAGACCAAGTATTCCTCTTCTCTTCTTTAGGTTGAATTACTTAGTTCATCCAGCCCTTCTTCTTTAGTCACATTTGTTAGCCTGATGATACTCATTTTCATCCATTATCTCAGCTCTTTCTCAAGTAGAAGCACTGTGCTCAAACTGAAACCCTCCTAGTCAATCCATATTACCAGGATCTCACTACAATATTGGCCTCTGTCCTAGTATTAAAGCAATGTTGACCACATAGAGCTAGCCTGCAATCTGTTGTAATTCTCAGAGCCTTCCCTGAAGAACAAATTGCCTGCCTGACAAATTGTTCATTGTCCAGTGCCTGTGTAGATATTTGGATATCAGGCAACATCCTGCATTCAACTTTAGTAAATTTCATTCCATCTTTTTATTTAGACCATCTCTTCATTATCTCCAATAAGCCATGTTCATTTTGAAATCCGATGCTTTCATTCGTATTTCAAGTTATTTATAGTGGAGTATATTTCCTTGTTTCAAGAGGATGACTGTCAATGTAATGTAATATTTCAGACAGACAGAGCAACATTCAGATTCCCTTCATAAGTGTGCAATGAGTTACTGGGGTTTTCCATAAGACTTGTTACTATTAATCATATAACTCCTGACCTTTGCAACATGACAAGGTGTGACTGAGATTACTTATTACATTATCTACCCTACTTCTTAAAAGAAAATAAAACTTTTTTGTTGTTCATTAGCACTGCAAGTACCTAACTATTCTTTAGGACCGCAGTGCTTAACAAGGTGCAAAGCTATGTAACGCACTTACAGTTGGGCAGGATGCAGGAATAAAAAGGTTGCTGTTACTATTTATGAGAGATATGGAAAGTAGAAGTGACTTATTTGAAGTCATACAGCAGATCACTGGCAATGCTCAAAGGAGAACTGAATTCCACCAAAACCCACATTGCTTCACTGAGCAGTAAAACATTTAGTAGTGTTGACTTGACAAGTAGTACCCAAGCCTTCACTAATGGAAACACTTCCATAGTTTGAAGTCATATCAATGAGTCAGCTGTCTTGAAATGGAAAAGTAATAGGAAGGTCTTTATTTCTGTGCCTTCTGTGCCTTCTTCTGCAACCTCCTCAAGTTCAACAAAAGACTGAACACATTCAAGAAGAATCTCTTCACTGATTTAGCCCTCTCCACTGCCCTTAGGAGTTTGTATTACATGCTACTAGAAATTTTCACTTTCAGAGAGCATTTCAGATCACTTTTTTTTAAAAGAGATATTAAACTTGACCACAAAAAGTATAGTCTATATGAGTGCTGCATATTTACTTAGCTTTCTAGAATACATCTATACCATGCAACACACAGGAATACAGCATAAATAAGCTTCTCACAGGCAATCCTAAAAAAGTTAAACCAACCTCTCTGGATGTAGCATAGGAGACCCTATCCTTTTTGTTTCCTTTTCTTTATATATCACCGTTGTACAGTCTGGTTTTTTAAGTTATGATGAAAAGCTTTTTTTATAATCAGACCCAGGACCCATTATTGCTATGCTGAAGCCTGACTCTGGATTCCAAAGCAAACAATGAAGCAAGATTGGGTCCCCTATCTTGATACTGACATAGATGGGGTTCAGCCACTTCTGTCACATTCACTTGCAAGCCCCATGCACTTGTAAAGGAAAGACCTGTAAGGAAAGATGGATTGATTGTTGGCTGATACCATATGTGAACAGTATTTTCTTTCCACAGCTTTTTGTTTTCCCTCAATAATGAAGAATACTATTCTATGCTGTTTTCCTTATGACGGAAGAAAATTGCCAGAGGTCTCTAATACATAAAGGAATAATTCCTAAATAAAAAATTAACTGGCCAAAGATGGTAATTTTAAGAAAAGGTTTAAACTCTCTCTCAAGATCCTAGGAGAAAGGTGTTCCACAGAAATCCAATCAGCCACTCTTCCTCAAAGATAAAGGTAGCTCCTTTGCCAGAGCATTTGCATTTAGAGCAGTACTTTACCCCTTCTCCCATAGGCTCTCATATAAGACTTTCCCACCACAAAAGCTAAGATACCTCCTGTAATTCTCCACTTAAACAACATTCTTTTTTCTCTTTTAGAAACCAGCTACTTATTAGCAACTAACTGCTCCTTTTTCATCTGTGTCTGAGAATTTCCTTCATTAAGCTCAAAGAGGTTCTTTACCAGAAGGGTATTTATTCTTATACATTACATAGAAATCTAAGAGGCGTGCACTACAAAACATTCAAGCTTTCTCTACTTACATTTCCTTTTACTTGGTAGAGAAAGAGAAAATAAGGCCAGACACACTGCTACAGTAAATCATTTTAGCATTACTGACTTCAGGGGTTCTATGCTGACTTAGCTTCAAAAGATCTTGCTGCAAAAGCCTTTGGAGACAGAATCAAGTCTCAGGTCTGACAGTGTGGGAAATGTTCCTCTTTTGGAACCCAAGGAGGCTTCCACTGCAGCCTTCCTCTTGCTCCTTCACATATGTCCTTCCTTGCTACTCTGAGGTTTCCACAAGCTCCCCACCTTTGTGGCTTCTTTCTTAAACAAGGCTAAACAGGTTTCCCTTAGAAGCATGTTAGTGTCCCTTGGGAGCAGTGAACAGTGTCCTTTTGACAAGATACTGGCTTTGAATATGAGCTGCTGGTGTGGAACTAGTGCATGGAAATGTTAACAAACCCTGCTTAAACTCCACTTGGCTGCTTTGCCACAATCTATAAAAATGACTCATCTTTTACTGTATTACAGAGTTCACCAACCTGTTAAATCAAACACTACTATTAAAGTAGGCTATTAAGTGCTTGCTGAACTGTACTGTGCAGAGCGGGCATAAGATGCCAGAATTATTCCACGTGTACACAAGATAACGTATTCTGGTCAGTGATGCAGGGGAGTGAGAATGAGCAGGTCAAGGTTTGAAATCCACTGGTAATGCAGAGGGCCTCCCCTAGACTTCATGCTGGCTAAACACAAAACTGGTGATCCAGAAGTTTTCGTCACTATGTTAGCATGCCATTCCTCTCAAACTCATCAGCTCCCTTGAGAGGCAGAGCATTGAAAGGCAGATCTTAGGCATCCCATTTCATTAACAGTGTTACATGGCTTCCAGACTGCAGATGCTTGTCTCCCAGTCAGACTGGAGTATAAGGCTGTGGAACTGGAGTCCTTCTGTGTTGACTTACCCTAACTTACAGAATTTGGAACTAGTTACTTCGTTTTTCCATATCTTCTCTAAAAATGCTCCACAGGGATGCTGTGAGGTTTAACGGGTTGTTTACTTTTGAATGCTTTTCTCATATTCAGAAACAGAGCCCCTCATCCGCAGTGCTCAAGAACAGCAGTAAAGCCAACTTAGTAAACCAGTAATGCTAATGTAACTGGGTTTAGATGAATATCCTACTGTGCTTTATAATGTAGTCTTGTCCTTTTTCAAATTGGAAAGTCTGGGCAGGTAGCTAACAAGACTTTGCACAAGGGCAAACTTTTCCTCAGCTCCAACTGGAGTTCCCAGAGACTCAATGCCTCTGAAAGGCATGCCCAAGTCAGACATTCAGTATCAGGCTGCCTTAGAAGCTGAATTCTAGCTCTCAGTGCTTCAGTTTTCCCAACTGTAAAATAAAAATGTTGAGTTCACTTTGTTATTAATAAATAAATATGAGATGCACTCAGTGACCTTCAGTCTCTGGGGAAGTTTTGATCTACAGTCCTACATAGATATGTCTGTCCAACAAATTCATAACAGAGGCTCAGGAACATCAATAAGCCAAAGAAGAAAAGACTTTATAAACCAGATTCTTGTCTTTGATAGCATCTCAAATGGAACAGGAGTGACTGAAAAGAGGAGGAGGAGTAAGGGACAACTAGACAACTGACAGCCAACAGGGCTGAACCTTAGGCTTACCAAGAACAGGCAACTCATCAATGAGTTCTCCTGACTGGAGAAACAGGATCCATCCAAGGATGACTCATATTTATTGTAAACTGACCTGTTTAATCACTGTGACACTCATCCGTGTTGATTCCCTTTTCTCCCATGGGATTTCCTGGCTATGTGCATTAGGGACAATAGGTTTGCATAGAGAACAAAGCACACAGACTGCCAAGGGATATAACAGTGCAGCTGGAGTACAAACGTAGGGCTGCCTGAAATATCTGTCAAAGGAATACTGGGCTTCCTGTAATCTGCTTGTTAAAAGATGTTTTTCTCAAGTCATCTGGTTTGTTAAGGAACAGTAAACAACAGCTGTTTTGGCAATGATTTTAAATTCCACTTCGATATTTTAATCCAGGATTTAATAGTCCCCAAGTCCTAAATTCCTCTTTGATTGAAGTCTTGCCCACAGAATACAATCCAAACATCTGCTGTGCTCTTGTGGGAGCTAGTGAATTGCAGAAGAGCTGCTTTGGAGTGGCTGTTTCATCTCTGGGCTTGAATAATGTACTGTTCAACTTTTAAGTACTTCAAAATGCTTGTGAATAATGTTGCCACAGTCATTCTATCACACACAAAGCTTCCAGATGCAAAGACCTCCACGGATAGCCTTCAGGCAGACTTAACAGTACCTGTGTATGCTCTGAAATGTTGCGATTCTGGGCGTTAGAACCATATTGATTCTCTTGTAAAGGACATCTATATTGGTGGGTTGTGAGTTACAGAGTTTTGCACATAAAATTGATTTTTGACCTATTGGTCATTCCTGAGTTTACATTTTTGTTTCTTAACATTTCACAAGAGGCCTTATTTCATCCACAGCAAACATCTGAATAACTCTGTGCTTAGGAGTTGAATCAATGCCTACTGAAGTCAGTGGAAAAGCTCCTACTAGTTTAGAGGTATCTGTATCTAATCTAGCACTCTTACAGCTTTGTCTTTGCTACAGGAGGGGGAAAAGTTTCCTTACTCTGAGCAAGAAAGTATTCTTCACCTGAACTAACTAAATCAAAATGAATCCAAATGAAGGAAAAGTGTTTGTAGGTTTCATGTCAGTGGGAGAGTGTGGAAGCTTGGTACTTAATCTGTTAGCTTGCGTGAAACCTATACCTTCACTGATTGTACATTCAGTAGGCTAATTTAAGAATACTTTTTTTTTTTTTAAGAGATGGCTAAGAGCCTTTAGCCAGCATCTTCTCTTCCAGATCCACCTTTGCAAGTGGAAGAGGTTATTTTCCCAAGCTGCTTTTCTTCCTTTTGCTGTATGAAGTTACTTTTTCCTTAGATTTATTGGCAAAGGACTTCCTGGGAGTGTTTCTTAATTTACTTCTGGCAAGATCAGCTAAGCTCACTTAGACAGGTTCAAGGCAGACAACAAGCAACTTGGGTTAGGCTGTGGGAGGCTGTTTCTCAATGTTCTATCCCCTGAAGTCCAAGGAAAACTAGTAAAACAGACAGACACTGAAGGACTGTTCCTTGCCAACTCCTGTTTCCACTTAAAGCAACAGTACAAACATCAGCAAGTCCATGACAGTCCAAGCCTGTAACAGCAATTGAAATGGAGCCCGGAAGGAGAAGGAAATGCACTTACAACAGAATAAAAAATAGCATCTCCGTAAGCTTAGTTGAATTTCTGAAAGTGGAAGAAGTTCAGCTCTTATGCTATATTTTGTTACCTTTTGAAAGGCATTTTAGTCAACAAAACCACAAAGTTCATATTTCTCTGATGCCCCTGCAAACAGATTAAATGCAAAGACAAAATGATACAAAGAAATGGAGAAGAAATTGCTCCCCTAACCTGTTGCCAGCTATCTACTGTTCCGTGCCACATCAGATGTCAATGCCCTCTCAGATCTGCCAAATGAGCCAGTTGTGTAATGCTCCCCAACCCATGTCTGTCAGAATAAACTTGGCTCTTTCAAATAGCTTAAATAACGTTGTTAACTCATCTCACATTGCCTCACGTGAGTTAATGAATGAATAATTCACACAAGCAGCTCAACTGCTAGATCTGAAACTGTGGTAACCCTTAGCGAAGGATAAAAATCTGTTCCATCAGCATTGGTGAAACGAAAAGAAGTTGTGTCTCCCCTGTACAACACTATAATCATGCAGTAAGATCATCATAGAACAAAACTTGGTAGAATCACATTCTCATCAAAGTAAAATTTCATATGCAGGCAGTCTTTCCTAGGATTCACTTTGAAACTGTTTGAATGAGGGCTTGGCATAGTACCCTGATATTCTATTTGTAAAGCCCTGGTCTGTAACCAGGGCTCAACAATAGATGTTGAGCCTGTGAAAAACCCTACAGTAAGCCAGTGAAACTGCTCATAAGAGGTTTCAGGTCAAAGGTAAAACCAGCTTGAATTACATGTACAGCACAAGAACAAAGCTCGTTTGTTGGAACTGCATATTCCAGTCACACAATGGATCACGTAAGGAACAGAGCAGCTTGACTACAAAAGGGAAAGATGTAATTGAATGCTCAAGGCCATCAGTCTCTTCTGGGGAGTGCAACAATGCCAGCTGAAGCTGCAATGGGATTTTGTTTGTAGATTTTCTTCAGATATACTCCTGGAAGGCATATGCATCATGTGTACCTGTGACAGACTGGTGTAGTTCCCCCCCTTTGGTCAGCAGTTTTCTATAAGCAGACTTAATTCTGGTTTCTAAGCTCCTAATTTCCTGGGTCTGGACAGTCACTGTTCATTGTTCTGACTGTTAGGCATGTTCACAGGTGCAATTTTCTCCCAGGATACCTGGCAGTATGACTGCTTCAAACACCAAAATAAATACCAAACCTTTACACATGTATGTAATGTATACAAAATTAGCCAGAAGTCTGTTTAATCCTTTATCCTGTAAAGCAAGATAGCAGAAAAGTATTATGCCTTAGTAAATGTAAGTGCTGTGACTGCATCCCTCCTCTCAGAGGTTTGGCTGTCTGGGCTGAGGACTCAAGAAGGCCTGAGCTAACTGACGCCGTGCAGCACAGGCTGGCTACTCCCTAAAGCGAGGGCAGCTGGGGACTGAGGGAGACCCCAAAAGCTTGTCAGCCGCAGATCTGTCTCACAGCCTCTGAGCAAGATGAGTAGGACCTGCTCAGGTGTACTGGCTTTGGCTGGGATAAAGTTATTTTTCTTCATAGTAGCTCTATGGTGCTATGTCTTGGATTTGTGACCAAAATAGCATTGATAGCACACCAAGGTTTTAGTTATTGCTGAGCAGTGCTTATACAGCATCAAGGCCTTTTCTGTTTCTCACACTGCCCCACCAGCGAGGTGGTGGGCAAGAAGTTGGGAGGGGACAGCTGACCCCAGCGGGATATCCCAGACTATATGACGTCACGCTCAGCAATAAAAGCTGGGGGAAGAAGGAAGAAGAGGGAACTTTTGGAGTTACGGTGTTTGTCTTCCCAAGTAACCATTACATGTGATGAAGCCCTGCTTTCCTGGAAATGGCTGCCTGCCCATAGGAAATAATGAATTAATTCCTTATTTTTGCTTTGCTTTCATGCGCAGCTTTTGCTTTAAACTGTCTTTATCTCATCCCACGAGTTTTCTCACTTTTACCCTTCTGATTCTCTCCCTCATGCCACAGGAGGGGAGTGAGCAAATGGTTGTGTGGGGGTGAGTTGCTTGATGGGGTTAAGCCACAATACCAGAAATGGCAGCCAGAGTCAGCCCAGAGCCCAGAACATCAGGCAAGTTCAAGGTGATGAGACGGGGTCAAGGTGAAGCCAGGAATGCAGTTCAGCAATTCAGAGTTGGGATCAGGCCCTGTGAGAGTAACAAGTGATCACCAGGCAGGCCCATAGTGATGAGGAAGGTCCAGCGTCAGGCTGGGATGTCATCCTGTGGGTCAGGGTCTGGGCCCAGATTAGCAGGCCAATGTCCAGGCACAGGCAGGACTGCGATGCAGTGGCAGCTGTAGCTGAGGTGAGATCCAAGCACTAAAGCACCGCCTTAGATCAGTTCCCACAGGAAGATGAGGAATTCCTGCAGTGCTGTCTGGAAGGGATGTCTCTGGGAGGAATCTCTCCAAGGTCACTGGAGGGAGGGGACAGTCCTCAACTGTACTAAATTGGTCCTGAGCACAGGCAGCTAAACCTCCAGGAGGAGGGATGGTCTCAGGACGCTTAAAGCAAGTGTATTTCATAGCCCCAGTAACCAACAGCTGCTGAGAAGAAAAAAACTCACTCAAGACCTAAGAACCCTTCTCATGCTCTGCCAAACCAACTTCTCACTCCTTCCAGCCTTCTTCTGCCAGATACTTAAGGTTTCTATACTTAAGCTTAAAAGCAGAAGGATGATACAAAAGGGAAGCAGAAGGGAATACTCTAAGTTACCACATGCTAGCTAAAAAGAGGTAACAGAATGTCTCCTCTTTTCCTTAAAGAAATAAGGCCAGTAGATTCAGAAATTCATCCCAGTTTAGCTGCTTGGTAAGTAAATAGTATTAAGGTTTGGTCTTTCAAACGAGAATTAAGGCAGATACTCAGTAACAGTTATTTAATTGATAAAATTGCTGATAACATCACATAAGAATGAACACCCAGAATCCTCTGCGAGTGACTTTTCACCCAAATCCTAGCAAGCAGGCACTGAGCCCACAGGTGCACACAGATCCATTTGAATATCCATGTCCTTGCTACCCCAGCAAGGGGAGTATCCCAGAGGGCTTACTTTCTGAAGACCTGTTTTCTGAACATCTGCAAAATACTATCTGGGAGGCATCTCCCCTTAGTATCTTAAACAGGTGGAACCTACCTTTAACCATTACTTATAAGAATATCACTAGTCTTTCTTCCTGACCCCTAACAAAAGCCGGGGCTTCCCCAGCTTTTCTTATTTTTTCACAATCAGGTTTTATTGCAGGTATGCTTTTAGCTCTGTCAATATTCCTATTCGAGCTAAACTGCCATTAAAAAAAAAATGCTTATCATGTAAAATTAAAACCCATTCCTTCACACTTAAAAACCCTTAAAAACTCAGGTTTTTTTCCTTGACTTTCCTCAGAACTATTAGGCTAATTCCGAAGTCCTCTTCTCCTGAGGAACCACTTTTTCTGGATGTGACGTAACAGTGAGTCAGCGAGTCAGCAGACAACAAGCTTCCGGAGTGCAGTCAGCAGACCCGATTTCCCCCCTATTCTGTAATACAGTAGGATATGTCAGACAAACATTGCCAGACTGCTATATATATTTACCAGGACTGCCTCATACTTCATCTTTGACCTTTCCCCTAGTTTCTCTTTTTTTTCTTTTTGTACTTTCCTAGTCTTTTGTAGCAAAATCAACACCCTTGGTTTAAAAAAGGAGAGGAAACAGATTCACAAATTAGGGTATCTTCTCCCTCATCCTTTTCTACTTGATCAGCCCTCTGATCAGTAACTACGTTTACACAAATATTAAGGGCAGAACTAGTCAGGCAGCAGAAATACAATAATTTATTCCACTAAATAATTAATGTCAGTACCTTACTTTTGCTAAATCCCTTCAGTGGGGCCTACTTATAAAGCTCTCCTTCTGATAAAGCTGGAAGATTATGGAGCTTCTGGCAGAAAACAAACATCATGGCTTCCTTTTACAGGCATGTAGTATTTCTCAGAACAGCTGCAACTAAGAAAAGCAAAGCAAAAAACCCCAGCTCCGTGCTATTGCTTCATAAGAACATTCAAGTTTTGGAACCACTAACAGTGACATCTGTAAATGTCATTCCAAAGAAAAAATATTAACTTTCCAAAACCACAAGGGTCTTCTCAAAATGTAGTATACACTATTTGGAGCACCAAACATCCTCATGGAAATGGTGCTAATAACATTAAGTAATAACTATACTCAGAATGATTTAGCACCGATAATTGATAAAGGATGTAAGTACCTAGTTTGGAGTGGAAGGACATTTTATCTTAAACAGCCACTCCACCTCTGACAGTCCTAATTCTCAGACTTAAAAAATACATTAAAAATTTGTTCCTGGCAAAATTCTTAACTTCACTCTACTTTGGATTATACTCCAAGTAATCTGTCTACCATCCCTCCAGGAGCAGGCAGAGATTCTGAGAGGAATTGCATGAATCTCTCAGGATTTGGAGGCCACTCAGCTATGACAGTTATTCTGAGGAAAAAGGTTGTATTTTCTTAGGTTATTGGCAGATAATGGTTCCTTTAGATCTGAATCAAAACATAAAAATAAAGCATTGTGCTGTAAAATGGCTGGTGTTCATGAGCTGAGACACCATTTTAAACCATGAAGGTACATATAATTTAATACTTTTGATGCAAAGGCTCTGTTTCCCCAGGTGAAACAGCCTCACAGTCTTGTATTTGCTTTTGTAGAATGACTTAACGTTCATGTTCACTTTAACATCCCTCTTTGAAAAGACAACCCTTATGAACTTACTCAAGTTGCTCAAGTCTGTTGGCTTCCAAGCAAACTCTAGTGCAGCCTATATTTGAATAAAAAATGAGTAGACATGACCTATGGACTGTTACAGTGAATAAGTATACAATTCATAAGCCTGCTAATCTTATTCCTTCGTAGCAACTATGGTTGCTAAGAACAGCATTTTTCTTCCAATACTCTTAACCCAGCACTGATCTTCCTAGCTTTTCTCACAAAGCTTCAATCAAAGTACATAAATAACTTTAAAAGTATACATTTCTTTTCTTGCTCTTTCATGTGAATTATTGTGTGGGGAGATCTATTTTAATTGTTTCATAACAGCATCTAAGTTTTAGCTCCACCCATGTGGTACTAAAATTCTTTGCGTATCCACATATTGCTTATCAGTATCAGTGAAGTGTGGAAACTTTTGTAGCTGTATCATGGCTAGACCACATCTAATGCTCCACAGTGAAATGAACCATTCATAAAATAACTACTCAATAATTTTGAAATTTTTTACAAAACTGTTTCTTTTTATGTAAGAAGATAGGTACAGTATCATGAATAGTAATCAATTTTCAGATTATATCACCTACTTCTTAGAATGATAGGTATCTCATACAATATGCTTATACATATGCTATACATGCTCACAAGCTCTTATGTTAAGTATATTATTTCTTCAAACTTTTGTGTAAAAGTTACTTCTGCACAGCTGTATGATTTTAAGAATAATTTCAATTATTTATTTAGGAAAACCCATTTCCTGTTTCTCTTTACTGACATCTTAGATACAGATTGTAGCAAACCAATCTTCTGGTAGTTTCCAGATATCATTTTGATATAATCTTACAACTCCTACATGATTTTGTAATAACATTTAAAATAATATATTTTGATCATGTGGACTTACTAATATTTTCTCTCCTTTTCCAGCAACTATGAAAGTTACAAGAAATTATTACTTTTTTTGTTCATTACAGCTCCCACTGTTGTTAATAAAAAGTTTACTGCAGATATCAATTAGAATAAGTCTTTTGAGAAAACAAATTAATAAGACAAGGTAGTGAAAATACGCCCAGCCTTCTTTGTAATATTTGTATGTTGTTTACTAAATGAAAACTCATTGTGAATACCTCATTTTTTTCCTCTTATGTTAGTAAGTTGTATGGCACATTATCTGCACTTGAAAAGAGTACTGCACATTCTAGTCATGCCTATTCTGCAAGATATACATAAATAACAGTAAGAAATATAATAGGCAATATGATTTTTGTGACAATACTAATTACCGTGGGTACCTAATGACTTGCTTCCATCCACCATGCATTCCACTTCATAGCATCACAGAAGCACTGAGGCTGGAAGACATGTTGGGAGGTCTCTAGTCCCACTCCATGCTCAGAGCAGAGTCAGCTGTAACAGGTTGCTAGGGACTGTATCCAACTGAGTTCTGAGTATTTCCAAGGGTGGACAGTCCACAACTCTTCTGGGCAACCTGGTACAGTGTTTGACCCACCATCACAATAAAAAAAGGTTTTTATTATGTTTGAGTGGAATTTCCTGTATTTCAGATTGTACTTACTGTCTCACACTATCTACTCGCACCCCTCATCAGGTGTTTATATTTATATTTAGCCTTCTCTTCTCAAGGCTAAATACTCCCAGCTGTCTCAGCTTCCCCTTGTATGACAGATGCTCCAAGCCCTTCATCATCTTTTTGACTCTTAGCTGGACTCACTCCAGGATGTCCATGTCTCTCGTGTACCAGGGAGCCTGGTACAAGCCAGACTTGGGCACAGAACGCGGGCATGTCACTCCGGCACTGAGCAGAGGGGAAGGATCATCTCCTTCAACCTGCTGGCAATACTCTGCCTAGTGCACCCCATGACACCATTGGCTTGCTCTGCTTCAAGGGCACACTGCTGGCTCATGGTCAGCTTGGTGTCCACCTAGACCCCCAGGGATTTTTCTGCCAAGCTGCTCTTCAGCTGGTCGGTCCGCAGCATGTGATGGTGCATAGGATTATTCCCAGGCACAGAGCTTGGCACTTCCCTTTGTTGAACTTCATGTGGCTCTTATCAGGCCATTTCTCCAGCATATTTCTCCAGCCTTGATGTATACATTTAAGAGCATGCATGCTGGAGTTAGGAAAGTAAACAAAAATTATCTGAATTGGCATGTCCATTAAAAGAGATGGTCCTGCCTTCTCCCTGCCATTGATTTTTTTGTTCCTGTCTCTACCCCTGCACTAGCCTGCTCTTTTACACTGGCAAAACAATCTGGACAGTTGATTGGTTAATTAATTTGCAGAATTAATTATCATGTTTCTAAATTAAGTGTTACTGTCAGGTTAAAATCATCATGACCTATATGAAGACCTGTTCTGACACCAAGGATCAAGGCAGTTTGGTCAGGAGCAAGCTGCAGGGAATAAAAACAGTGGTATCCACCTTTTTCTGTGGCAGTGCTAGTCTGACTCAGAGCACTCATAGAATTTCAGCAAAATGCTTGCCTTTAAAAATTTAAGCTAACAAATTAAACAAGTTCTGAAAACCCTGTGGATCCAGTTCAGCAAAGCTTTTGGGGAATCAACAGCATTACTCATGCATGAAATGAAGTGCAATATTTGCGTCTACATAAAAAAGGCACATTACACACAAGAAGAATGTACACAGTTACATAACAGGGGCAATGATTTCTGCATGCTGCAATTATATGTTGATTAGTGGCAAGACTGATATATATGTATATGAAATATACATCAGGAACCTGAGTACAATAAGAGGCTTTAATTGCACTGACCAGTCCTGTAACCATTATTCTCTCTGTTTTCCTTCTGAAACCTCTTTCC
>NW_008825114.1:6048364-6054550 GCF_000699105.1 Pygoscelis adeliae
GGGTTTAGCTGCCTTTGTTCAAGATCTGGTCTAATCGATGCAACTGTGCAACGTCACATGAGACTATTGTGAGAACAGCTGTTGGGAGAAAGAGCTGTGAGAAGCATCATCTGGGGCCTGCACCCGTTCACCATCTGTCCATTGACTCAAGAACTGGATTTAAACTCAATCTCTTGCTTTTGATCCTTACCTAATCAAGGCATGATATAAGTGTGTTCTGCCTGAATTTGTACCTGACTGATCCTGAACCTACCTTGCAAAATAAAATTCATAAAATCATAGAATCCTTTAGGTTGGAAAAGACCCTTAAGATCATAGAGTCCAACCGTAAACCTAACACTGCCAAGTCCACCAATAAACCATGTCCCTAAACACCACATCCCCTCCCCTGGCCAGCCTGTTCCAAGGCTTGACAACCCTTTTGGTGAAGAAATTTTTCCTAATATCCAATCTAAACCTCCTCTGGTGCAACTTGAGGCCATTTCCTCTTGTCCTATCGCCAGTTACTTGGGAAAAGAGACTGACACCCAACTCGCTACAACCTCCTTTCAGGTAGCTGTAGAGAGTGATGAGGTCTCCCCTCAGCCTCCTTTTCTCCAGGCTAAACAACCCCAGTTCCCTCAGCTGCTCCTCATAAGACTTGTTCTCCAGACCCTTCACCTGGTGCTCCAACACCCCAATGTCTGTCTTGTAGTGAGGGGCCCAAAACTGAACACAGTATTCGAGGTGCGGCCTCACCAGTGCCGAGTACAGGGGCACGATCACTTCCCTGCTCCTGCTGGCCACACTGTTTCTGCTACAGGCCAGGATGCCGTTGGCCTTCTTGGCCACCTGGGCACACTGCTGGCTGATATTCAGGAGGTTGTCGTGTTTACGTTCATTTAAGATACTGTGTTCAAAAATTATTGAGTAGCCCATCCACAACTAATGAAACAAACTAAAACCAAGAGTCAATTTTGCCTTCAAAATTCTAGAAAGAATGCTGTTGCAGACAGCAATGCTTAAAAATTCCTTTGCATACTGAGTAAATAATACAAAATCCACATGGTTGCAGTGGTATCCTTTACATTTTTCTAAGAACAGGTATATATTCCTATCTTTCTTTAATTGTAATTCTACGGGAATTTTTGACTGAAAATGCTTTCCTAGATCTGTCCTGGTGTTATGCTGTGACACAGCTGGTATCACCAGTAATTCTAATACATTCCCCTTTGGTTAAAGTCTACAGAATATACACAGCATAAAACCTGTCACTACCATGAATCTGATCAAAGTTTCATATGAAAGTAAGAGTTCTGCTGTGCAATTCCACATACATCAGCATAAAAACTATCTGTACAAGAATGAAACAATAGTTCAAGAAGAAATTACTCAGAAGTAAGCATACTATGTTGCGTAAGACATATATGAAACCTCTAACCATACCAGCATGACAAAAGTGCTGCCCAGTTCAGCACACAAATAATCGTTGAAGGGAAAAATTAATTCCCATTACATTAATATTGATATGGATGTGCTGAGCAGTAAGATTAACAAACCATACTAATTCTAAAAAACTTCTGTCCTTCCCTGGGTATCTATTTACTTGTTCTCTTCTAAGAATCTTAGTTACTCCTACAAAATACTAAGGGATGGCCAGCTCTAGTCACATGGCTACTGTGACACCCCATTCTTAGGGAGCAAGCAACGTCAACCTAAACCACATGGAATTCCTCCTGACTTTTCAAGACTTCTCAAACAGACTAGATTTCACTGTGCCAAGGGGCAGGAAGAGTAGCTTCTAGAGGGTAAGAAAGAGCCTTCAATGGAGTTGAACAGTTTCAATTCAGGAGAAAATATTCTCTGAATCAGACTCCAAAACAGCATCAACCAGTGGAAGTGGTAATTACCATCTCAGTGAGAACAGTATTAGGCACTACTACAGCAAAGGATGATTTACAGTTTCTGTCCCTCAAATACCACAGAATAAGGAGTTATTTGACAGAAACATTGTTTTTTTCCTAAAGTACAGTTGTCTCCTCAATAAAACCAGTTGGAAGATTTGCTTCTGCCTTGCAGGTGTCATCTAGCGAATTCAACAATATTTCATGGCTTACAGTTTACAGGCTTTTTTTAAAAAAAAGACATTAATTAAACACATTAAAAGAATGCTGGCTTCCACATTTGTATGTCACATATAGAAAGAAGCATGTGTCACAGCAGAAAGGAAAGTTTAGACAATTAAACACAATTTTACGTTCTTATGAATGCCTCACACATCAGTAAAAAAATTCCAGAATCTTTACAAAAGGCTACAGTGTGAAGGATGGTGGGAGGAACAGCCAAGAATTTTTCAAATTGTCTCCATGGAATATGAATGAAATAGAAACTTAAACAGCAGCTTTGTCTATGTATAATAACCAAAAACAATTTACAGAGTTTTGGAAGGAGTAGCTATAATTTGAAATATTTTCCCTTTTTCTACAAAAATCACACTATTGCTAACACATTTAGAATGTACTGTTGCAATTCCTCCCACCACCACATGGAAGAATAAATCCTGTAAACCACAAACTGTCCCCTTCCTCCCCTGCATCAGTACAGTGTACATCCTGTGAATTACAAATAAAACTAGGACATTCGCATTTCAAATTACAGCCTGCTATTGTAACTGTATCTGTGTGCAATAACACTTTGCCTACACAAAGCCAATGCAACATCAACAGGACACAACACATTTAAACTCATTTGAAGTGTCAAGACCTCCCAGATCATCAATTTTAGCCTGTTTTCACAATTGAAAAAAATCTGTATTAGAAAGGTAGGTAGGTAGATAGGTATTAGGGTCCATGTGATAAGCAGGTTTATCTCAAAGGATATTTTAGTGCTGCAGTCCAGACATATGAGGAAAACATAAGATGCAATCCAGTAAAGTGCTTAAACATTCATTTAACTGAAATAATACAGGCAAACACATTGATTTAGGGGATTTCACTACCATAAAAACATGCTTAAATCCTCTCTACCCGTCTTACGCTCCTTTTAGAAAACATGATGGTTGTAAGGATTCACTAAGGATTAGCACAAAGTATTAAAACAGTGATACACCTTTCATGTTCTGTAGAAAATATAGCTTGACAACACCCATAATTAGCGAAGCCTTCACTTTTATGATTTTATTGCCAAACTTTTGAAAACATTTTCAGCTTTTTAGGTAACACAGAAACCGATTTCAGTGTCTGAAGTTTCCTGAGAGCAGCTTACATAAAAAGGTCACACTATCAGGGAAAACTGAAAGCACATCAAAACCAAATAGAAGCAGGGATAACTTGATGGAAAAAAAGTAAATCAACTTTTCCATTTACAGGATTTTTAGCTCCGCCTAATGGTCAGAAAGGAAAAGATTTTCCTGTCTGCCTCCTATTTGCTATATAATCACTATTTGAAGACACAACTGAATAGGGTGCATCAAAGCAATAGACATCATTATATTAAAACAACATTCAGAGTAGGACTTACAGCAACAATAACTAAGAAACACCAGCAACTTTACCTCATACAATCAACAGCTAAAGAAAGGCTGAGAGAGCTGGGGTTGTTCAGCCTGGAGAAGAGAAGGCTTTGGGGAGACCTTATTGCAGCCTGTCAGTACTTAAAGGGGGCTTATAAAAAAGATGGCGGCAAACTTTTTAGCAAGGCCTGTTGCGACAGGACAAGGGGGAATGGCTTTAAATTAAACGGGGGTAGATTTAGACTAGATATAAGGAAGAAATTTTTTATGCTGAGGGTGGTGAAGCACTGGCACAGGTTGCCCAGAGAGGTGGTGGATGCCCCATCCCTGGAAACATTCAAGGTCAGGTTGGCCGGGGCTCTGAGCAACCTGATCTAGTTGAAGATGTCCCTGCCCACGGCAGGGGGGTTGGACTAGATGGCCTTGAGAGGTCCCTTCCAACCCAAACTGTTCTATGATTCTATGATTCTATGATTTGCTATTCTTGGAGCTATTATCAGTGTTTAACATGGCAGTTTCCAAAGAACAGGGCACGCTGACTGTTACTGCATTTGTATGTTAAATAACAGGAAAGATCCATAGTGGGCAAAGATTGATAAAACTTGAGGGAATTGCATGAACTTACATTGGTGAAGATCTGGTCATTACTTTCTGCTTTATTTGCTGAAGTTTTGTTCTACGTTGTACCAGCTACTTGCATAACATGCATTCTCTGGATAAAAACAAAGTCCTTCACACATGCCACTCAAAGATCTATGTACTTACAGGTGGTTTTTTTCACCAGGCATGAACTTGGAGCGTAGACCATCAGGCCAAGCCAGTGACATGCTGTGGATCTTTTTTTTTATGTAGATAGGCACAAATTCTATATTTACTCCAATGCATGTAATGAAACATCTTTCTTTTAAGTTTTGAGAAAAACAATGGGAAGGTACCTAGAGTTGCATAAGCTGGATTCTTATAGTGAGTAATTCAGTTTGAATATTCTTGTGAACACTGCAAGATGTAAGCTAAAAAAAAATTCTCCTGAAGTGCGATAAATTACTAAGGAAGGTTTGAAATACTTTGTCCTTTTCCAAAAAATAATGCTGTTGTCACATATATAATATCTGAATCCACATGCACTGTATCTTTACTAAGATGTATAAAATACCTTCAACAGTGGTAGATCTATATGGAAAACCTTTTAGTATTACAGTAGATTCCATCTTGTAATGTGCCTCTGGCTCTAGGCACTAAGTTACCAGGAATGGGCAGATTTGGGCTTAGTTACAAATTTTCTATGAAGCACCTGAATACAGCTGAAATGTGATCTGACTTGTTTAGACATTTGCTCCAGGGAGGGGCAATTCTGTCCCAGACTGCATGCAAAAGCAGGTAACCTCACCATGTTTCCCTATTTGGTAATTTGATGGGAGATGAACATAGGTGACACAAGTAATAGCTCTTGCTCTGCTATGTAGTAAGAGAATATCAGGAACAACTAATAACATACCACAAGATACTCCAAAAAGCATTTTATACCCCATTCTGTTAAATAAGATTATGGGTTCATTCTAGCTGCAAATACCACTACTTTCTTTCCTTGGGAATTTATGTGCACTTTCTATTTAAAAAACAGAAAAAAAAACCAAGAGGAGGAAAATGGGATTAGATAGACAAAAGGAACGAGAAGACCCTAGAAATAGATTAACATGTGCTAACAGAAATACTTTTAATAAATCAGAAAAATATAGAAAATAATGTTTTAAAAATTCTTAGTTTGTTCAGAATTGAGAAGAAAGCTTGTTGCACCTAAATCATAGCTACTCCAACTAACTATCAGAATGCATTGTCAGTAACATTGCTTTAAAGATAGGCTGTTCTGCAAAATTTTGTAGGTGTTTAAAAGAAAACCGGTAAACTCATAATGGATATACAATACCAGTCTGTCATTAATTGATGATCCAGATTCTAATCACACTAAAGCTCCTTCATGTCTTTTTTTAACAGTATAAGGAACCTTTCTATTTCTAGAGTTTTGCAAATAGGAAAACTTATTATTTTGGAAGTGTACGTATTTTAGTGGAAGAATAAGTAAGTTTAGACTTCTAACTACAGTACAGAGCCATTCTGAAATTGATTAAGGTTACTATACATGTATTAAACTGCCCATATATACTCGTAATATAAAACACGAAAGGAAAAGCTTCTGCTGGTATACAACAGTATCCACTTATGAACCTGGATGTTGTGGTTTAACCCAGGAGGCAGCCAAACACCACACAGCCATTCGCTCACTCCCCACCTCCCTAGTGGGATGGGGGAGAGAATCAGAAGAAAAAGCAAAATTCATGGGTTGAGATAAAGACAGTTTAATAGGACAGAAAAGGAGGGGAGAAATAATAAGAATAATGATAAAAGAATATACAAAATAACTGATACACGATGCAATTGCTCACCACCTGCTGACTGACGCCCAGCCAGTTCCAGAGCAGCGGTCACCTGTCCCCTGGCTAACTCCCCCTAGTTTATATCCTGAGCATGACGTCACATGGTATGGAATATCCCTTTGCCAGTTTGGGTCAGCTGTCCTGGCTGTGCCCCCTCCCAGCTTCTTGCTGGCAGGGCATGGGAAGCTGAAAAGTCCTTGACTAGTGTAAGCATTACCTAGCAACAACTAAAACATCGGTGCGTTATCAACTTTGTTCTTGTCC
>NW_008825114.1:6059716-6068850 GCF_000699105.1 Pygoscelis adeliae
TAAGGTGTTACATAACACAACTTTGAGAGCAAGCACGACAACTTTGAGAGTAAATTAATCAACATTGTGACCAGGGACTGTTAAACCAATATGAGGAATGCTTACAATAAATTTGCCTTAACACGCTCTGTCAGATCTGTCATTATCTCAACCTTTATTGTCCCACGCTGGGCGCCAAAGGTCTGTGTGGTTTAGCCCGGCAGGCAGCCAAACACCACACAGCCATTTGCTCACTCCCCACTCCCCAGTGGGATGAGGGAGAGAACCGGGGAAAAAAGCAAAATTCGTGGGTTGAGATAAAGACAGTTTAATAGGACAGAAAAGGAAAGAAAAAGTAATAATAACAATAATGATAAAAGAATATACAAAGCAAGTGATGCACAATGCAATTGCTTACCACCTGCTGACCGATGCCCAGCCAGTCCCCGAGCAGCGGCACCCCCAGCCAGCTTCCCCCAGTTTATATCCTGAGCATGACGTCCCATGGTATGGAATGTCCCTTTGGCCAGTTTGGGTCAGCTGTCCTGGCTGTGCCCCCTCCCAACTTCTCGCTGGCAGGGCATGAGAAGCTGAAAAGTCCTTGACTAGTGTAAGCACGACTTAGCAACAACTAAAACATCTGTGTGTTTATTCTCATTATTCTCATCCTAAATCCAAACCACAGCACTGTGCCAGCTACTAAGAAGAAAATCAACTCTATCCCAGCCAAAACGAGGACAGTATTTTAGCGTACGAATAAGTAAGTTTAGACTTCAAGCTACAGTACAGAGCCATTCTGAAATTGATTAAGGTTACTATACAGTCCATATAAACTCATAATATAAAACACCAAAGGAACAGCTTCTGCTGGTATACAACAGTATCCACTTATCGTAGAATCATAGAATCATTAAGGTTGGAAAAGACCTCTAAGACCATCGAGTCCAACCATCAACCAACACCACCATGCCCACTAAACCATGTCCCTACGTGCCGCATCTACACGTCTTTTAAATACTTCCAGGGATGGTGACTCAACCACTTTCATAGAATCAAAGAATCAATACGAACCTATAAAGCTCTTTAGCAAATATTAATCACACCATCATTTTAAATATACTCAAAAACCCAAAAATAAATGCACAATTAATGGTTTACACCTTTCATGTTTTGGAAATGCTAAAGAATACTAGAGTTATATAAAGTTTGAGTTCTCATCATACATTAATTAAAAAGAACACGAGTATCACTGTACTGCAATAAGTACCTTAGAAGTTATATATCCACAGAATGTCCTACAGCATGTGACATCAGTCCATGCTCTCAGTTAAATCTAGTTACTCTAAGCCTGTTGTGTTTGGGCAACACATAAGCAAGGCTGACTACCTTATCAGGCAACTATTTCTGAACTAATTCATATCAGTGTATTTCACCCAGTGCTAACCAAACATTTATTCTTGCTATTGCTCATTTTATTTGTAAAATAACATTTGCTTTTGGACAATTCAAGGAAAATCTGTTGTTTGTATGTGTTTTGCTTATCTCAGATTGAAACAAAGTCTTCGCAGGGGTTTGCAATATTTCATGTATAAACCCACATAACAGTTAAATGAAGTTTGAAAACATTGTTTTAGCAGAGAAATATTTTTCTATTTGAGTCCTAAGTTTTCCAGTTAGTCAATAGTAATGTAAAAATATAACAATACTTTGCACTTTTGATGTGTTTTTATCCTGATATTTCACAATGTTACAGAAAATATTATTTATATAATATTATAATTAGCATAGAGAGATTAAGGAATTTATACAAGCTAGCTTAAAAGCCATGGGGAAGAAGTAGAAATACAGTGGCTGTGTGTATTTCTTGTGCCTTTGTGACGTGCTCTGCCTACTAGATTTTGCTGTTTCCTGAAAAGATATAAATGAACAGCTTGCATCTGGAACATACCTGCACATTTCACTGCCAAATAGAACTGATTTGATCATATACCTAGGCTGTCTGCTAGTTATGTGTTACGTAACAAAATCAGGAAAGACGCGGAAAACTGTAGCAAAGATTCAGTGAAAAAGCACAACGAGCAGTTACTCTTCTGAAAAGAGGAAAGAGAAATACATGGAGCAAAGACAACACAAACTGCTAAGGTCATGACTGAAACCACCATGCATGGCAAACTGCGGAGAACTATTTATTTACTTCGGAAAGTTGAAAGGCTGAAGTCACTCCTGAGCCAATGACATAAACCTTGGGTAGGGAGATGTCCTACCTCATTCCTCACTCATCTAATGCCAGAAATATGTTACAAGGTCATTCGCCCCAGGTTTTTCAAGCAGGAGATACAAAACTTGAACAGAGAGGTCTCTGGGAATGCTGCAGTCTTTTGTGTTCAAATGAAAACATCATTAGCTGAGAAAATAAAAGGGCTAGGCAGCGTTCATCTAGCTAACTGTTTACCTGTGGAGCCCTGAAAGAGAATCACTTCTGTACTCTCCAACAGGTTAAAATATTCTATTTTTACATGCAGACCAGCCTCTGCACCCAGTCTATTCTCACATTTGACTTCCCACCCTTTTCCCTGTAACACACTTAGTAAATGAAAAAGGAACTGTGAAAGGAAAAAAAAGCCCAAACACATACACACCCATTTGCTGTATGCTCTGGAACATGGGACCGAACTCCATTATTCTCCCTGAGTGGGAAATGGAATTATTTTTCCCCTTGAGGGAAGGGTCTCATGTAGGTGCTTCCAGGATTAAAATCGTAGCAGTGGACTTAGCTTCTAAGTTCACTTACCCCAACTGTAAATCATGAAGTTTTTTTATAGAAGCCTGAACTGTCTGGATGAGGCAGCTCTACCTGCTGTCCCACTTCTCCAACAGTACTTACCTGCTTCCACAGTAACTAGGCCTGCTATGAGTATGCAGTCGCTTTTCAGTGGTACTTTCTGAAGGACTCCTTAAGCTGACTGACTAGCTTGGGAAAGGAATGCCCTTGCTGATGCCTTTCTTTTGCTAGCAAAAACACTTGTGAAGCCACAAGAAAACTAAACCTGTGCTTTTTTTTTTTTTTAATATGTTAGTTGCCTGGTTTTATTCTCTCCACAAGAACATGAACTGTCTTGCCAGCATAAAACAGGTAAGAAGAGAACTAAGAACTAGGCACTGGGATGTGAGGGAGGCCTCCTCCATTGGCTTGGAGCATTTGTGGAATCACAAGCTGAGTTAACGGGTCTCAGATTGCATTGACACCTCTCTCTGCAGACATACTAAACCTAGTCTTCATTAGTATGTAGCCAAAGATCCTAGCATGAGAACTGCTTAACAGGAAGCTTTCCCCCTCATGTGTGTCCTCACAGAGTGGGATGGCTGCAGACACATGGCTCTCACTGAGATTAGATAACGGGGCGTAACAGGGAAGAAGTGGCTAGAGAAGGGGTAGAGTCAGAGGACAGAAAAGTAGCGAGAAAGCTACAGTCAAGTAGCAGACGCCTGTGGTGAACTCTCAGGGAGAAAAACCCCCACTCCCAGTGAGGAGTAACTGATACCATGCAGCTCCCAGACACCTGGGTTCATACTCAAAGACCTTCAAAATAGCTCTAGTCCCAGCCACCTCCCCGCTCCCTTCTCAGAAAGCATTTTGTACTTCCCTAGTGTAAGAATTGTTGCTCCTCTAATTCTTAAATGAAAAGAGCAATATAATAATAATGTTTATGTTTACTTGCCTCCATTTCCTTTTCTGTTTTGTTCAGTTTTCTAGGAGCATGCCCATTTCCCACAGTATCTGTGAGACTTAACAAAGAACATACTATTAACATTGACAAAGCTTTCCGCATCTACCTTTTATCTTTCTGTTAAGGAGAAATAAAATAACAAATGAATTTTGCTCAGTGTTATGAACTTCCAGTCAGTCCTCACAGGACCAACAAAAGGCTGGTTGGGTCGGCTCTATTTTTTAAAATAAATGACCTAAATGTTGGAGTTAATCATAGATGTTGAAGCCGAGAAAAATCATTAGCTCATATTGCCTTCTTTAGACTACACGAGAGTAAGCAATGTTTCCCAGAAAAGCAGCCAGAAATTAAATATCTACCATTTTTCAGTGGGTTCTATCAGTTATTATTACATGGTAAGGAACTATGTCTTATTTGACATCTGAATTTGTATGGCATTATATTCCAGCCATTATTTCTTGTTGCTTCTCTCTAAATTAAAAAGTCCTATTTACTCTTTGTGAAGGTACTTACTTATTCTAATAAAGTCAACCCAGACCTTTTGATAAACTGAGCAAGTTACGATCTTTTAGTCTCTTTGTAAGACATCTCCTCCAGGTATTTTCAATATATTCAGCTGAAATCATAGCATCTCTAAACTAAACTATATATCTATTTTTTCTAACATTGCCCTTTTCAGTATAAAATACTAATAGATATCTTGGCAACACAGTATTCCCCAAAGACTGATAACCATTTCTGCCCTAGACTATCAACATCTTCTGTTTAAGATGAATCGCTAGGATATTCTCCTTACCTTGACTGTTATTTTACGTATCTGTTAAACATATTCTATAATGTGATTACAAGTGAAAGAGAAACCAAACCAAGTTCACAGTCACTTTGCTGTCATCAATGTATTACAAAAGTCTAAATGGAACAAAAATAGTTATCCATGATGACTATTATGACAAAAAAAGTGAAGACTTAAGATAACAAGAATTTCAGGGTCTATGGTACTGAACTGGTTACAAGAAATGAGTTTTCTTTGAAAGGAAATTAAAAATGAGGTTATGTTACTAAACACAACCAGCAAGTCCTCGGCAAGTACCTATAGGTCATAAGTCAGGTTAGATAGGCGAGGGACAGAGTGAGTCAGCATAAACTGACCCGAACTTTAAAACAAAATTTATGTTCAGAGATATTCCTATTAGGATAGGATCAATTATCTCAGCAATTAGATAGATCAAAAAATCACATAAATCACAGATCTGAGGGTATTTACAAAACGACTGTCTTTCGTGCGTTTTTGCTCATGCAGGTTACCCGCTCAGGTTCAACATGCAGCAGCATACAGAACATTCAGCTGAGTAGAAAGAAGTGGCTGTTGTGTAACAGCAAACCCAGGAGCCTGCTAAAAAAAACAAAGCAAAAGCTAACAGCGAAGACCAGACAACGGAGAGTCCTAGCAGAAACAGACATTGGAAGAATCTTATGCTTATTTAAACCCATTTTCTATGGGTTGCCAAAACCAAGAGGTACCATGCTCAGTCCTTTTTAGCAGGAGTAACCTCTCTTTTTCAGCTGCTGAGGACTCAAATAAGAAATAATACTCAAGAGAATCATACGCATTTTGAAAACAATTCTAAGATCCATTATCTTCTAAGCTGGAGACAGAGAGACTGTAACTGAAAGCTTTTAAAGGGAAAGGGAACATAATGTTTCCAGAAAAATAAATGGAGAAAGCCTTAGGAAGGTAAATATTTCAAAAATCCTGACACATTTTATGCAGAGAAGATTGAGATAACTTGATTTTTTAAATAAATAATTTCAAAGTATTCCTGAATTTAGGCCAGTATTTTAGGCAGCAGATATTAATTTGTTAAAGAAGACTGTATAAAGAAAGGGATCCTTCTGCTCCCTTGCTTGTATGTATGAAGACCTTTCCAGCAAGAAGAGCCTGTCTAACTCAGGTTTTGATCTTGTAACACAGTGACAACTAGAGAAAACTTACAAGACAGGATTCAAATTCTGACACTTTCAGACAAAATGGTGGTTTTATGGGTTTGCTGAAATAGATTTGTCAATTACAGTTACATTTTAATTAAAGTGAACCAGATACATGTTTTAAGCAGAAGCCATGTATGACAATGACTGTAAGTTTATCCTGTTTCTGTACATCACTGATTAAATTATTAAAGCCAGAAAGAGCTTGTGAATCTTCAGTTTCCACCTCATATCATACAGTCTGAGAGAATAAATTGTGAAGTCATAACCACCTGTACAATAAGATGAAACACTTGGACTCAGAGCTTTCTTTTATACAGCTATTCAAAAGTAAACAATGATCAGGATCTTCCATATACTACAGTGACAGCATTACTTCAAGCAATTTTTAACAGACCATGATTAGCAGAAGTCCTTGGAACAGCAGGCAACCATCCCTTTGTTCATTTTCATTATCCACTTTCTGGACAAAACTCCTACTCCTTATGTCAATTCCAAAAGCCAGAGAAGATGAAGTGGTCTTTGATGTCATGCCCATAATTCATATGACTGTGGAGGCAGCTACAGGATTAAGGAATGAAATCTTTCAGCAGTTATGAAGAAATTATCAAGTGCTCAGTCAAGAATCTGTAAAGGGAAGGTATTTTTATTCCAAAGGACTCAAAGTAAGCTTATCACAGACTCAGTCTGCATAAATCCTCACCTATGCATGTCAGAGGCACCCAAAGTAAAAAAATTATTTGCTTCAGTGAGGCTCCAATGAGGCCTTCCTGGAGCTGGAGATTTGACAATCGGTGACAAATGAAAGTCAAGACAAATCTTGAAAACTATCTGAACCTACCTTGAACAGGGATTTTTTGTGCTACTCAGATGGAAATTAAATGGAAAGATTTGCTATAACATAAAATTCTTAAATTATAGGTTTTCAGCATCAGTCACAAGCTGCCTGGCACATGCATGCTACAGAGTATTATTTTTGAACAAAAAAAAATTGATGCTTAGATTATTTACTCATGTTAAAAGATAATAAGGGCAGGATGGATCGAGAAACTCACGATATTCCAGAAAAAACTATTATTTTAGGTGCAACGATGAGAGCTAACCTCTTGGACCAGAAAGGTACAAAAAGACATAAATTAGCTGCGTTTCTCTTGGCCTTATTCTCTCCTTTGGGCAGGTGGAATTTAATGATGGCATGAGCAATATAGTGACACACTGCTACCAAAAGGATGGTCATCTCACTTTTTGTGACAACTCTAGTGCTCAGTAACTTTTTGGGGTACCTTATTCGACTCACAAATTCAGAAAAAAATGAAACCATTAAAACACCAACTGAGTTTCCTAGTGGATTAGTGAATTGAACTGGCTTAATGGAACATCTGGTAGTTGTCAGAGCTCCTGTGAGGTGATAGAAATGTGCAGCCACAAAGGAAGACACAGTCCTTATTTAGAATAGAACAGAATAGAATAGAACAGAACAGAATAGAACAGAATAGAATAGAACAGAACAGAATAGAACAGAACAGAATAGAACAGAACAGAACAGAACAGAATAGAACAGAACAGAACAGAACATTGAAGAGAAGAGAAGAGAAGAGAAGAGAAGAGAAGAAGAGAATAGTTCCAGTTGGAAGGGACCTACAATGATGATCTGGTCCAACTGCCCAACCACTTCAGGGCTGACCGAAAGTTAAAGCATGTTAAAGCATTGTCCAAATGCCTCTTAAACACTAACAGTCATGGGGCATTGACCACCTTTCTAGGAAGCCTATTCTGGTGTTTGATCACCCTCTTGGTAAATAAATGCTTCCTAATGTCCAGTCTAAACCTCCCCTGGGGCAGCTTTGAACCATTCCCATGATTCCTATCACTGGATCCCAGGGAGAAGAGATCAGCACCTCCCTCTCCACGTCCCCTCCTCAGGAAGCTGTAGAGAGCAATGAGGTCACTCCTCAGTCTCATTCTCTCCAAACTAGACAAATCCAGAGTCCTTAGCCACTCCTCATAGGACATTCCTTCCAGCCCTTTCACCAGCTTTGTTGCCCTCCTCTCGAGGCATTCAAGGACCTTCACATCCTTCTTAAATTGTGGGGCCCAGAACTGCACATAGTATTCAAGGTGAGGCTGCACCAATGCTGAATACAGCAGGATAATCACCTCTTTTGTGGGACTGGTTATGCTGTGTTTGATGCACCCCAAAATGTGGTTTGCCCTCTTGGCTGCCGGGGCACACTGCTGACTCATTGAGCCTGCTGTCAAGCAGCACCCCCTAGATCCCCTTCTGCAGGGCTGCTCTCCAGCCACTCCTCTCCCAGTCTATACTTGTGTCTGGCATTCCTCCGTCCCAGGTGCAGATTGCCCAATGCTCCAATCTATCTAGATCCCTCTGCAAGTCCTCTTGTCGCTCGACAGAATCAACAGCACCTCCCAGTTTAGTATCATCAGCAAACTTACTAATGGTGCATTCAACTCCTGCCTCCCGATCGTTGATAAAAATGTTGAACAGAACTGGCCCTAGAATTGAGCCCTGAGGAACACCACTGGTGACTGGCCACCAGCCAGATATAGCCCCATTCACAACAACCTCTTGAGCCCTGCTGTCCAGCCAGTTCTTCACCCAGCGCACTGTGCACCTGCTCATCTCACAGTTGGACTACTTGTCCAGAAGGATGCTGTGAGGGACGGTGTCACAAGCCTTACTTAAAATCCAGAAAAGCTGCATCCACCACCTTCCCTTCACCCACCAGGCAGGTGACCTTATAATAGAAGGATATCAGATTAGTTAGACAGGACTTTCCCTTTCTGAACCCATGTTGACTGTGCCTGATGATTGCATTGTCCTTGAAATGCCTTTCAGTAGCAACCAGTAGGATCTTCTCCATAATCCTCATGCCCTTCTGGTAAATTGGAACAACATTGGCTAGCTTCCAGCCAGCAGGGACCTCCCCAGATTCCCAAGACGTTTGGTAGATGATTGAGAGGGGTGCTGCTGTAACATCTGCTACCTCCTCCAGTACTCTGGGTTGAATCCCAGCAGGCCCCATGAGTTAGAGACATTCAGCTGACACAACTGCTCCCTTACAACTTCAATGAAATGCACTCCCGTACTCTCCAGGGCCCAGGCACGCCCCTCTGAACCTGTCTATACCACTACAGCTTCCCACCTTACAGAAAATGCGCCGAGTACTATTCGGGTAACAAGAACCACCTACAAAGCGAACAGCCTTGTCTGGGCAGATGACTGAAATGACTGGACGAGGTCCCTTTCTGACATTGTTTTTTTCTGGTACAAACCAACACCTCACAGAAGCCCCGGCCAGGGCACAGCGCAGCGCCAGCCGGGGACGGCACCCCTACAGACCGCTAACCCTCACACCGCTGCCTGCCTAGAGGAACCCCCCCGGGCCAGCCCTCTCTCCCTCACGCAAACCTTCCGTCTCC
>NW_008825114.1:6069795-6086140 GCF_000699105.1 Pygoscelis adeliae
GGGGGGCGGCGCAGGTGGCAGGCGCTGCAGGTGAGTTCCCGGGCAGCTCCCTCCTTTATTTCTCCATTTTCCTCTCCCTTTCCATGCCCCGGCTCCTCCCCTAGGCTCCGGCGTCAGCGGATTTAACCCTTGCTGGGGACGGAGGCGAGGCGAGCTCCCGGGCGGTGCTCGGGCGGCAGCGAGGTCCCCGGGCGCTTATTGCGCTGTGTCTGCAGTGAAGTGTTAGCGCTTCTGGGCTGACAGGGCTTACTTACTCTTATCTGTGCCGAAATGGAGATCGTGAACAGCGGTGTCGTGGCTGTTAGAAGATGTTCGAATAGCAGGGGTCGTCCCTCCCCTCCCTGCCCCACAGCCCGGTGATAAAGGCACCATTACTAATAGTCATGCTATGTTTTGGAAGCTGATCATATCTGTGAGATGTTATAAAACTTCCAGTTTAGTTCTGCAGATTTTTGAAAAAAGAAAAAACTAGAGCCATAACTTTTAATCAAGCTGTACTGTCATCTGGGGGATATCTGGTGTGTCTTTGCTGCATGACCAGATAATCTGTGTAGCAACAGGATCTGGTAATATGCTAGGGTCTTCGTATGTCAAATAGGGAAAAAATATTTACAGAGCTGTCTGAAGCTTTAAATGTGATGTGAGCTGATTAACTGTGCTGTTAATGCCAAACATGATCTTCTGAGGTGTCCGAGCACAACTTAACATATTGTTGATGCTGCAATCTCAAGGAGGATGCAAAAACTGAACAAAATTATATTAATCTAAATTAAATGCCTGTTCTATACTAGTCTTTTTAATGCAATTTTCTCTTTTGCTGTTAAGATCAAGCATGTTGCAAACATGGACTGTTGTGCTGATTTCAAACAATGCCTGTGGCTAAACTTCTAGATCTGCATGAGGGCTTAGCTTGTAAACAAACAGGACGTTTGATCTTCTTTGTTTTTTTCAGTAAGCTGTTAGTGTGACATCTGGTGACTTGTGTAGTATTTTCTTGGCTTATTATGATGTTTTATCCAAGCTAAATTTGAGCTTATACATGGACATGTTAGTAAAAAGAAAATTATTTGCTTTTGTTGGCTATTTTCTTGTGTAGACTAAACAAAAAGTTAGTAAAAGTTTTTGCATCACTTTTTTTAAGGTGGCATGTAAGAAGTTAAGGCAGTAAACGTTCTCTATGTTCTTGGGGAAACAAATGATGATAGGATACAAATTACTTCATACCTGTTTGGAAAATGAAAGGATTTTTATTTGTATTTTTTTTGTGAAAAGCAGTCATGACCAAGCTTAAGTGACTAACCAGACTACTAACCAGACTAGCATATATATTTCAAATGCTTGGCACAAAGGACACAAGCTAAAAAAAAAAATCAAAACTGTTAGATAGCTTGAGAATGATTTTATTATAAATGTGACTGTAAGTCTTTTTTTAAGATTTTTTTTTTTTAAATAATTGGCTGACAGCCTGCTTTTTACCTTTCCAGTGGATAGGAAATGCTAATAATGCATTTTGTCTTGAGTGGTGCAATGAAAGAGTTCAGTAGAAACCAGAAATGTAAATATTGGCTTGCCTACATGACTTCTGACTTCTATGTTAAAACAGTTACTAGCACACATATACACTTATTACTGCTAAAATCTCAAAAATTGGATTAAAAAAAAATCTTATAATTTAAGATGGGCGTTGTCTTAAATACTTATGGATAAGTATATTGTTACATTTGGCTGTTCCTTCTTAGGTTAAGGTTGGGCTCTCTGTAGCCCAAAGTAAACATAATGAGATCTTCTTGGACCGTGTCTTACATGCTTGTTTTCTTGTTTGAAGATTGCGTGTGGGATTTCTTTCTGATCAACTTTTGTGTTTTTTTGAATGAAAACCATCTAACTTGAGCAAAATTGGGATATCCAAATGGTGGTATGGATAACATCTCTCTGACTCAACATGTATGAATTCTCACTTGGAGTAGCACTGCTACATATTGTTGGAATATAGTGCTTGAAATGGTATCTTTTTAAGCTTGGTTCTTTCTTAGGTCCACCTTTGACCAGTGGAGAATTGAATTTGGAATTCAACCTCGATATGCTTTAAGGACAAATAAGTTCCAGTGTTAGCCTTGATGCACGTGTCTGGGTGTGCTTAAAAATACAATAGGAAACAAGTCTCAGTAGAATGAGGTAGGAAAGGTGTATTGCTAAAGTTGTAAGAGGAAGGTAAGGTAGTCTTTCGACTGTTACATAAGATCAGCTGTTAAGCTTGTTAAGCTTTCAGATAAATTTTAATCGTAGCCGTAGGCATAGAGCAGTATGCGTAAAGACTAGCATGTTTGGTGGTCTTCTTACTGGTTTCATGTTGCAGCGTCTCCTTTTCTGACTGACTTAGCCTTCTGACTGAAATAACGACAAAAAGCACCTGTAACCTCTAAATTTGGCATCTTTCTGTTTAAAGGTAGCTTGCAGTGTAGAAATCTATCTGGCAAAACTTTTTTTTTCCTGTGCTTGCTAGTTATTCCAAAGAATGGATTGCCCACCTTCAGCATGCCACTTTCTTGAATAATCTTCAAGATACTGAAGATCTTGGTGTAGGTGACCTCTAAAATAGTTTGTGGGGATCATAATCATAGTTATTAAATTGCTTCCCATGTGACTTGCCAGATAGTTGTCCATTACTGATTATTCAAATCTGTAAAATGAGAATCAGTTTGCTGCACTGTACAGCATGAGACCTGCTTTCCTCCTATAGTGCTTCAGACTGTAAACTGAAGTCTTTGGATTTTTTGATCTACTTTTGAGCTTCTGCCTTGGTACAAAATTCATCCCTCTCTCAAAATTGTTGCCCTCAGTTATGCAGAAATATGATGCTGCTTCTTTCTCACTGGATAAAAAGGTAGTGTTTTTGGAAATACTCCATGCTCATGATGATAATGAGAGTGCTTTCTTTCTGCAAATTTGTGGAGATAAAGGCTCATAAAGGCTCACAACTCTGACCTCTGTGCAAATGGTTGTTAGAAGCGAAGTGAGTTAGTTCAAGACTGTTTCTGGACTACAACATGGATTCTGGTGGAGTGTGACTGTTTCATGTTCAGTTATTCTTGTGACTGCATCTGTCACAAAATGTGTGCATACAGACTTACTTATTCTAAAGTTTCAGGAATACAGTTACACTCTGCTATGCATTCCAAGCTGGAATAGAGCAGAAAGTTTTGCCTTGACTAATATCTCACTCTAGTCCTTTGTTTCTGCTTACAGGCTCTTCAAGGGTATAAATGTGGTCCTGATGTTTACTGTTTGCTTTGGCAGACAGCAGACTTGAAAACAGTTTTCAGAATGGCAAAGATTATAATGATGTTCTCTGTTTATGCATGTGACTCTTTGTTTTCACTTTTTTTTGAAAAGCAACAGACTCAAGGTTGTTGATACAGAGAACAGTAAAAACGTACCCATGATTTCTTGCCCAAAGGTTGGCTTGCATGTCATTAAACATTCCATTTGCTTTGTTTCAGTTAAATGCAGTGAGCCAGTTTTGCCTTATTCTGCTTTCATCTTCACATTTTGTGACGCTTAGTTCCTTTCCTTTACTCTCAAAAACCTCTCTAAAGAGACTTGATGCTTTTCAAGCATCAACCAAAAGCCTGTGTTTTTCTGTCTAAAAGATGTTAAAAATAGCGTAAATCAGGGATTGACTTGCAAATTAAGTTGTTCAGTTCTGGCAGCAAAAGCTGAGTTTACAATTACAAGTCTCCAAAGTAGTAGAAGCTTTCTTCCTCTTCAAATGAAAGTGTTTTCCAGTTGTGAACGAATTGCAGCTCTACTACAAAACTTAGCCATTTTTCATCAGAGGCAAAGAACCCCATGTTTTTGCTTTCTATCCAAATCTACACGTTTCAGTGATAGCTTTTGCCTTTATAATTAATTACAGCCTGTGATCAGTAATGCTTAAACTGAAGTCTAGCCACTGGTGCATTCTTCAGTGCTCCTCTTCCCCTTTGCAAGTCTTTCATGTTGAGGCATTGTGTGACTGGTGAAAGCAAGACTTTTTTTTTTTTTACTTTTTTTTTTTCTTTCCTTCCCCTGTTGGGCAACCCAGTGCTGCTATTCCTGGTGTCACATAACATGGCTCCAGCCTTCTTTGTTATTCTCTGGGGAAGAAACTATACTCTCACCCAGATAAGAAACCTGACATAGGTAGAAGTCTTGCAAGTAAGATATCCTCCAGCTATGTCTATATAATGTGTAAACTATATCTTTGTGCTTTAAGAAGGGATAAAAGTGTGGTTGAAGTTGGGAGAAAAAGAACCACAACTAGAGAGCAGCTACCTAGGAGCAGCATATGAAGAAAAAGAAGTTCAAGCACTTAATGTTTCAGGAAAAGCAAGAAATCAAGGCATCTATAGGTATATAGTTAAGCTGTGAAAGTTCTACAGGATATCCATCTGAGTCTAAGAGAAAGTTACAGAAAGGAAAAATAAGGTAAACTGCTGAGTCACAGCAACAGGTTATTCAGTCAGTTACTCTAATCATTGAATGGGACTATTGCAAAATATGAAAACTGGTGTGGCCAGTTCTCAACAGTTGATCAGCCAGCCGTCCTTGGAAGTAACAGCAGCAGCTCACCTAGACTAGGGAATCATTTGTACCTATGCCTTCATTGTTTTCTTGATGCCTGAGTTCTCCCAGTAACATTTTAAGTAATGAATGACCCTAATGAGAATATAAACTGCTGGGTATCTAGGTGTAAGGGGCAGAAAATTGATGTGTTTGAAGGTAATATGAACTTAAGTACACTGAGGTTGGTTTTTTTTTTTTGAAGGCATAGACAATATCTTTTGCAGGTTCCTTAAAACAAATCATAAAAAATAAGCTGTGTGTTTGCCAAAGGAATTACTTTCAAGGATGTGGATAGCCTGAGAAATGTTTTAATGTATGTAAAACATATATGTCTTGTACCTGTTAAGCTTCTGAAACCACCAAAGATGGGACTGGAGAGGGATATTGACAAAAGTTAATTTTAGCCTAGGGAGGCCCATCTTTCTTGGCTCCTTTCTTCCCCTGTTATCCACCACTTACTTTTTAGGGAGTAATTTCCAACGAAAGCCTGACTTCAGGTGCCCTCAATTATCATTTGAAGCTCCTCTTCCACTTCCTGTAGAAGGAACCTAGGAAAGCTAACCATGTGAAGATAAGTTTAGTTTTCTGAATAGATCCTACAAACATCTACGAATAAAATTTGGATTTGGCAGGAGGAGGAAGAGTACAAGTAATTTTCTTGTAAGCTAAGTCATGAACTGCTGTGATGTATAGATGTGGTTTGTTAATGAATGGGAGCAGTATGCCTCTTATTGGTCACATCCAGGTTT
This sequence comes from Pygoscelis adeliae, assembly GCF_000699105.1. Classification (NCBI taxonomy): domain Eukaryota; kingdom Metazoa; phylum Chordata; class Aves; order Sphenisciformes; family Spheniscidae; genus Pygoscelis; species Pygoscelis adeliae. Next base: position 6,075,150 of record NW_008825114.1, read on the forward strand.
GTTTTCAGTTCTGAATATTAAAGGGTAAGCAGGACATAAAAGAGGAGACCTCCTACCTGCACCCACATGTTACTGTTTTCTCAAAGTTGTGGTGAAACAAGAAAAAGCAAGTCTGTGTGTCTCCTGTACAGTGTTTACTTGACCTGAAGTGAATTCTTGCAGTTAGAATCATCAGTGAAAGACTTGAATTTCTCCTGACCTTAAATTCTTGCATAACTTTGGGGATGCATCCTTAAGCTTTTTTTTTCTTTTTTTTTTTTTTTTCCCTTTTACTTATGCCTTACGCTTTAAGTAGTAATTCTCCCTGTATAGGACTGTTTATGTTTTGTTAGTGGATAAAGTATAAGGATATCACTAAAGTTTTCCAATACTCATAAACTATGTAGGCAAACTTGAAGTTGTACTGGTTTAAGAAAATCACAAGTCATAAATAGAACAGACTTTGTAAATGAAAAATTTCATTTTGCTGGTGGTGGTGTACTTACACAGGGGCTTATAGAAGAATACCTGTATGTCTCTGAAGAGCAGAATTCCCTGGCTATGCTGGTACAGTTGTTCTAGGAATAAACCAAATCTATATTATGCATAATAAAACAGGAGTATGTTGTTCAGGATTGGATAGAGCAAGTAGAAAGTTTACCTTTGAAAAAAGGCATAGTATGTAACCCCTACTTTCTTAAAAAGGCAGTGTCATTTCAAACTCTGATGTATATACTTTGTTGCATTTCTGCTTTGAACTTTTTTTGTAGTCATCTTCTTGTAAGATAATTACATGTGAAAGCCTTAATTTCTTTTGGGTTATGATGACTCATTCACTGTGAATGTAATGACTAATGTGACATTTCAGTTTATTTTAAAGAAAACAGAACAAATCCTGCACAAAGACATTTATAGCTTTTCTTCTTTCTTCTTTGAGATTCAGATGTACAGTGTAGGCACTGTTAATCCCAAAACCTCTCCTTCTTAGTCTCTTTTATCTAACTGATTCTGCTAGGAAAAAAAAATCTTGTTTAGTAAGTCACTCCTCTAATTTTAAACTGTTTTCATAGCTATATTAATAGCCAGATGATGCATAGGTATGAGAAGGAAAACTGCTTTGAGCCTCAAGTGCCTAATTGTCTCTTGTACCTTTTTAAAAATCTCATACTTAACTGGTATGCTTGCTGGATTGGGCATCTGAGTTGAAATACTTTGCATTTGAGTTGTCCAGGTTGGTAAGTGCAAAATTATCTTATATCACTCCGTTTGTATCCCTACTCTTTTTGTCTGTGTGGAGTATTGATGCTGCCCTAGACCTGTTAAAAAATGACAGATGAAGAAGGGGAAAAAAAACAAACAACAAAACCAACCCCAAGAGTGTAAAGCATTAAAACTGTGTTAGAGGGCTGTGTGATGCCCTTTCGTTTCAGCAGGGACTGAAATGCTGGTAGCCCACCTCTCAGGTAAATCCTCTGACTACGTAACTATCATCCCACCTGCCTCTTCCCAGAGCTACTAATATGTTAAATTGTACAATGGAGCAGTATCAGTGGAGGAGAATGAGGATGTTCCACTACTGTATAATTGGGAGCACGTTGTGAGGGCTGGCATAGGTTTTGTTTTGTTTTGTTTTGTTTTTTTCAAACAGAGAAATTGTGAATTCCACTCCACCCTGTGCAGAGAAATGAACGTGGGGATCTCAAACATTTTGTGCATGCCACAGCAACTGAGCATTGGGTAGAGTGACAGGACTGTGCTGTTGTGTAAGTTGTGTGGGAGCAAATCTTGGGAAAGGACGTCTGTTTGAATTTCCAAACAATTTGGAAAAAGCTAAGATCAGTCCTCTAAGTAAATTGAATTAATCCATTCCTAGGTGGTTAAATTGGAAATAGGAATGCTAACAATTGTGGATTATGTCCACAATAGTCATAGCCTACTTTAGGAATCTAGATTTTTCATTTCTAATGTATTATTAAATCAATAAAAACATTATGTATCAAAAAATACATAAAAACATGCAGGAAGAGTATTTTCAATAGGAAGACAAGTGCATGTGTTAAATTATGACAGAAATGGATGTTGCAAATAATAAAGGGTAATAACAATAACATGAAGGGCACAACGATATAAAACAGTAAACTGATATTGCTTTTGGCATTGCTTTCTCTTTGCACAAGAGAGAATATGACTTAATACTTAAATTTGCCTTCAGAATCCTACCATAGGTAAGTTTTAGGCTCTCTGAAGGGTTATTTCTCCAGATTTTTAGTCAAGTATGTTGGAGGTTGCTAGTAATGTTAGCTGAAATTTTAAGAGATAACCTTTTCATCCCTTCTCTCTGTTTGTACCGTAACTAAGCAGGCATGCTTTTAGCGATGATCTGACTTAAGCACTTTTACCATTTAAAATCTGTATAGTTCATCCCAAAAAATCAAGTTTCCTGTAAGTGTTTTGTCTGAGAACAACACCAGTGTGTTGAGTAATATAGTATAGATATTTTGAGTGTTAGATGATAATATTATGAGAAGGATCAAAATATGCGTAATGTCAAACTTCACATTTACTTGCCATCTGATGAGTGATAAGGCTTCATGACAGAGAATCTCAGGTTTGCTGTCCTTTGACAGATCTTTTCAGTGTTTGAGGAAAATACTTATTGATACATTTGTCTGTGTAAGTAGTACCTTTCTAGTATGTTGTCTTTCATGATTATTTTCTTCAGAAGTTCATATAATACACAACATAATTTTAATATTCTAATGATCTCGCATTTGACGTACATTCAGAATACTGAAATATGGGCTTTAATGGATTCAGATACTCAGTTCTCCTGCATATACACATTCAGGAATATAAGTGAGCACAGCAAGAAGCAAGGGTTGATAACCAAGGACTTTTAAGGGGTGGAAACATAAGTTTTGGTACACATATTGCATAAACAGCAAAAAGACAGTTCCTCTTGTAAGATTCTCACTGCTGCAGCGTAAGACCAAAAGCATGAATATTCTAATTGCTGTCAAGCATGTGGTTTGGACTTTTTTTTAAGCCATCTTGGCAAAAGAGAGTTTCTTAATGAGGACTTGGCAAGAGGATTAAAAGACAGACTTCTGAAGTGTTAATAAGCTCCTGCCAAGCTTGAAAAGCAGCTGAGAGAGAATGAAAATGCTGACATGAAACCGAGTGATTTGAGGCTGGTGTCATAGGCCAACCAGAAATGGGAGTCATCCTCTTGATAGCCAGGAAAGGTGTTCTGTGGGGTGGGGATAGGCTGTGAGGCTCTGAAAGTGTTGATGAAGCAGCCTGTGTTTGATGTGATAAAGCTGTCAATGGAGAGACCTACAGAGAAGAATGACATCTTCCTGCAGAGTTTTTTTTCCCCAAAAGATAAAAATGAGGAAAATCATGTTCCTCAAAATCAGTGAATGGGTTTTCCACTCTGGATTTGTGGAGCCCTTAGGAGACTATTTCAAGTGGCATATGGCTGGTTGTAATGTAGGCAGCTAACATCAATGAAATCAAAGCGTGATTCTATGATCTGGCAAACCTTCGTCACTGGAGATTCTGGCAAAATAATTTCAATGCCAATACTTAACTACGTCAATGCTTAGTAGAGAGAGCAACATGAAAGAGAATATCTCAAACTCTTACAGCTTACTTCGAGTAACCTCTCAGGTGGATTTTAAACAGAACATCTTTTCTTCTCTCCTTTGACCTCTCAAAACCAAAAAAGGCCCAAACCAAAAAAGGGCACCAAAAAAACTATGAAAAGCAATCTAGGAGATTTGGGGTCCCAGAAGGCACTTCACCACTGGACTATTGTCTCTTGACTTTTTCTTCACTGTTTTATTTTTGTTTCAGGCTACTATATTTGGCTTTGTTCCAACGGAGTTTCCAATTACAGAAAGAGCTCTCTAACAAAGAATGTTTCCAGGGCTGCAGATGTTTCACTCATTACATAATACTGAGCATGGCTAACCTTTAAAGCTTGCAACTGGGGCAGTAAGTGCGTTTTATAAAGTACTTCCATTGCTCTGAGATTATTATTATTATTGTTATTATTATTATTAAATTTTCTCTCAGAGTATTTTCTTTGCAGCCTCTAGAGTAGTTGCCATCTTCTGTTATGTGAAAGAACAGTTTGGGTACAACACTGATGAAACAAGATTAAACTGGTTTATTAAATGAGTGTAGCTGGACTGCTTGCTGATTATCATTCTTCCCTTCTCACATCTTTTCCATTTCTGTTTTCTGTCCTTGGCAATAGGTCTTAATTTACTGGTACCAAACTTGCCTTCATTGATTCCAGCTGCTTCTCCTCTAGACTCTGTAGGTCAGTTCAGAATTTGTTTTTTGGCCTCACATGTCTGTAACTGCTCCAATTTTTATACCATTGGACAACTTGAAATTACTGTACAACAGGAAAACTTGAACTGTTGAATATGGTAGAGAGAGTCTGGCTAGTCTGCAGGCAGGGGTTTTCTTCCCCTTCCCCCCCCCCCCCCCTTTTTTTTTTTTTCAGTTAGGATTTTTCTGAGGGGCATTTTCATACTCCTGAGCATCCTGGATCACAGGGTCCATTAACTTAGTGATATTTTCGGTCATTTATAATTCATAAGTAGCTTTTTTAATTGCTATCGCAAAATTTTGCTTCTGAAAGCTTTCTTATGTTTGATACAAGCATTTATATTGTAACATCATTGCCCCACTGTTTTGTAGCGATGATAACTGTTTTTTCTGACAATCAGAAAAAAATCAGACTAAAAGCACAGTTCTGCTTCCTAAGACAGAATCTTAAATTGTTTGTAGTTTGCTTTTGTGTCTTTTCTGAATAATTCCAATTTTTTAAATATAAAGCTGAAAATTTGTGACTAGTGTCCTCCCTTCCTTTGATAATTTTTGCTCCAGTAATCCAAGGAATTGCATACAGGACAGGAAAACATAGAAAATGCAAAGAAAATTCAGGGTAATGGAGAACAATAATATATTTTGTTTAAGGGCAAAATTATTTTAAAATGTTCTCCATTTGTTTCTAAAACAGGTCTGAAAAGCTGTAAGACTTCTCAGTAACAAAAATAATGCTTAAGTGGCAAACTGTATATGCCTTACAAAACTAGAGAATTATTGCTACGTAGTTATCACTTATTATGATACTGGATTTGCAGAAGTCAGTTCATTTCCTCACCACCCGTTCTTCATATGAAGCACGCTATTGTGTCATTTCAAAGCCCACAGTTTGAAATTGAAAAGGAAAAGTACTTTGGAAGAATACAGACACCTGTTCCCTGTTATATGAATGGTGTATTTGTTAGTGACTCTCACCAAAATGTCAGTAATAAATCGCCAAAGAGATACCAAATATCTGTCTTAGTCAAGTTTTAAAGAATTATGGATGTCTTTAGCCATCATAAAAGTTATAGTTAAAAGTGTGAAGAAGATCTTTTCGTTTCCCACCTGTGGTGTTTTAGCCTTTGGTCTGAGTTTTAAGTTTGTTTGCTAATTTGATGTTAAGATTTTTTTATTTAATCAATTTATAAAGTACAGTTTGTTTTTCAGCATTAACTGTAGAGTTGTCTTTGACATTTCAGGAGCTTAAAGCAGAAGTGATTTTGTTCTCAAACAGTCACAGTTTGCAGAACTCTGGTGCTCTGAGAACTGGTTTTTGTACAGGTGGGGAAAAAAAAAGGCAACTGTTTCATCAAATTGCTTCTAGGCTTGGTGTCTTTGCTTCCATAGGAATTTCTTACCTGAGGTGATCTGATGTGATATTTCTGCTCCTTTCCTACTATGTACCATGATCTATGTGGAAGGCTTTAGAAAACTTTCCCTCCAAGCTGATTACATTCATTTTATGCCTGATTTTTGTGTTTGGATGCTGTCAGAAAACAGTGTGGTACACAAACAGCTAGTACAGAGTCAACATTTTTTATTTGAATATGTGCAAATTTGCAACAATTTAGCAATCTGATACAAAAAGCCAGTTTAGATTATTTACAGTACCAGACCTTGATACAACTGGTTTTCTGGATGAAGTTCAGTTAACTGATAAAAGCCATCATATAGGAATACTTCATTAAATGTAATTGGCAAGCCTTTTATCTTTCACCTTGTCCTTAAGTTTATTTTTCACAATGTTATAGACCTCTATAAGATAATCAGCTTATAGCTTGTAACCTATTTCAATTGTGCAACCTTTACATTCTCAAATGTTCACTTGAAGACTGCTACGAAGGAATGGTCCTGTATTTGCATATGTGCATGTTCAGACCCAGTCGCGCGTGACATGCAACCATTCTTGTTCCACAGCTGGTTGTGTTAAGACAGGTAGAAGGTAGGCATTCCATGTCTGTGAAGTTATTTTTGCAACTCTAGTTTTTCTAATACTTGTGTGATTTTTGTCAAGTGACTGTAACTGTTATTTCAGTTCATAACTTACGATGATGTGATATGCATTCCAAAAACCAAAGTCTTTAAATGCACAGCGAGGAATACTTTTTCTCGTTACTGACTGTGGCTAATAATCTGTGGACTGTTTTTCTGTTTTAATCCTGTTCAGTGCTAATGGTATGCTTGAAGTAATGTTGCCTTACCTTGTCTTTTTTTGTGGTGTGTTCATGTATGTGTGTGTGTATATATTCATGCTATATTCTTATACATAGTAAAATGTGCTTTGTAGAACTCATATATAGACATGTCCGTGTAACTTCCCTGTGTGTTGTTGATGACATCTTAAGTGTTTGATAACCTCCTTGGTTCATTTGAACTCATTTAACAATGTTGAATAGTCTAGTTTATAATGTTCCATTCTGTAGTAATTTTAAATCATCTGTGATGCATACACAACGTCTTACTTCTGCTGCCCCACATGCACCAAACTGAAATGCATAAGCTGGAGGTGCACACTTACCTGAGTAGAAATGGGCTTGCTTAAAAGTGACTATGGTATGGACAAGCATCCTGATGTGAGCAATGATAGTGAAGATATGCTGGAATGGACAAGGAACTGGAGTGCAAGCTGTTTGGGAACCCTGTGTGTATACTCCAGTATGTTCTAGATGTTAAATGGTAATATTGGTGACTGTCTTTGCATATGCTGCTTACATTTAAGCCTGTGTGGGTATGTATGTGTGCTAGAATCATATAGGTATTTTGTGTTTAAAAAAAAAAAAAAAACAGTCTAAAGTTTCGATTGCCAAGTATAGTCCATGATTGCATTGCTCATTGTTTTTCAAAGTGACTTCAAGTATTAGCTTCCATGTCTTGACATCCGGTTAAACGACGACAAAATTTGAGGCAATTATAACAAAAGCAATCATACTAGGATGAAAGTTCCTGGAAAGTGGAGGACAATGTTTGATTTTCTTCACTACTGTTTTTTTGAGCATGTCTAAACTGTGCATTACAGGTTGGTTCGGAAGTGCCCAAGTTTCTCTGATTCAACATGGTAGGCCCATGTGGTATTGGGACAGTGTTGTGTAGTGATAGCAGTTTGGTCCTGAAAATAAGATGGCTGCAAAAGTTCTGTTGATAGGCCAAAAAGCAAACCATAGTTGGAGTAGCGTGTTAGACTTTTATATGGCTATGTTGCTTGTGGTTTCCGAGTTGGTGCTGTATCTGCTCTGCACAACATTATTTGGCATATTAGTTATGCTGATGTCCAAAGTATGTTTAAAATGCTTTCTGAAATACTTGAAAACTTTTGAGACTATACATGCTGCCTGCTAGATCACCCTCCTAGCGTCATTTCCAAGAGTCTTTTTCAAAAATGAACATTTGACAACATGACTGGATCTTGCATCTCAGATTATTTTTAGAACAGATTTTTCTTTCAGTGAATACTATCTTCAAATGAAACACTGAAATGAAAGGCTGAAATCGTACTTTCTGACTTCCTAAAAAGATTTAAAAAAAAATGCACGTGTCATGCATATTTCTCATAGCAACTTTCTAATATTTAGTAGTATTAGAAAGTAAATTAAAATTTATAGGATATTAAGGCTTTAGCATAATAATTTTGCTGGTATTCCTTTCTGCTGCATCTACATCTTTACTTTAGATGAGCAGACAAGGACTTTCCTGTAATTCCACACTGGAGAAATGAAGTACTGCTCACTGTACTTACGTTATGGAGAATTCTAAGCAAATGTTACTTGCCTACAAACAGCCAGTGCAGTGGTAAAGTGAATGATGTCATTAATTAATTGAAATGGGGGAACCTTGGGAAAACAGGTGTGGATCTAACAATGTTAAGATAAATATTTACTATTACTCAGAGTATGACAGGTAGCTGAAGCAGACTTCCACAAATGCATATATGTTAGAGAAGTCTCGTTTTTCTGTGTTTTGCAGGTAATGCAGAAGAAAACTTTTTTTTTCCTATCTAAAGAATAGGAGTCCTCAGCTGTGGCAATCTCTATAAATGAACACTGAGAACTTTAAATTGGTGATCTCCATTTTTGGAATTGAAAAGCGTGTAACTATGTGATAAAAACAACCTAGCTATCAAATAAAATACAAATACAATACTTACATTGTCATCTTTACTTCATTGTGGCTGCTTGTAACTTGCTTTCACACATTTTTATATCTTTGCAAGAACAACTCCTTGTTGTGGTTCAGCTAACTGTAAATAGAAGAAATTGCAGTCTAGCTGTATTGAAAGAAAAATCTATCTGGTGTTTTAGACAGCAGTCAATAAACTGAAGCAATTTCTAATAATGTAGTATTTTTTTCATAATTGTTCAAAGTTCATAAAAGTGATCTGTAGAATGGAAACCCTTCCCCCAAAGCAATTTCACTTATGAAATCTCTCCTTAGGAAGGGCTATCACCTATGTGAAGCTAATAGTTGAGTTGCTATATTTTTGATAGAACATTATGGAAAAATTGTAAATTACATTATGGTTGTGAGAAAGGCTGTTGTATTTTTAGAGAGGTCAACGTTAAATGGACTGTGGGACAGAAAAACACCTTGCCCTATATCTGGCATTTAGCAGTGAAAAGAATTTATTTTCTGCACTCCTGCATATTTTTGCTAAACGGATCTCTTGACTTAGGCTGGTCGTACTCAGTACCTTTAAATGCTGTCTCTGCAGGCTGTTTTTCATCTACAAAACTAATTGCTTCCAGTGGGAATTCCTTTTAGAAAAGCATGGGGATTTTAAAAGTACATCTTTTATTCTGAAGACTTTTTTTTTTTTCCTTTTATTTAAAAAATAATTTTGGTCCTAAACTGCTTATAGCAAACTTTCCTATTGTGGCCTATGAATGAATTGGAAAACTAACTTCACTTAAATAATTTCTCTATAGCCCTTATGGATCTGTATGGTCTTGGAGGTTTGTAATTCCTCAAACAGTATTGCTTATGTTCTTAAAACAGAATTCCCAATTTTTGTTTTCAGTTTACTTGACTGAAACTGAAGTATCTTTGTAGACTTTAAAAAAAAAAACCAAAACTCTCCTGGGACTTGTATGTTGGCTTTTTTTTCAGTATATCCTGCATTTTTATCATCCAACACCAAGGTAACAGTTTTTATTTTTAGAATTTTTTTGTATTTGGGTTTTGTCCTGCAAGGGAATGGGGTGTCACAATAACAATCTCAATGTTTTCTAAATGTTGAGTTTTCCTATTAGTCTTGTGATGTACAGAAACCTACTCATAGAAAACTGACAGAGAACAGTACCTCTTGAAGTTATGGTGGGGATAAGTTGCCGTGATAAAACTTATGATAGAAGGTCTCTTAGAAAAATATTTGTTCACTTGTCTATTAAAAGGAGCAGTGTGCATACTTATTCTTGTGTGAGCTATCACAAAAATAGTGGAAAATGGCAGTGGATTCATCTTGTTCCCCCACAAATCATACGTTTAGTTTTTTTCCTGCAGTTCAGAAGGCAAAGTGTCTTTGGACTAACTGAATTCTGCTGTTTCTATTTGTTTTGGTGGCTATCTGCTCATTTATAGTTTAGTGTCTATTTATAGTTATAAAACTATTGCATTAAAGAAGATAACCATGGCTTAATTAAGAGCTATTACTTTAAGGTCTCTTTTGAGAGATCCTGTTGCTTTACATCTTTCTGAAATTGGAGAACAAATTCTTGAAGAGCTGAGTTGTAGTGCTTACTTGAAATGTTACTTCTCTTACCCTTGTGGAAAAGGAAGGGAACTGTTCTGAGAGACTCAGAACATCTTGAAAAACTCACTAAATATTGTGCTGACATATGAGGCTCGTGTGCCAAGCTTCTCAGCTGAATTGTCTGGCAACTCTGACTTTTGCCTGCCACATATTACACAGAGTTTCTGTGAAGTAAAACATAGCCATGGCTAAGAGAAAAATACAAAATCATAGATATAAGTGTATCCTCTGTAGCAACCAATTGCTACAGTTCTATTGATACCCACTGGTAAAAATTTGGGAATGGATTCTCTTCATTTGCATTCTAACCTTCCAAATCTTAGTATTTAATTTTTCAGGTCCTTTTAAATTTTTCTCCCTCTGTTTACCCAGGAAAGCTAAGTTGTCATTTTAAAAAACATTCGAGGATAACGTTAGCGCAATTCCAGGAACTACAGCTGTGATTAAAAATACAAACTGTTGTGAGATTTTTGATGTTGTAGGCTGTTATCGGTACTGTTTCATTTCCTGCTCTGTGTGCTAAAAGCAAATGTGGGCAATGATTTTAATGTTGCATTGAAAGAACATGATACTGAGCTGTGTGAACACGTAGCAGGTAATAAAAGGCTGGATCATTTAACAAAGGTTTTGGTTTTTAAAAACAAACACTTATATGATGCCAACCATTTTGCTATTTTTAGCAGCTTGTTCCAGTAATTTCGTTTCACATACATCAAGTGCAAACAGTACTTTCCAGATTACAAGATATTCTGGCTCAGGACTTTCCTTTCTTTTAAGGGGAGCAGGGAGAGGTTGGTTTATTTATTTCTTTTTATAATTCCGTGAACAAGTCCAAGCATCTAAGAGGCAAAGTGAAACATCTTAGACTTCACAGTTTTATGAT
>NW_008825114.1:6086186-6119894 GCF_000699105.1 Pygoscelis adeliae
TGCTCAAAGGTGCATGCGCCTGCTGCTTTTGTGCTGACACAGTGAATCATTGGAGAACTGTTCTGGTTGAACACTCAACAGTCTCTGTCAGGTTAGGGTTCAGCCAGAGCAATTCCTTGTTCCAGTTCGTTATATGGTTGCACAAACTATAGTTCTGGACAAAAGTGAAGGTGGGAATGAGCAGTGGCAGTAACGAGAGCATCAATTTATATGAGATTAAGTTGAAGCCACTACTCCTGCATTTCGTGCTGACTTGCTTACCTGTAAAGGGCTTTATCACTAATTTCATGTTGTTTATGACGGTAAAAAGGGTAAACTGCTGCAAGTTCTGTAGCTGAAAGTGGTTCAGAAGCTTCACAACTAGCTATGACTTTGGAGTCATTTTCTTGTTCTTCAGGAGACCTAGGCACTGAACACCTGACAAACTGAATAAACCTTTTATTGTTCTGTTGATACAGCATCCATATATTTTAGGCCTGAAAACTCGGTCATGTGAGTAGCTGTCCCATGGCTTTCCTGTTTTCAGGAAAGCCAAACACTTCTGTGTCTCTTCCCAGGATCTCTGTGGATTGCCCTACAAAAGCTGTTAGCCAAAGCGTTTACAGGACACTGAAGTGATGTTGTGAAAAGCATTGTGGAAAAATATTGCAGAAGAGTATTTTAAAGGGTGTAGGTAGTCTTCTTTCAGGTTTGAAAGGATTTGAAAAGTTGTCATTTAGGTGTTAGAAAATAAAAAATTGAGTTAGTTGGAGTAGAGAGGTACTACAAATTTGCATGAACTTGTTTCCCTTCCCCTCCCTACTTTCATCTCATGCTACAGTACCTTGCAATATAGTTGTTGGTGCCTAAGTTGCATAATCTTACGCTAAGATTTATTAGTAAGCATGCAGGATGAATAACTGATTTTTCCTTCAGCTGAGTACTCAAAACACATTTAATAACGTGTTTTAGAAGTCTTGTAAACTATGAAGATGGAAAATGCCTTTTCAGTGTAATTTCAGTAAGAAAGAGCAGGGTAAGAACAGGAGGAGAAATGAGGTTGCACAGAACAGGATTATACTGTCTCCGCCAAACCATCTTTTCTGATAGCAGAGGCCAATATTTCTGCAGTTACCAGACTAGGACATTCTAAATACAAGAAACTTTTCAATTTTGGTGCACTTACTATTTGGTAATACCCATGGACCACCACTCCTTGGTAGGTGGCACCTTGGCAGCTGTGGCAGTCTTGTTTTCAAAGATGGGAACCAGACTTCCATTCTTGGTTAGCTTTCTAGATGGGATCCGCAGAAATCTGTTGATGGAATCTAAAAGAAGGTGGTCCCTAGCTCCCTGAAGGGTTATAACAGTATTAAGGTTTATTGCTTGGCAACTACTGCTTAAATATTTCTCACTCAACTTTTAAAAAGATAGGTATTTCATGAGATCAGGTACTTGAAATTGTACTTATGATATTTGAGCATAGACTGTCAGCTAGTTTTGCTCTTAATAGAAACTTGCTTTTCACCGCTTTAAAATCCTATGCTTAGTGAACATCGCTGGCGTTGGGAGAACAACTCTTTCCAGATCTGGAATGTGCAGCTGAGCAGTGATGTGTACTGCCTGATCAGCTGATGAAATGTGGGTTTGGATGTGTAATTTTTGTAAATGACTTCCAGATGTTACAGTTGCCAGCTGAATGGCTCAAGACTGCACTGTTAGGTCTAGATTATGAAACAAAATGGATGAAATGTGCAGAAGAAACTAGTAAGCCTATCCATGGAATTGTTCTCTCTCAAAAAAAAAAAAAAGAAAGAAAAAAAAAGAAAAAAAGCAGCCCGATTCTGTAGTCAAATTACTCACTAAGCAATGGCAGAAAAATATAGGTGCTTTTAGTTAGGGGTACCTGCATTAACTTATAGCCTGCAAAGAGCTTGAATGGTCTAATAGCTAACACCAAGCAATTTTCTGTGTAGCTGCTGTGTTAGGAGCTTTGAGTTTTTTAACTCACTCAAACTTCTTTGTGCTAAAACATGACTGTTATGGTGCTGTAACTGAAATCCAATTACCGACAATACTGTCTCTTTAAGCAGCAAAAATCAAAGTTAGTTTTGGAGTTTCCCTAGAATTTTCATGAAATCTCTATATAGGAATTTTTTTATTTGCAAAAATTTCTTTAAAGGTTTTAAGTCCTCATACTTGTTGAGGGAAGGGGTTTAGCTTGAAAGCAGAGTGTTTGATTTCTCTCTCTTTATATTCCCCAGGAACTACTGACATAACCATGATAGAAGACAAAGGTCCACGAGTGGCTGACTATTTTGTAGTGGCAGGGCTCACTGATACAGATACTGCAACCCTCCTGGACCAAGAAATAAGCCGCCATGAAACAAAGTCAAGTGGTCCAAAGGCTCCAATTACTGACATTGCTGTGATAATTAAATCAGCTGGTGAAACTGTCCCAGAGGGATACACCTGTGTTGAAGCCACCCCTACAGCCCTTCAAGCCAACTTAAACTATGGAAGTCTAAAGAGTCCTGAACTTTTTCTTTGCTACAAGAGAGGCCGGGACAAACCACCTCTTACTGACATCGGGTGAGATTTCTATAACAATTCAGTTCCTCCTTCAATAATGATCAAGTCTTACTCTTAATAGATGATGATGAAAACAGATGTGAGAAAACTTTTAAAAACATATTGTCTTTGAACGTATATTGCGTATTGTGTGTATCTGTCTAGAATTTTCTTCCTGAACTAAGTAGAAAAAAGTGTCAGTCTTCTAGTGAACTTGTCTTTTTAAAATGAATCATAATGTTTTAACTTTAAAAGATATGAAATAGAGAGAGAGAGGGAGATGGAGCAAATTAGATATGAGAAATGAAGTTCACTGCATTTTTATGAAAGGTGAGAGAAAAGTACAAAATTAATTTATAGAAATGGTATAGTGCAAATCCAAAAATATAACATGCTTAATCTGAAAGTGATGACTTCAGAAGACAAAAATTATCACTTTGTGGAATTCACTTTAATGCTTAAGGTAAAAGATACCACGTAAAAATGGTAGGACACTGAAACAAAGATCTTAAAATTATCCACCTACCTAGAATCTTGTAGCCTGCCTTACTTCAGATCAGAGTATTTGTGAGGTCACTTACAAGTTCTGACATGATTGGCTGCAAACACCGGATTATGTAGTCTCTTGGTAACTCTAATCATGCTTGTATTTCAAAAAACACGCTCTTTGGTGTCTGAGGCATAAGTTCCTAAAGAGTTACTAGTACTGTGTTTGAAAACTTTAGATATGGTCAATACTTTAAGTTCAATGCTTAATAAAGGCAGGGGGCAACCTGGCAAGGAAGCTCTGAGCTAATTTTGTTGCTTATAGGATACTGAGTTTAATGTAAGTATTCAGGACCAAGATCACAAAATCCCCCAAGATCTTGAGGTGGTGAATATTGAGTTTTGTGCTACTAGCATATTGAGGTAATGCTCAACTTTCAATAACTCATGCAGCACTACAGTATTGTCTAAATTGCTCTATGTAGCACTTCTACTTCTCTGGTTTGGATAAGGACATTGTAGAATTACCAGGGATGTAATGAGAAAGAGAAAATGGAGCATGGGTGGGGGGAACTGTTACAATGATGGCAAATAAGGAATGTGTGTGTTTTCCCTTATTTAGTTATTAAATAAATAGTAAAGAGTAAAGTAAAAAAACATGCATCTATATGTAAGCTATAAGTATAACAAGTTTAGTTAATTTCATTTATAAGTTCAAGTGCGTCAGGCACAATGCCTACATACCCTGCTTTTGACCTCCAGTTTGAGTGCCAACCAAGAAGTAGAGTCCAGTCAGGAAGAAACTGATGGTGAAATCTTAGTAATGAAATTAGTTACATGGCAAGATCTTTGCTCTAAGAATTATAGTTCAAGTTGTATAATTAACCCGATACATTCTGATTTCAGTTCATCTTGATCATCTAAGCTATGTTCTAGTAAGCTTCTGTGAAACTGTAATCTTTTAAAATAGTCTTTTCCCATGTGTGTGACTGACACTGCAAGATGAGATAACTGTTACAAAGGGATTTGACTGTAGAATTGCAGTATAAAGTTATTCTTTGAATGATATGTCAAACTTCAGTAAGTTTTAGCAGAAGGAAGAATTTCTAGAGGGAGTGATCCCTCAAAGGGATTCCTAAACCGTCAGTCTTCAGCGTGTGCCTTTATGGAAGTGACTCTGCTAGCACATGTTTATTTTCATGTCTCTCACAACTTTAGGACCTTGAATGCTTGGGTTGATTTCATAGGGAATACCTGATAAGCAAAATAGGCAAATAGTTGGCTGAGTAAGGGCTTCCTTAACAGAGGCGTTTTTTAAAACTATTGGTGGAAAACTGTGGTATTTGGCAAGTAGTATTTATTCTGTATTTCGTTTTACACAGATCTAGTTAGGGTGTCACACCTAACAAATCATGGCAGGCTTTTCTTTCTGAGCAATGATGCATACGAATGTTTTCCCCCTGCTGTTCCTGCTGTTTTGCAGCTACGTGCAAAAGATGGTTAGAGCAAGCTTTCTTTTTTTTCTTTTTTTTTTTTTTTTTTTTGTGAATTTCAGTGTGTTCAAATGAAAGTGGAGTTTGGGCAAGAGATGAATGTACAGTCCGAAGGCTAATTTATGCTGTTCTCTACTCTTTTAATTAAAGAACCAAGTGTGAAAGAATATTTTATCTTTGAGCCTTAAATATCCATTAAGTCAGGTGACGTGACGAGTGGACTTAGTAGGTAGAGGAAGAGTATATCCCTTGAAAGGGTCAAATCCGTAGTCTTGTGTCAAGATTGTTAATATAAAGTTGAGTTATTTCGTACTCCGAGCATTCAGATGATTCTTGATAAATATTTGTGTGTGTATTTCTTTCAGGTCTATTTTTAGGGAAACTAATTAAACAAATACTGTTTGGAGGAAGGGGGGAGATGGGGTATGCTCTACTGATTCTTTGCCATTGTCCTTGTGTTCTGTATTTCTGTGCCTTCCATCCTCTTTCCTTCCTATTCTTCCACTGGTTCTTAAGTTGAAGTGTCTGTAAGCTGCTAGAGTGACTTCCTGCTGCAGGTACTCACTTTGATAAAGTTAGGCCATGTGCTGTGCCTCTGGATGTTGCATTTACTGCGGCTGTTATTGGTTGGAAAAATAAAGATTTGATCCTAGGACAAGATATCTCTAAGGTCCTTTTCCTACATATGGCTGTAAAATTTAGTATCTTAAGCTTGTATGTCTATAAATAATTCAGCTAATAGTCATTCTGTTGCTTTCCTAACCAATATTTTTGCTGATGTTCCAGAAATAGACAAGAACTGAGATTTGAGATTTGTTTTGGTTTAGGTGAGACTTTGAAACAAGATCTCACCTCTCTCTGTTTTACACTTGAGTTAGGACTATGGGAGAGCTTCAGCACTTGTTTCTTAAGTGGAAGAAAACCTGACAGAAAAATGCTTTTTAAGTGTAAGTGGTTTTGCAATTTGTAACACTTACTGTAGAAAGGACCAAGGAAAGAATATCAGACTTCTTGTCTGAAGCAGAGGTTCTTGTATTACTGAGTAATGCAGAAGTTAGGTAACTTGTATTGTGTAAATAAAGAAATACTGATGGGGGGAAGGGGGGGGAAGGGGGGGGGGGGGGGGGCGGTAACTAGTATGGGAAACTTTAGTTTGGTTACTGGTTCTGCGCCAAGGACCCATCTCATTCTGCATACCCGGTTTCTGAAAGTATACATATCTGTATGATATGTATACTTCTACATATCTGCAGAAGTATTGATTGAACAAATGTTTTTCTTTATTAGAGATGTATTTCAAAAATTAAAGTGAACTCAAATTTCAAAAAGCATAATAGAAACTGGAAGATGTTCTTAACAGCCAAGCATCTTCCATTGTTCCTTAGATCCCACCAGTGTGACAATGCAGTTGGGTGTTTGGAACAGCTTAGGATAATAATGATGAAACTAGTCACTTGTATGTTTCGATGAATAATAATAGTGGTGGCAGTAGAAATAAAAGGTAAGTCAATCTTTTCCCTCTGTTTGACCCAGCGCTTCTCCTCTGACCCTCCTACTGCTTAGTATATTTATTTTAGTTCCTTTATTATTCAATACTTGCATTCGGTCCTCTCTTAAATGACATATGAAGAGTTGTTATAAAGAGTTACTTTACATAAGGACTGTGAGAGGCAGAAATGTGGCTGGACCTAGAGAAGTCAAGCTGGAGCACAGCCCCACACGATGTAATTTGCAACTGTCTGCCTATTTTGAAACGGTGTTCCAGAAGCAGAGTTTTCTGTGGCTTAAGGTTTTTAACTCAGCAGCTGCAAGGAGGTAGTATTTATATTTTCTAAACTCTGTTATGTATTGAAGTATACCTTTAAATCAGTAAAACTGGTCATGAGAGAACGTCCATGTGCAATGTGAAACAGCCTTACGAAGAGATAACAAGATTTTTTTGGCCTTTCTTACAAAGAAAGGACCTAACATCTAGAGGAAACTGTAGGTTACATTTCGCTTGAAATGAAACTTTATTGAAATTGGTAGAATAATGTCGCAAATAAGGTCTACTTAGGCTGGAGGCCAAAGTATAAGCTCATAGAAGCAGGAAACAAGTCTTACTCTGATCAGTACTAATTAATCAAAGGCAGACACTGGGAAGCTGAAACAAGTAGGAGTAAACTTATTCTCTCAGGGAGGATTTTGTAAATACAAGGTGTCATGTTAAATATTTCATGCATCACTTGGGAATGGTTTTGTCTGAATCATTAAAATAAATGTTTTACTTGAGTGATCCATGGGCGGTGGTTTTCTTCTGTTTGCTTGTTTTCTTAAATTTAGTACTATGCATGAGGTCAGAAAAAGGTGTGGTTTTAGTAATACTTCTGCTGGTATATATGTAGGGGTGAGGGTTGCTTTCATTTTCTTTTTGCTTTTGATGGGAGGTGAGCCCACTGTTACAGTCTTGAACACTGGTCAGTCCCTTACCTCTTAGAAGTATTTGCACAACTGAGAAATTCTTCAGTCTTTAAGTATCTTTCTGAGAATACTTGTAAACTTATTAAATTGAACTGCTGAAATTGTCTGATTAATATGGTTTTCCTTCTCAAAAGCTGTCAGCTGACAAATGTTTCTGGAATAACTTTAAATTCTTGCATTTTATTTAAAATACATGAAATTGAAATAAAATGGATCTGAAACTTCCATTGGAGACTGCTCTGTTAATATTATCTTCTGATTAATGTAAGGCAGTGATGTGAAGAGTTCATGTAAACTCTTTATGCACAATGAAGGTGGCCTGAGAGCTGCTGCAATTGTAGTTGTTTGGTTTGTGTTTGTTTTTTGGGGGTTTTTTTTGTTTTTTTAACTTCATGATATAGGTAACCCAATAAAAAGAGCAAAATACATGTTCTTCCAGAAGATTATTTAGTTTAGAAGTAATTTGAATAGCATGTACTTTCTCTATCCGTATCTTGAAGCAGTAGGTAGTATATTAAAACTAATGTTGCAACTTGGAAATGCTGGTATTAGGCTGGTTTTGAACCTGAGATTACACGTTATTTTTAAATGTAGCAAAATTGTGATGATCAGACTCTTTACAACTGAAACCATTATTGAAGGCAAGGATATTGTCCTCCATGAACTAGCTGAATAAATTTGTATGGCAGCCTGGTAGCTACATCAATGTGCTCCCAACTATTGTGATTTCTTGCTTTATTAAAGTATTCTAGGACTGTAGTTCACATATATCCTCAATACTATGACAAGATATGCATTTGTTCTGTGGGATCAGAATAAACAGTAATATTTGCATATTCCAGATATATTGCCTGGTTATTTTTTATTTTAAAGTAAAGTTGTGATGGACTACATGTGGGAAGCTGCAGGTCACAAAATAGGAAGTTTTAATGTGTTACCTTTATCCTAAATCTTGCCATGTATTGTAGAGATGAAAACTCATTTGAAGGGGGCAAGTACTTTGTACATACTGCAGAGAATCAAGCAAATGGAACCATTGCTTATTTGGATGTGGAATGGGAGATAAAGCTTGCCCTATCATAGCATCTGTGCATTAAAAATATGCAGTGATGTATGGTTTAACTTCCACATTTCTTCTCATGGTCACATCCTAATAGCTTTATATTTGGGAAAGATCGGAGTGTAAAGTTTTAGCTCATTTAGCTGCTGTGAAGGATCTTTCTTTTTTTGCTAAGAATATGGTGATCTAAACTACTGATCTGGCTAAAAAATCCAGGTACCATCTGAATGTTGCTGTATCGCCATGTAACATATATTCTGCTTTCTTGGAGTACAGTCAACTGTAGTTATTATTTCTTCCTTTTCTGTGGAATGGAGTATTATTTTGTCTTTTTTTTTTTTCCTTCTCTGGAGGAATGTTATTCAAACTATGAATGTAAATCATTACTGGGTTTGGGGTTTTTTTTCTGTAAAAATTCATCTAGGAAGCAGAATTCTGTCTTCTGTTGTTCTTTTCCAACAGCATTCCTTAAAAAAAAAAAAAAAAAAAGGAAGCTTGAAATTACTTTCCAGACACTTTAGTGATGGAAATAATTTCTAAGAAATTAGCAAGTATCATGTGTGCAAGCAATTTAAAGCTTCCTATGTATTTAATTTTCATTGATATTGCATCATTCTTACTAATTCTATAACTAAATGCTTTTCAGTATGGCTTGATTTTATTTTTCCATAACTATGATTTGTTCCCACAGAGATCTCTTATAATATTTAAATATTCCTGAACAGTTTCTTTGCCTCAAATCGTGCATGATAAAAGACAATATATAAAATGTACGTTAGAACATTGCAATGATGACATAAGGTGCTAACGGATGGACAATTTCTGTGAATTTGTCCAAGTAATTTCATATATATTTGAATGCACATAATATTTTGTTTCCTTCCTGTCTGCAGAGTTCTATATGAAGGAAAGGAACGCATTATTTCAGGCTGCGAGGTGATTCAAGCTACTCCATATGGTCGTTGCGCTAATGTTAACAACAGTTCAGCTTCTTCTCAACGGATCTTTATCACATATCGAAGGGCTTCTCCAATACGACCTCAAAATTCATTGGCAGTGACTGATATCTGTGTTATTGTTACTAGCAAAGGAGAAACCCCTCCTCATACATTCTGCAAAGTTGATAAGAATTTAAACTGTGGTATGGTGAGTACATAAAGGCTTGAGTCTCCTTTTTTCTTTTTTTTTTTTTTTTAAACCCAAGAAACAAACCCAAAGGAGTAGCTCTTTGAACTCTTCTTGGCACTGTTATAACTGTGTTCTATGACTACATCATAATTCTTTCATTCTATATACCGTGTGTGAGACTTCAGTTTCGTAGGTTGTGTTGCTCTGATTTCCTTTGGTGTTAGGAATTTCTTCTTCATACCGATTACTCCCTACTTCAGTTTGCATATTCACGTCTAGGTGCTATTTAGGAATAGTGCAATGGATTTATTTTTTTTTTAACACACATGCCTCCTTTGGTGATGCTGACACTTGGAATGAATCATAAACTCTTTTTTCTTAATTATTAATAATACCTATGTTACTAAGACATGTAAGAATTATAATTACTGCTTACAGTTTCGTCATGTACTCTTTTCCAATCAGTTCACTTTTATTTAGTCTGTTTTGTATTGAGTTTACTCAAGCTGAAATAAATGATCTTTTTTGAATGGTAGAGTGTATTTAGACAAACTGCAAAAACATTCTGTAAATAACCAGTTTATGGAAGTACGATAAAAACTTCAGGTAATGATGTTTAGAATTTCATTTCCACTGATGAGGTTCCCATAAAAGTCTCCTTTTAAATAACCAAGAAAATGTGAAGCTGCAAATGATTTGCTTCACTTTTCCCTGTTCTTCTGTTGGAATAAGTCAGAGTAGTGTGGTGGTGTGGTTATTTTATGTAAATCCTGTAATCTCTAAAAAATGTGAGAAGGGTGAATTCTCAATTTCATGATTTACGTGCACTCGGCAGACAACTAGTCATTTTATTCTGTAACACTTTTTATTTAAATGTCTGCTTTGTTTTTAAGTGGGAGTATATTCAAGTGCTTATACTTGATTTCTGTGCTGCCTGTAGTCATCTTTGTTGGTTCTAAGATGAGCCTTATGTCTTTCAGTGGGGTTCCAGCGTATACCTTTGTTACAAGAAGTCTGTGCCAGCTTCCAACTCTTTAGCATATAAAGCCGGTAAGTAATTTTAGAAGCAGACTGTCTAAACATACTAACAGAAGGATTCGAATGCCATGTTGAAATCAAATAATAATTTTAAAAGCTTAAGTGCTGTCTGTCAGAATTCTGTTCCTAGAGCATGTCAGTTGAAATCCACTCCTATAATGCCTTCTTTGCTCTCCTCACTTTTTCCCAGGAAAAAAAAAAAAAGCCTTAATAGAAATAGCATTGTTCTGTATTAATTTAGTTCTTATCATAACAGGTTTGGTAGCTTAGGAGCTTTAGCAGAAAGTTTAGCAAGCATTTCAGATGTAACAAAAGACTTCATATTTCTTGTGTAAGTGATGATGGAGAAGGAGTAATTAAAAATTCCATTCAACCTTGCTCATACTTCTTTTTATGTCTCACAGCTAATGCAATATTTTTCATTTAATTTGAAAGTTAAGTGTGTTTCTTCCCTTCAGTCCACAACTATTCACTTGTTTCTTATTTGAGGAGAGTGAAAAATATTCTGAAAAATAAATGACAAAAAGTCTTTTCTTTTAAGTCTGACTTCTATAAGTTTTTTAATCCATTGCTACAGATTATCTTTTTTTTCTGAAGAAGTCCAAAAAAACTTTCAAAAGAGTTTCTACTGAACACTAAGTGCACCAAATTCCTTTGAAAGGAGTAAACTACCAAGTAGAAGTGGAAAGCATAGATAATGAAATCAGTGTACCATAAAATAAGCTAGATGAACAGCAATTGTAAACCAGTGCTTGTGTGCCTATTTTCTACCAGCAAGAGTTAGATATATTTCTGAAAACTGAATAAATGATTTGTTTAAATTGAACATATTGACTGATTAGCAGAAAATGTGGACAGTCAGCTAGTTCATCCTATTTTCGATGGAGGTATTGCTGCTGTTTTTACAGTAGATAAATTATCACTTTCTTCATAGGAATTTCTTTGTAATAAAATCCATTCCAGTGGCACAGTTACATAGCACAGGTAATTCCCAACTGGTTTAAAGTAAAAATCTTCATTAACTAGTTTTTACCATGTACTGGTTTTTTGAGCAGTTACCGAAAGAGAGTGCTTCAGTATTCATACATAATTTTTAAATGATTGTTACCTGGATGACTTAGTCTTACTGTCAAACGAGAGACTTTCTTCTTCTGTAGATGTAATCTTCAATTATAAAGTCCAGATAATCAACAGACTTTGCTGTATATTGTGGAAAATATATTGCTTACGTTATTTAGGGCTTGCAAAGCAAATATGCTTACTTTTCCTTCTCCCATTCTGAAGGCTTAATTTTCAGATATCCTCAAGAGAACTATGAGTCATTCCCACTGTCGGAATCTGTACCTCTCTTCTGCCTTCCTATGGGAGCTACTATTGAATGCTGGGACCCTCAAACCAAATACCCGCTACCAGTGTTCTCAACATTTGTACTGACTTGCTCTTCTGCAGAAAAGGTATGGCTCCACACTGTGACTAGTTTTTGCTTTTAGTTCAAATGGCTGCTATGGAGATAAATAGGCATTGTTTCTTCTGTATTTGAGAAATGCTACAAAATAAATTGTTAAATACTTGCCTTATAAAATTGTATTTCTTAAGCCTTCATATAAGACAGAAGTAAACCAAAACAGAAAATAGCTGGAAGAGCATGTGCTGTTTAGTCCCATGTAAGCTGAACCATACACTTTGACAAAACCAAAACTCACAGTGCATGGATTTCCTTGTTCTTTCAAGTAAGAAGTTTCTGGGAATGGAAATGTAGCCTATATATTAGAGATGTTCACTTACCACATCTGTTAGCAATGTTTACGTTGTTATGGTTTTCCTATGGTTATGTTAAAAGCCGCTTCTGTGTGAATTTGTGTAATTGGGCTCTGTAGGTATCTATGCGCATTAATAGGAAAATAGTTACCAGAAAACAGCAGGGCAGGGAGAGAAAAAGGATGTGCTGAGATGTAGCATGTGAAAGGCTCTGAAGAACTGATGAGCTCCTGAGACCAGTGATCCTGTCAAATTCACATGAAGTGATAGATTCAGAACACTATCCGTCTGCCGAATCTGTATAAGGCCACCAGCACACATTGGCACCAAAAATGTGTTGCACACATGTGAGAAGGCAGTGTCTGCTATACACAGACAAAGAATACAGGATTATTGGTACACCTGGTGAAGCAAGGGAGCCCTAGTTTGGGGTTGGTCTCCCAGCTGTTGCTTCAGCTTGCCAACTGTGTCTCTGTGTGTGTGAACTGCATGAGAGAGTAAGTGATTGTAATGTGTCATTAGCTCTCTGTGACTAATAAACAGCAGTTTGGCTCTATTAGTGATAACAGCTGAACTTCCACTCTGCCTCAGTCCCCTATCAGGGAAATTTATATACTTTTCCATTTCCAAACAACAAAAAAAGTCTTTCCTCAACATATTAATACTTCTTTTGCGAGGAGGAATGCAGTAGCTGCCAGTATTTTTCTCAGAGAGAATGTATACTGTGGTATCCATCTTTCCTGTTCTCCTTTTGCTAAGCTTGCCAGAATAATTCAGTTAATCATGAAACTGACAAATAGGGAAGGAATATTAGAAAAGGTCGGTAGCTGTTTAGCTTGATAAAATGAGTGAAGTCAAAGCTAAAATAATTCTATTGTTTAGTGTGGTAATGATAGGAGAATTTACTGAACACAAGCATTTCATAAGGTTTGTTTTTTTCATTTTTGACCACAACAGTTAATGGATAGGGTTTTGTCCCTATGCATGCAGCATGCAGTTTGATTCCTTCCTTTTCAATTTACTGAGTATGAATACTTTGTTGAGGAAAGTGCAATGACAAAGAGGAACAGAGGCACAAAGAGTCCAAAGTACTTCATTTATAAGGATACTTTGTGTATGTTACATAAATGAAAAGTCATTTCACAAGCTACCAGCAGAAGCACTATAGCGTGTGTGCAAACACCAAAGACTTAAGGATGCTTTGAAAGTTCTAACCCAATCTCCTGTTAAATACTGGGTCTGCTCAGCTGTTTTTCTTCATCTTTTAGGTTTATGGTGCAGCTATTCAGTTTTATGAGCCTTATCCCCGGGAGCTGCTAACAGAAAAACAACAATTGCAGCTGGGTCTCCTGACAGCTGTAGAGAGGAAAGTGGTTACCTCCAAGTCCATCAATTCCAACAAATGCATCTGCCTTCTCTCACACTGGCCTTTCTTTGAAGCATTTCGAAAATTTCTTATGTTCATCTACAAACTTTCTGTTTCTGGACCTCATCCTCTTCCCATTGAAAAGTATGTAAAAGATTTTTCAAGTTAGTTCAGCTCAGGAAGTCATGTGATTTATATATGTCACACTTACTTAGTTGGTATATTTGCTCCATCCTCTTGCCTGCATTGTGTAGCTTATGTTGTACTGATAGAAGTTGTTGCTGCTTCTGTTTAATAGTAGTGGCTCTTGCAGTGCTGGGAAAATGAACTGGATTTTACTGTGGCTTTTCTGTTAGAATATGCCATGCCTATTTACCTTCCTCTTAACTAAGTCAAACACAAAAAATGGCTGAGCTATAAGATACATGCTAATGTTTGCAGTCCTGCATTTTAGGTTAATAAATATAAGCTCAGGGACTCCGTGCATTAGCAATGAATATCTGTGTCTGTTTCCAAGCACTGCAACCAACGCAGATTTTGTGTGTGTGTGTGAGAGTGAGTGAGTGAGAGAACTCTATAGTTTTTTTTTTTCATGGTCCTAAAAGTTTGCTGAAATACGATGTTACCTTCAAAACTGTATTAGACATCTGGCCATGTCTAATAGCCAGTTTCTCTTAGCTAAGCCTCATTAGAAACTCTGTAGAATGGGGTTAGGCTGCCTGGAATTTTAAATGGCTTGCCTAGATGCCAGTGTGTTCTTACCTTTTGCATACATATCTGAAGCTGTCAGTATTAATTTTCACACATGAAATGTGAGTGAATGGAGCTTCTTTGTTTCAGTTTGCATAAATAGGCTCTTAAACTTACCAAAACAGTAAATAAATCTTAACAGCCTTTCTGAATTATGGTACCGTAGTAATTCCAAAATGTGATTAACATTCTTTTCAGTCCCTGATTAGTCCCTGGTGCTGCTTTTCTAACATCTTGTTGTCTTTTCAGGCACATATCCCATTTTATGCACAATATACCTTTCCCTTCACCACAAAGGCCAAGAATTCTTGTGCAGGTAAGCAAAACATTTGCTTCCATGTTTAGTTACAATAATGGCAAACCCTCTTTCTTGCTTTTGAAAGCCTGGTTTCTTCCTTTAGGCTTTTTATTCAGCTTTGAATACCCATCTGCAGGAAGGGAGAGGGGAGGAGATGCATGGGTTGGCCTTCTCTTTCATTGATACAAACCTGGGGTAACTTAGCAAAGGAAGCTATTTCAGACTTCAGGTGGTGCAGATGGCAGCAGCATCCTACTTGCACTTTTGAAATTTCTGCCATATATTACCATTTCGTTTTATAGGCACCATTTGCATTTCCTTGCGGGGGGGTTGCTGGTGGTGTTTGTTTTCTGTCTTTCTCTCACTTGTCCACCCACTACTGTGGGTCAAAGGTTAGTCCCCCGGGGCACTGTCTCTCATGCTTCTGTGTTTAATCACCTAGCAGCGGTTACATGTTCAACACTGAGTCACAGAGAATTTCCTCTAACTTCTGAGAATCGTTTCAGTGACTAATACAAACTCTGTTGACTTAGTGAACACAAGTCCCAAAGATTGTCTCTGATTTGCGTCTCTTGCATGACATTTGTGACTCTGTCTGCCAGGCAGTTTATGAGACTATGGATATACATTTATATTTGAATATTATACTGTGTTAACTTTGGAGTTGTCCATATCAATCACATGCTACTTTGTGTTTCAGCTTTCTGCCCATGATGCATTAATATTGTCTCAGCCAGTTTCTACACCATTGCCATTAAGGTATCATTATTAATGCTTTAAATGTATGCTACTTGAAAAACTCAGAGGCAAATAGGAATGAGTCATAGAAGGAAGCTAAACATTACTGCAATATTATTAGATCTTATAAACAGAAAGCTCAATACGCATTTATAGTATTATACAGTATTGTATTTTTGACATAGACCTGTCCCTTGTGGAAGAATAATATCACTAATTATCCTGAAATAAAGATGAATTGCCAGATTATTGTAGGAACTCTGGAGAAAGAAGAAGCAGGCCGTGAGGAAGAAAATACATGAATTTAAATATCTTGTATTTTCAGAACCTGTGTAGTAAGCACAATTTTTTTAATAGCATAGATAGACTGTTTGTTATCTTGTTTTTTTTCCCTTTTTGGATCCAAGAGAGACGTTTACGTCAAGCAGTTATGTGAAATCAGTCCATGCACAAGTGTGCAAACATTTTGGAAATTCAAAATTATACCTAAAAATGGGTATTTGTGCTTGAAGATTGATGCAATCTCTGTGGATACGGCCTGCATCTTTTGGGCTGCAGCTCCCTATGATTGTGACATGGGGTTTTGTTTGCATGGTTTTGTTGATATTTGGTTTGTTTTTAAGTTAAAAACCAAAATATTCTCCCTTTTTTAATCTTCCCCCTCCCCCAAATTATCATATAATATTCTGTATGCAGAAGAATCCCATGTTTAATCACATCTGTTACATAGCCTCTTAAGTGAAAAATTGCAGCCAGCCACCAAACTGCAAAGTAACACGTAAGCACTTTTCTAAGGACAGATTTTACACCCCTGTGCTCTTCAAGATGTCATTACAATTCATAAGTGTGTACAGTCCAAACAAATGAAATAGAGTCTAAACTGTAGAAACTAAAGGCA
Organism: Pygoscelis adeliae; assembly: GCF_000699105.1. NCBI lineage: Eukaryota > Metazoa > Chordata > Aves > Sphenisciformes > Spheniscidae > Pygoscelis > Pygoscelis adeliae. The sequence continues at coordinate 6,102,210 of NW_008825114.1, forward strand.
TGTTGCTATCAGAATGATGGATTGATTTTACTTGACTGGTGTTAGAATTTGATACTGTGATTCTAAGATCAAATGGATGCTTTAGTTCATGATTTTTGCCTGAGGTAACCCATCATATGAAACTACTGGTGTTATTTGTGCTTGGATTAGTTGTTAACCAGTTAGAACTGTTTTACTGTTACAAAGACAAGATGCCTGTGCGTATATGAGAGAGAGTGCCATAAACAACACAAACTCAGCAGTAGCATGGTAGAATTTGAAATTAGGTTTCTTTGTGGCAGTACAAGTCTCATAGTGAGGTGATAACTATTAGATAGATAGGTATATATTTGATGTGTGGTAATAGTAGCACAATTCAACTAGTTCGTTCCAAACGGTTGTCAGAAGTTTGATAGTAGTGACTTTTTTGTTTCGGTTTTTTTTTTTTTTAAAGCCTGTAACATTCTTATTCTCTTCCCCCTTCCTACCCACCCCTTAGTGGAGCAAACTTTAGCACTCTGCTCATGAATCTTGGACCGGAAAACTGTGCCACTCTGTTACTCTTTGTATTACTAGAAGGCAAGATCCTCCTCCATTCTCTTAGACCAGCTGTGTTGACAGGAGTTGCTGAAGCTGTAGTAGCTGTAAGTACAAAGTGTTCTGTACAGCAGTGAGAGAAATCAGTTCAAACTCCATAGTTGTTACAAGGCTTTTTTAAGTTAAAATGATTGATGCACTAAATGATCATTTTCCCAGCAACAGCATTTAGTTAAAGTGCCCTAGGATGTCTTATTACTATAACTATTAGAACAATCAACATTTTTGCATAGATAACTAAGAGATGTGCTGTAAATAAGTGGTCAAACTTGAAGACTCTTTTCTGACAGTGTTACAAGGCTTTTAGCAATTTCATTTCAACTTGCTGCATGTAACTTCTTGGGTTTTATTGTACAGTATGTGTTGTCTTGTTTTAATGCGTTGACTTCATTTAATTTTTCCTTCAGATGATATTTCCATTTCAGTGGCAATGTCCATATATCCCCCTCTGTCCTTTGTCTCTGGCCACCGTACTCAGTGCACCTGTTCCATTTATTGTTGGAGTTGATTCACGATACTTTGATCTGTACGATCCACCACAGGATATTGTGTGCATTGACTTAGACACAAACATGGTGTACATGTAAGTTCTATGGAGTTTTTATATTTATCTGTAGATGGAGAGATTGCTGAAATGCTCAGGAGATAAAATGATTAAACACTTTTATCCAATATGGTTCGTTTCTTACTGTCCTCTGTTCTTCTCATTTCTAATGCTTCATAGCAAATTAAAACTTACTAAGTCAAGGGTCAACACTTGGCACTGCCTATAAAAAAGTGATGCAGATGTTGGTATAAATGTAGTAACAATGGTAATGTATTCTGTTGGGTTTTTTTTCCCACTTCTAGTACTGCTTATTAGGGAAATGGGACAAAAGCTAGAAAAGAGGAGGAAGAGTTGTGGGTTGGTTGGGGTTTTTTTGTTTTGTTTTTTTTTTTCCCCTGCCTCACCATTTCTTACATTTTCACTTTGACCTACCACTTATGAATTTGGTTTGCCTGTGTTCAGTGATTATTGGTATGAACATGAGCGCTTCAGGACCCTTCATGACAGCTTTTGATGCTGTCTTGCACTCAGGGCACTTTATGTTAGTGTTAATAAAGAACTTTTCCAAAGTTACAAGGGCAAATTTTTGGTGAGATCAATCAAGCAAAATTTGGTGTCTTGACTACATTCAATCTAAAATATTTTCACTTAATTATTATGTTTTTAATGCTTTTCTTAAATTGAAGGTGTTGCATGAACAGTTTCTTCACACCTTCTTGAGGAGCGGCTAATTCAGAGTAACTCTCCTGTTTTTCTGTAATATATCTAAATGAGAGTACAAGTAACTGAATTGAAAATTCAGTTGTTTCAGGTGTTTAATATAGTAACTTTATGAATTACTAACTTTATGAATTACCTTTCCATTTTAAATTAATTAGATCATAAATAGAAAGAGGTATCTAAACTAGATCAAGATGAAGGTGAACATCACTAAATAAAGTGCATATCTTTTCTTTGTGAAAATGTAGTTTTACTTCATCTCATGTCACTTTTCAATTCTTTTGTTTTTACTAACTTGTTAGAATTAGTAATTTGATCTATCGGTCATTTGAATGCTTTCTTGATTTTCAATCGTGTCAAAGGGACCCTTGCTCTACTGAAGCAAATGTTTCTTTTACATTACCAAAATGCTTTGTTTTATTAGTAGCATCAAAGGAAATAGTAAATAATGGAGCACATTGTGTTTATTTTTTTATTTGTTTTTTTTTCTCCTTCCCCTAGGTCCCCATTAAAAACACTGCAAAAAAGCAGTTTCATCACTGTATATCAAAGTATTATGCCACCAAAAGAATAATTATAATAGGTGTGGTGAAAGAAGAATGTATTGAAGAAACTCAAGGAAGATAACTTGTTTATATGAAGATATTTGCAGTGAAAAATACCTGAATGTTTTTGTTCATAAGTAGAGTGGAAGTTGAAGACTGGGTTACAGAAAAATAAGGAGATAGAAACAGGGGATTTAGCAGGGAGATAAGGATGTCAAGATCCTGTTGGGATGACTGCTAGAAAGACCAAGTACCAACCTTACTTGGATTGGTTACTGAACTGAAAATCTACCAGTGGCTGACCTCTTATGAGGCACTCAACTGGAAAGATTTTTGCACCTTTTCTTTTACTGTCTTATAAGTCCATTTCTCTTTCAATAGTCAACCGGTCTTTTTTTTTTTTGCTGCCCATTTTGCATATAGCTCACCTGTACCATTTATTTGACTTCCAGAGGAATTTGACATCTGTAACATTTGACTTAGGTAAATGTGAGATGTTGGTACCTGCATTACAAAACTTTTTTAACTTGGAAATGAGGATATTTTTCAATTTTGGAGATGTGTAGGTAAAACCAAATCTCCATAAAGCACTTGTGTTGAAGAACATACAGAATTCTAAAATAGTACGTTATTAGTGAGTAAAGATCAATGTTCCATTTTATTGTATCCATGTCTGTTTCTGCCCCTCTTTATTTCTGTGGCAATGCTGCTTTTTGTTTGGGTTTTTTTTAGGTGTAAAAGCATTTAACAGCACTGTTGCTAACTTTGAAAGACTGCATAATAGAAGAATAACATTTGAGAAAGTCAGTATTTTCTAGTACATCACTCTGTCTAGTGTCTTTTTAGAGCAAGTTTGCTGCTATCTTCCTTATGATAGACTGAGGCTTTTATTTACTGCCAAAAAATACTGAAGGCCTTTTGTTCATTCAGCATCTTCCTTAATGCCTTTTTTTGGATGTTTTCAACTATCTCTGTGAAAGTAACATTGAAAGCTGATTAAGGAAAGTAGCCTTTTTAGGGCAAAGATTTGAGAGTTTGTTTTATTTTTATAGCAGGATTTTTTCCTTACATTTTTGGAACAGTACCACTTACATTGTTTATAGGCATGCCATTATGGTGGGGAAAAAATGGGCAAAGGCATCTGTAAGCGTGCATTTTTTCTTTAGCTCCTGAAACTTTGGCTTCCTTCCTAAGATAGTTCTGTGTCGATGCCAATTGAGCAAATAATAATTGAACAGACATTTCACTGATGCAAAGTGCAAAACAAGCAGTGACAGCATCAGCTTGGATAGTAATAACTGACTAGGTCTTGTGACCACAAGGTTTGTTGTACTCCCTGTTACAGCAATTCTCCCCCCACCTTCTGCCTTCCAAAAGGCGCATAGGAGTTCTCAGGATTTACTCCCTACTCTCTCTGTCTTTATATCCAACTGCTTAAACAAGGTCTGGCATTGTACCCGTTGTCCTTCTAACAAAGATGAGCATCCCTTTAGGCCGATTTACCCCATTGCTTAATCAGCCACATAATTTTGAAACTGTGAACTGAGTTCCCAATCTTCCTAGTCCCTGCCAGCCTGTGGTTGAAGCTGGAGCTGAGTTGCCATAGACATGTTACGGTGTACCATATGATCATAAAGCTACCAGACTGGTCTTCCAGCATTTTGCAATAACAAGTTCATGTTGTATTCCAAACTGCCTGTATTTGTATCAGTAGCAGTATGGCAGGTTTATGATAGTATAGACTTTGCATAGTAATCATGTACAGATTAGCGTGCTTAAATTATATTAGCAAGACTGATAAAAACTCTGAAAGGGAAATCAGCTAAGTGAAACTTCAACTAGAAAGTCTAAATCAAATCTTAACGCAGATCCTCCTTACAGACTGGAGAAAACTCTACTCATAACACAATTTATGTTGTTCTGTATCTGAGGAAATTAAATTCTGAGTTGTGTCACTCCCTTTTTTTATTTTTGACAAATAGGGACAGTGACAAGATTTCTTTTCATTTTTTTTTTTTTTTATGTAGTTACTACGTTCTGAAAACGAAGCAACTTAGGGCTGTGGAAGCTATTCTTTTTTATATGGTCTGTATTTTATATATCGTTTTTTCCCTCCCCTGTGTTTTAGATCAGATGATAAGAAGAGCACCAACTGGAAGCAGTTTCCTAAGAAGCCATGTAAAAATCTGCTCAGCACCTTAAAGAAACTGCACCCACAGCTGGCAGCAGGTGAAATATATAAAATAAAATGGGAAGGGGTAAGAACAGAAACTGCCTAAAGCAGGGAAAGTATATTCAAAAAAACCTACTAAATTTTCTGATACACACCTACAAGTCTTAAATTATAATTAGTATATAAATGTAAGGACTTCCTTCTATCTTAGGTGGTGTGAATTATTTTTTGACTTGTATTTTCTTTGCTGTGACTTCTTAGAATTTGAGCTTTTTTTTAGCCTTCACTCATGATTAAACTATATTTAAACAAAGATTCAGCTAAAACACATTTGGATCTTGACCTAAAACAATATTCACAGTTCTGATCAAAAATAATAGAGGAAATAGGGATATGACTAAAATAATGTTGAATATCTCGGCTATTGTGCACATACTGCTGAATATCTCAGATAATGGCTATTCTACAAGAATAACCGAGTAGCTAAATTTTGACAAAGTGTTTTGTCAAAAGAAAAAGAAAAACTGACCACCTTCAGCCTAGTGACTTGGACAGGTAAGAGCAAAATTGTAGCTGACCTAACAGTTTTTGGGTATTGCTTCTTTCTGACTGTAGATAGGCTCTTTAAGGTAAGCTGATTCAGAGTATGCTAGGTTGCATCATTATGAAGGAGGAGACAATGACAGCCTCATATGTATACAAGATATACAAAATTTTTAAATTACAGAAACAGAAAAGTGCATTAATTAAGAGGTAGGTGTTCTTGCCTCAATTTTCTATAAATTTTTTTTTTTTTTTTTCAGATAGCTTTTACTTCATCTGTTAGAAAACCTCAACTTTTCTTTTGGTTTTATCAGCAGGGTATGTCATGCAATCTACATATATAGAACTACTTCCTGATTTTAACTTGAGCAGAACCAGTGGTCTTTTTTAGATAGATAGTTTTTCTATTTTGGCAATGTTATAATAAATGTTATAATATTTATTTGTATTTATATAAATTTTATATTACAATAATTGATATTTTTGTTATAATAAAAAGCATGGAACTATAATTTTCAGCAGTACCTGTTACTGGTTTTTATAAGAGTGTAAATGTAAACTCCGAGTGTCATCTACTTTTTTCTACCCTTTGGTGCACTAAAATGTTAGAATTTTGATTAGAAAAATAGTTTTAGGTCCTTTTTTTCTAGATGTGCACTCTTCAGAACAGGGAAAACATGGTCCTTTGTGTTGATGTATTACTGAAAGATTACATTCAATTGGGTATGTGGTAACATTAACTCAACTGAGATCCTCCGCGTTGTTTCATGTCCCAGAGAGCTGGATGAGTTAGAAAAACACATGATCAACTCTTGAGGTAACCTGCCTTTTATATGGGCCAGATCAACTGGAAAATAATCACAGGATTTCTAATGTTTGTCACTTCTGAATATGGGCAAGTAGAAAAAAGAAAAATCCGTCTTCAGCGTCTTGCAAAAGTTACCTGTTTGAATGCACTGAATTTTAATATAGGATTGTATGTGTTGCTCATTGCTAGTTCACAGGAAAACTCAAGAAGGCTCTGCAGTGGAGATGACTCCTATTGAGGCAGATTTCTCCTGGCAGAAGAAGATGATAGAACTCGAGATGGAGATCCAGGAAGCTTTTCTCCGTTTCATGGCATCTATTTTAAAGGGTTACAGAACATTCCTCAAGCCAATCACACAGGCACCTTCAAATAAAGCAACTGCTGCTGATTCCTTGTTTGATCATCAAGGTGAGGGTGAGGCAAACCAGCTGCTGATAGCATTGGCAGTGTTACAATTTTAGGGTTGAGGAGCTGCTTAACTTTAAAAGGCTGAAGTTTCCTTTGGTTGTACAATTCTTGGCAATATTTAAAATTGTAATTGTATAAAGTTATACTATTCAAAGTTGATTAGAACATGGATATATGCACATAGAACTGCAATTTTGCAATAGCTCTGGTATTAGAAAAGCTGTCTTTCAGTGGCATGATGCCCTCTCTGCGTGGCATATTCCATAAGGGCAGCTCTTAGGAATGAAAGAATATTTCTCAATTAGTGCTGAGCAAAAATGCCAGAAGCCCAGTAATGAAGAGCAAAGTAATGTTCTTGATATAAATGGGAAGATAATAGAGAATGGGGCAGAGATCAGAAACAAAACAATAGTCAGCAAAGGTCATTTTCCTCCTCTTATCACCTTAACTTTTCAGATCTGTTCATGAGTTGAATGCTAGATAAAATGTCACAGATGTTTTGTTTTGTATGTGGTGGTGGTGGTGTTTTGGGGGGCTTGGGGGTGTGTGTGTGTTGTTGATTGTTTTGGTGTTTTTTTAATTACTGGAAGAGAGATTTGAGAAGAGATTTTTAGTTAAAGGATTGGAAAGTCTTTAAATATTTTCAGGCCCATCACCTCTTAGGATAACATAATTTTTATTTTAGTATTGTTTTAACTGTTAGATACTTCTGCTTTTGTACGAGGTCATCATCTCCTTTTTCTTGCACAAAAAGTCAACAAACACAGTAAGCAGATTACATGGGGATGATTGCTTGCCAAGTATTGTTAACTACCGTGAAAAATAATTATTTTTTAAAAAAAATTGTTATTTTAATCTTCCGAATGTAAGTAGTGATAAGTAGTTGTTTTTACTGATAAAGCCAATAGTTTATGTGTTAGCACTTTAAATGTTTTATATTGACACTTCATATGTTAATTTCTTATGGAACTCGTAACTGGTATTTAGTTGTGTGTTCCTTTTTATAACCAGGATTTTTAAAAAGCAGAGACCGTGCCTATACAAAGTTCTACACGCATCTCACCAAAACGCAGATATTCAGCCGCTTTATTGAAGAGTGCAGTTTTGTGAGTGACAAGGATACTGGCCTGGCATTTTTTGATGACTGCATAGAAAAGGTGAAAAACATGTAGCAATACTATTAAATTATGTGCTTCTGTTCATTTTGTGTTATTGTCTTGGATTTTAGTTGTAAAGGTAGATACCCTCTGCAGCAAGTGTTTTGAGGGATTGGAATTCTTGGTGGTTATTGCTGAGTCATTTTCTTCCTTCATTTTCTTGCATGGTCATAATTTTCTGTGTTGATGAAGGAAACTTTCATTAAAGCCCTGTAGGATGTCAAGCTGTAAGATAATGTGAGAAATACCAGTAGCTGACACTTTAGCACAATGTCATCCATGTCTTCCCTTTTAAATGTTAATCACCTTCCCTCTAATGTGGAATTATCTACCAGTGGTCATCTGTGTTGTTGCTCTTTTTCACACAATTTAAACTTAAAACACAAAAACATGCTTAGTGCTCCACTTGTGGTCAAAACTGATTTATGTAGATAAGATCGCTTTTTGTTGCCTGTATTTTCTATGAGAAAGATTGCTGTTACCCATTCTTGTTTTTTGAAACAAAGTCTCTTCAGCATGGTTCTGGTCTAGATGGGTTATTGAGTTTATAGCTTCATCTGTAAAATGCCAAATTCACAATATAAAAATTAGGAGCTAGAGAATTATAAGTATTTTTTAATGTGTGTGTATATATATGATTCTTTCTGGACAGAACCTTCATTTTCATACCAAGTTCTTATAGAATGAGTCTTTTGATTCAATATTGATTCCGATCCAATTAACACTTATAAACAGACTACAAAATAAGTGTTTAAAAGTTTCTTTGCTTTTATTTTTCTTTCTGCTGAGTATGGGGTATGCATCTAGAGTATGCATCTAGAGTATACTTTGTTTAATACTGTTAATAATTTGATATTATTGCAGATTGTTACTGTATTGCATACTTAAATTATCATATTGAAAGTATCTGGGAAAGAGCAATTTCTTTCAATTAAACGAAATGTAAGCACTTTCCTTTGATAGACTTCGGATTTTGTATTTAGTAGATAATGTTAACAGATTGAAAGCATGCTGATTACTGCATTTTCTTATTTGCAGCAAAGGAAGTATTTGAAAAAGAGATTAATTGCTTCTACAGTAATGTGAAAATTTAGTGTTTCTTATTTAATAATTCAGTAAATGACACAGCTTTAATAGAATTATTTAGGATTTTTTTTTGAGTTGAAAAGAAACTTTTTTTTTTTTCCCTCTTTTCCCAGCTCTTTCCGGATAAAGGAACAGAAAAAGGAGAGAAGGTACTTTGTCCTTCAGAATGGCTAGGGATATCTGATCATGAAATAAAAATGGAAAGACAAGGCTGTGGACTTGATATTTGAGTAATTAGAACAAATATAATTTAATTTATAGATTTTATATATAATCAAATACAGTGTATATTAAATATATTTTTAAATATACTAACATAATTAATGTTAAAAAGGACATTTTATCCCAAAGCCAAACTCTGTACTTAAAGTACAAACTCTGTTTTCAGGTTGATGTAGATTCCGTTGAAGATGCACGGTTGATTGAGCTTGATGAGTCACAAAAAAGTGAACACACAGTGTTCATAATGCCACCAGAACCTCCCGCTGATGACGGACAGGACCGAGTGCCAAAATACAGGTACAAGTCAAACAGCCACATGTAGTGAAACTAGAATGCTTATGACATTAAGCAGGGCAGATGTTCCGTCTTGGAGCAAGACTTGCCTTAATATAGTGTTCAGAAGAATCTTTAAAAAGATATGAACTGCCCGGATTCTGGTAAGTTTCTGAAGCTCTAGAAGTCAACGTTTTGTGTATGTTTGAGGGCACGTGGATTTTGGTTTTAATTTTTCAGTAACTTCTTGCCAACTTTATAGTTATACTTTTCCACATGTATCCAGTGTCTTTCTTCCCATTTGAGCCATTTATGTGTATTTTGTAGCATCTGCAGTGCACTTTGTTTCACAGTGGGAATGACAGGGGGTGGGTAATGGATCTGTCCAGTACTATTGATCTGCAGCTGATGAACCAAAGGAACAAAACACCCACTCCACTTTTCAGACTTCTTTCATTCAGTGTTTTTCAGCCCTGTGCAGGAAGCGTGGAGTTTCAGACACTCTGGGTATGATTTTTTTTCTTCCTGGTCACGAAGGTTCTGTTTCCAACTGTTGTCCTTGTTAATCATCATCTGTGCTTCCCTGACCTTCATGATATGGATGGCAGTCTGGTTCTTGTTTCCATTGTCTATGGAGATTTAATGTCCAAGGCATCTTCTTGTGATATCTTTGTGAATAAGACTAAAAGGATCGTGCAATCTTCTTTCCTTCCACTCTCTACCGCCCCACTCCCCAGTTCTTTCTGCTCCTGTTTGTCAGTTGTTTGCACACAAGTTGTCTTTGTATGGCTTTCCTGCTATCAGCTGGTATGTGAAAAGCTTTTCTTTTCTTTTCTGTTTTTTTTTTTTAATTATCTATATAGCTATAAAAACTTCCCACGACTAGATTTCAAGCTCTTTGACAGGCCACAGGAGCTCAAGCTGTCCTTCAGCAGACACCCCGCTGGAAGCAGCATTTCAAATAGTCCAGCACTCATGGCAAAGAGGACAAAACAGGTCAGATGAGTCTTACTGTAATCACTGTGTGAACACTGAAAGATATGAAGTTTTTAGGTAAAATTGCCACTACCTATTTATATTATAAGCTAATGTTATTAGAGGTTAGGTCTTTGTAACTATTGAGAATCAACACTTGCAAAAGAGAGAGGCAGAAGGCAGCAAACAAATTAGCATCTGAGATTACAGTTTATTGTCAAACCCATTTTTAAGCTTTAGACTGTAATATAAAACAAAAGAAAATTACAATTAATGCTTGAATATGGAAGAAAAAAAAAAAGATTAATTCTGATGCTAGTTTTTGCTTGCAGAGAGCCTTAATAAGAGAGTGGTAAGAAGGGAGCTTCAGTTGAAAGTTTGTCCATTATTATTAAATGTTTCCTTTTAAGAAGCCAGTATCTGAGTTAGTAATGGCTTCTAGATTCAGGATGTTACATCTTTTGTCTGCTTTTTGTTTCATTTCACCCTTACAGGAGATAAAAACAGCCCATAAATTAGCCAAGAAGTATTACGTAAGCCCCCCACAGTGGGCTAAGTGTCTCTTCAGTCATAGTTACAGCCTATGGTTTATTTGTCTGCCAGCCTACATCAGAGTTGCACATCCCAAGGCCAAAGCACTGCAGCAGGCATACGATGTTCTAATTAAGATGAGGAAAACTGATGTGGAACCACTAGATGAGGCAAGTGTGAATAAAAAAATGTTACCATAAACGTGGAATAGAAGACAAGGTGCAGATACAGTGTGTTTCACCGCCACCAGCAGGTTAAGCATACTTACAGTTTGACCTGTTTTAAAGCCACCTTGAAATGATCTCAAAGAAGTCTGCTTAACTAGTGTAACTGGAAATTCATTTCGTTTTTCATCACCAGCGTAGTGTCAGCTGGGTCACGTACTCCAACTTACTGTTGCTAGTCTTCTCCCAGACTTCTTCAAGAATGAAGTTCTTGAATATCTCTATTATTTAAATGCACTTTGAATTAATGCTTTGCAGCCTTACTGAACTGAACGGGTAATGGGTTTGTGTGCAGCATACCATTCTTTCAGTAGTATCCACAGGCACACAGCAGCAAGTTATCCTGCTTTTTGTGTGGGTGTTTCCTTCCCTCCTTTATTTCGCAAACAGAAGAGCCGAGTGGAAAAAAAATGAGCATTCTCAACAATATGACTGCTGGTGTTATTTCAGCTTGTGTGATTTCCTGTTTAATTTTTGCTCCCTCTTCTGGCTGTTGAGTGTTGTGTACTGAGTAGCTGCTCTCACATGGCTTTCCCTTTTACATGTGTAAAAGTTGGAAATCAGGGAAGAGCTTAAGCTGTTTCAAAATCCTTTTCATCAGTCCATTTATGCATTTCTGTATCTTGCCAGGTCTGCTACAGAGTTGTAATGCAGCTGTGTGGACTGTGGGGTCAGCCTGTTCAGGCCGTGAGAGTCCTCTTTGAAATGAAAAATGCTGGAATACAGCCAAATGCGATCACTTATGGTTATTACAATAAGGTAAGAGAAGTCTTGACAAGGGATACTGGACCAATGTCTCTCTTGCTGTTGTCACTCCCCTTCTCCTGTAACATGTTTTGAAGATTGTTTCTTACAGCTCCTCACTCGGATTTGCTGATTCTGTTGGGCAAGCAATCATTTTGGACATGCTTAAGGTTCACTGGATCTACGTTGTATGGTTTTACACTGCTCAGTTTACATTCCTTTGCTGTTTGGCTAACCAAAAATTCTGTTGAAATATACATTTATAGTGATTCCATTTCCAAGTTTTGGTACCTGTCCAGTGCTTCCATGTCAAAACCATCTGTTCCTAGGTGTATCCTTTAAGATAGCAGGATCTAAGATGGATGAAGGCTGGAATTAGGCTAGTTGAAGTAGCCTCCCCCTCTTTTCCTTGCTTCCAAGTTCCTGTAATATGCTGGTGAAACTTCTTAGTAAACTATGTAAAGTAATAGGAAAAGAGGTGCTACTATGGTCTTTTGCTACCAAAGCATATAAATAAGAACCAAACCCACCTTGTTTACTTAAAGAAATCTTGATCCGTTGTTCGTTGTTACTCAGCTATTGTATCCAAAGCTGTGGGATAAAAGGGAACAGCTCGTAAAAACTCAAATATTTGCCCTTCTTCACATGGTTGACAGGAAATGCCTTTGTTGAGTATGGAAAGAAAAGCTTCTCACTGTACTGTGCTTCTTAGTGTAACTTTCTTACTGTTTTTGTCATTGCAATGTCTCTTTTTGTAGGCGGTTTTAGAGTCTCCTTGGCCTAGCAGTAACCGCAGTGGCATATTTCTGTGGACAAAGGTACGAAATGTAGTTCGTGGCACAGCACAATTTAGGCAATGCTTAAAGAAATCAACGCAGAGCCCACGAGTACCTGTGATACCAGGTAATAAGTTCGTTGAAATGGATTTATTTCTGCTGAACAAGAGCATGACATGCTTTCTGAGGGATTGCAGCTAACATTGTGGCTTTTGCAAGTGGGAAGTCTTTCCTTAAGTGTATAAAAATTGATAATTGCGACCTTGATGCTTGAAACAGTCTTAGAATGTCTTTTGCACGCTGAAGAATTAATTGTCTGAATTCTGTTGCTAGAATTTCATATTCTTATTTTATATGTGCAAGCAAAAGTATTTACTGTTGTCTGAAGAGGTTAGATTTGTTTAAAAACCTGAAAAGTTTAAATCCTCTTTTACTAACCAGCTCTTGTTCATGTCTTTAGCTCTGCGGAGTACCACGGGTGGAAGTGATGGGGACATGGTGAGCCATGGTAGCGTGGATAGTTCTAATGATGCTAACAGTGGGGAGCACACTCTCTTCGTCAGTGACTTAGTCAGGCTTGATTCCATTGATAATCACTCTAGCACAGGTACTAGATCCTGCTGGGTTTCACTACTAATAGTCCCCCAAAAGGCTAAACTTTTTAGTCTCCTGTTGATTTCCCCTCCACAACCACCACCTTCCCCTCTTGAGGCTGTAGAGAATGAAGCATGGGGTTAAACTATGTAAAGAAAAAGAAATACACTGTTGTTGAATATTATTCCTTTACTGCAGATCATGCTGCTTCTTTAGTTTAGAGTGAACCGTAGCAGAAGTACTGTTATGTTAAAATAAATGTCTTGCTGTGGTCTCATGAACCTTGCTTTTTGTGCCAATCTTCAGAAAAGGTATGAAGCCTCTGACATATGAGTCTGTTCAATTTTTGCATATTGTCATTTATTCATAGAAATGATAGTCTGTGTGAATAAAACGTTTCTCTGCATTAAAGGAAAGGAGTGAAAGTTGCTGAGGTGATTAGAAGCTAACACTTTAAAATGTTGCTCCTTGATGGTAATCCAGAAAGGCCTAATTAGCATTCCTGGAATTAGTATGTTATGCTTGGTTATAGTAAACTATGCTTTTAAAGGCCATATTCAAGCTTCCTAATATTAGTTGCTAAACTTGGAAATAAATATAGAAATTATCAGAGCCTTGTCGTACGTTCTTTATGAGACACCCTGGGAATGGAAAGACAGGTAATAAGCTGGAGAAAAACTCTGCCTTAAATGTGGTGTGCACTCTTCCAGACAAACTGGAGTAAAAAGAGTGCACAGGAGGTTAATCACTTGAGATGGCAAAACAAAATCCATGGTTCTTCATATCTCCCTTAGTACTGATTACATCCTACCTGTGCACAGTCTCAACTAAACTTCCTTTCTGTGTGTACTTCAAAACTTAATGTACAAATGGTTCTTGCACACTCTCCATATTTTTAATATCTTGAGCCCTTGTGTAAAGAGAACTTTTGAGTCTGATTCCTGTGCTTCATCTGATATGCCTGCCTAGATTACTGAACTTCACTTCTCTCTGCTCTTTGTTGCTCTGCTTTTTGTTCTTTGCTGTCGCTTGGGTGCCGCATTTGTCCTTGGCTATCATGGTGTGGGGTGCAGACTTATATGGTGTGAAGCCTTGGATGCACGTGTGCATTATTTCTACCCTTGAATGTTACTTCTGCAGGTAATTCACCCATTTATTGATAGGGCGTTTTCACTTCTGTGCAAAGCAGGGATACTAACGTTATTGAAATGATGATAGAGAGAAAGTAAGGACCGAAGAATGTCAGAACTTACTTTCTGTATAAAAGGTTTTTAATATAGTAGCCAAATTTAATAATTGATGGCTGCTCAACTTTTAAATTTAATTCTTTTTTACATGTTAGTTCTTTGTTGGTAAAATAAACAGCAGTAATATGTATTGTAGCTAAATTATGTCTGTCACTCAAGTTTTATGGAGCTTCCTAATACCTTTCATACTCAGTAACTTACTTACACTTTGATCTTTTTAAATACTGTCATGTATTCTAATAGGTACTCTAAGGCATATAAATAATCCTGTTTAACGTGTTGCTGTGGGATATGTCCCATATAGTATTTTTGTATTTTTGCATATGCAGCAGCACTTCAGATAAAAATAACAAAGAAAAGAATGTCTTTCTGGATTGTTTCCTATGGCAGACTTTTTGGACTGCTGTAAACTTTTTTTTTAAAGAATGAGTTACAGCTGTCAAGTTTAACTGGTATTGAGGAGGAACAGACTATTTATAAATGTTTAGATTTTTACTTTTTTTTTCCGTTACATTTTATACTTTGCACTATAGCACAAAGATATAGCATAGCTTATAGTACAATTCTTTCAGGGATGTATTAATTGTTAGAAGCTTGCTCAATTACTGTTGCGCTTGTCTAAATTTATTTTGTAGATACATTTGAGAATTTAGCTTGCCCAGCAATGAAATATTTCATGCTAATGAGAAGGGAAAGAAATGAAAGGAGATACAGTGCATTAAAAGTAGTTAGTCACTATAGTGTTTCTGGGGGAATAACTTGTATTTAATATAATAATTAGAAAAGTAAATTTGGATTTTATAGCTTAATTGTCTCTGCTGTCACCATCACCAAGTAGATCTGCCTACCGATTAGGCATTTTGGTATCTTACTATGAACTTTTCTGGTGAAATAAAATGTGAAACAAATTAGTATCAGTTCTTTTATTTTCTTACTGAAAAACAAGTTTAGGAAGGAAAAACAAATCTGAGGCATGTGTCTGTATTCCTTGAAACAGGTGGTCAGTCAGACCAGGGCTACGGATCCAAGGATGAACTTTTAAGAGGTGATGGGGATAGTCTTCATGCAACTGAAACACAAGTAGAGAAAGATATTTCTTCTAAAGCTGAAGACCTAATAGGAGGTTAAGTATGCATGTTTACATTGATGAAGGCTTTTTGTAATAAATGCTTCGTGCACTAGACTACCACAAATATTTAATGTATTGAATTCATAATGTTGTCAAGGTCAAAATATGACTGTATAAAATCTGATGGACAACTTCTGTGCCCTAGATAATAGCAGTGGAACACATATAGGTAGAAATAGCCTTTTAATAAAATATTAGTCTAATAACCTAATTTAATATAGATGGAAAAATTGGACAAGTGCTGGGGCACACAGTATTTTGTATTCCATTCCTCTCATTTGTATATTTGAAAACTTGAGCATTTTTTTAGCTGTACCAGTTGACCTAATGAAAGGCGCTACTTTTTCCTACAAACTCTTCCCCGCTGTGGAAAATACAGTCATCTTCTGTCTTCTATCCAGATTTTGCCCTTAGTTTTTCTGTATTTTGTCTTTCTCATTACTGAATCTGTTTCGTATCTGTGTTACTAGATCCTCAATGTGAGTTAGGACTTCTAAAGCTGTCATTAGACAAATAGCCTTGCATGAAAATCTGAGACCTGCTGTTCCTGCTCTACTTCGGTTATTTGAAAAAATACCAAGGGAAGAAATTGGCATATGCTCTAACTTTGTGAACAGCTAAGCACTCTCTGCATAATACTGTCTACTGTCATCTGTCTGGGTATTATTTCCAGGAAATGCTCAGTACCTAGTAGGACTGATGCTTTAGGTAGTAATTACATAATGGAACAGTGTTTGAGTTTATATTTTCCATAACAGTGCAAATGAAATTATTTAGTTAAATTAACTAAAGTTCACATTCTCATTCTTGTAGAGATTTGTACTGAGAAATCTGATGAAAAGCAACAGCTGAATATAGAAACTCATAGTCCAACAGACCCACCTGCTTGGGGTAACAGTATTGTGAAAGCTCCATCTGGCATTTTTGATAGCAGTGGAAGGAAGAGCAGTGGTGGTGAGTCACTGGGTGAAACTGAACTTGCTGAAGTCCTGATCTTGTTGTGCTATAGTGTTTTGCAATCTTTTTCATGCTATGAAAAGAAACAAAACTTCTATTCGAGGGGCAGCTATCTTGCACAACATTTGCTTTCCACCATTATCCTTTGCAGGTGACTTAGAAGGAACCTGCAGATTCTAAGGTTGAGAATCACTATTGAGTAGATTGAAATCAAGATTTTCCCTGTCCAGCACTGAGAGTGTTTCAGTAATGTACTAAACAAGAGAATTAGGGTCTCTACTCTCGATTTTTGTCACCTAAACCTCGCTGTCCTTGGACAAGTCTCTTTATTCCTGTGGCTTACATTACCAATGTATAACCTGGGAACAATACATGTTGTCTTTGTGCTATACAAA
The DNA here is from genome assembly GCF_000699105.1 of Pygoscelis adeliae. NCBI lineage: Eukaryota > Metazoa > Chordata > Aves > Sphenisciformes > Spheniscidae > Pygoscelis > Pygoscelis adeliae. The sequence continues at coordinate 6,118,840 of NW_008825114.1, forward strand.
ATTTATTTACGTATCTGGAGCTTTATGATGAGGAAGACTTACGGATATATAAAAGCCAAATCTTGGGGCTCATTTTTTTTTTCTACCTTTATGCCTGTCCTTGACTAAGGCAGTGTAGTCCAGCTTCAGTGTAGCTTGATAGCAAAGAATTGAGTCTCAGGCAAGGAGTTGCCCAGAACCTTTCTGGCACTTACGACAGCTGATGACTAGTCAAGAAGCAGCATCGATGTGAGACTCAAACATCCTCCAGCAGTGGATATGGTACATCAGGTCCTCTGTTGGGATCCTCATATAGTAGAATTCCCGTACTTATGGAGGTTTTTGCCTAGCTAACACAGCTTTCTAGGCAATAAATATTCCCAATTCTCCTGAGAAAATGGGAATATTTATAAGATTAGTTTATATCTTCCACATGCTAAATTTAATTAGCTTTTTCTACATATGGCTGTGTCACAAAGTAATGTTCCTGTGTTGTGCGACATGATAGGTTGGGGTTTTTTTTTTTTTCAGAACCAGAATGAACTGTGGAGTTTGATGTATAGATCTGTGAATATAGCTCTGGAAAAAAAAAGAGAGCAATCTTTACTTATAATTGTACTTTCCTTTAGTTCATGGATGTAGTACCTGCTCTCTGCTGGGCATTGGCACAGGGAAAGGAGGTAAAAGCCATAAAAGGCTTTGACTTCAAGGAGTCAAAGAGTAGATGACTTTTGATCTGCAGGATGCCTTTGCAGCCAGTAAAATAACTTGTTAATACTAGTGTAACTTCATAATGAATGACTTGAGATTGTGGTGCTCCCAGTCTTCTCACCGGTAAGGAGATGAGGAGATTTCACATGATTTCAGGAAATAAACATTTTTGGTGGCTATGGATACTGTATTAATGCCTTTTCTCTTTTAGAAACTGGTTCTAGTCCACTGTTCATAACTCAGGATTCAGTTGAAGATGTAGTCTTTGGTGATGTTTCTCCTAAGAAAACAAGTGAAAAAGGACAGAAGAGACAGAAACTGTTTTCAGAGAGAAGCTGCAGTTTCAGCAGTGTTAGCAGAGCAGG
>NW_008825114.1:6120366-6130779 GCF_000699105.1 Pygoscelis adeliae
ATGCTGCTGAAAAAAGGCACCTTGGACTTCCATTCTAAAGAAATAGCAATAATGATGGGAGCAGATGCCAAGATCCTAACAGCAGCTTTATCTGGGGCCAAAACTTCACCCTGTCATATGAATAAATCCCACAGCTTTGAAAGTATCGTTGACCAGCAGGTTTCTGGCGTAAGTGGCACTTGGAGTTGTGTGACTGAGGGTGATTGGGAATTGGAGCATAGGTCTTCAGCAGTGCTGGAAGAACGTGGGGAAGGGCAGGAGCATCTTGAGAATGGAAGAGATGAAAACATGATCACAGTGGAAGACATGAACCTTGAACAGTCAGCTGAGTCCAAAAACCAGAAACCAGAATCCAAAGATGCAACTACTAAAAGGAATAGCTTTTATGGAGTGGTTAAGCCTATTGAAAGGGAAGATGTTGAAGTAGGCTTGGACCCTTTATCTTTGCTGGCTACTGAGAGCATGCAACCAAGGCATCCAGAACCTGAGGAAAAGTTGGTGTCACCAGTTGCAGCACGTAATTTGGCAGATGAAATAGAGAGCTATATGAATCTAAAGAACCCGTTGGGTAGTAAGTTTCCCAGCATGGAACTGCACAAGCCAGATAGGGAAGTAGAAGTCTCTGGTGCACTTGGTCACTCCCAAGAAAGGAGGTCAAGCCTGCCTTTGGATCCTGTCCTGCCATCCCCCAAGTCTTACGAAAATCGGAGAAGTCCTTCTGTCTCCAGATCCAAAACATTCACTGGACGACCAAAGCAGCAAACTCATCCACGAGTTCAAAAAGAACGGTCTTCATCTTTGACAGGACTGGGTCGTTCTTCTCCACATGGCTCATTAGGCTCTGTCGTAACAACTTTATCCAATCTGAAGTTAGACAATATACTGTCTGGACCAAAAATGGATGTTCTGAAATCAGGCATGAAGCAGGCTGCCAGTGTGGCCAGTAAAATGTGGGGAGTTGTAACTTCACAATATAGTTACTCGGATGATGAGGCAAGTGTTTTTCGATATGAAAAATTTGGGGAGACAAAGTTAGAGGGGTAACTTCTGTGTACAGAAGACTGCTTCACGAGACGGTAGTTTTTATTAACTATTGACTTCTGCTAGCTAAAAAAATTTTATTTTACGTATGGTGGAGTTTTCCTCTGTCATTAAAAAAACACTTCTCAGACAAAAGCAAAATAAATAGTCTTGGTGCAGTAAACTTAAACTTTGACTTTGTGTTCCCAACATTCCTCCCCCATTTATTTATTTATCTATTTATCTTTATATTTAAAGAAACTGCACCAAGAAACCCTAGTAAGAACAAGATTATATCAACCTAAATGATACCATAATGTCTGTCTTATTTTAAAAAACTAAGAAAAGGTGGTGAAAACAAATCACAAACCTAAGAAGTCAGGTTGGTGAGGATTAAAGTTGAAAGTAGTAAAGGACAGCCTGAAATCTAGTAAATTCACTTGTCAGGAATTTGGAAGCTAAATGTTATGGTTCTTGTGTGAGCACACTTTATTAATAGAGTCTTTTTCAGAGTAAAACACTTCAGAGTATAATGACACAAATGAAAGAGGAGAAGGAGGGATGAATATTATAACTTCCTCCTTTCCATATACGTCTTGTTATCATGCCTCCAAACATAGTTTTCTCTCTTAGAAAGGCCTCTGCTTGATCCAGTTAACCCCTCAATCTGGTATTTGGCTTCAAGGATCATTTGTCTCCCCTCTTCAGGCTGTTAAGATAGCTTCTTGTTTCCTTTTGCAAATCCTCCCTCCTTTCCCCAGCCTTCATAAAAGGTGGGAAAGGGGAAGATAGCTGTCTGGCTTTATTTCTGTGTGAAACAAATTTAACTGATGTTACTAATAGGGTCCTTTCTATTAAATAAAAACCACCATTTTTCTTAATTTTTTTTTTAACCAAATTTTGCCTGTGACAGTGAAAACTCAGTGGTTTGCTTTCTTTCCTGAGTTTTTTTCATGTGACCTAGGTTTTCCTGTGTGCCTTTCTATTATACTGACCTGTTCCATTGAATTTTGTTTAATGGCGCATTATAATCCCCTTAACGTGACTTATTTTAGTTTCCTTCAAGGATCTTTTCATTCTCTCCTCTTTTATTTCTGTAACTTCCCTTTTTTAATATCCTTTGTATTATATATTATGCTTTGGCGCATTCTGTGTCTTAGTGACTGTGTTATTGCTGCATCATTTCAGCTGGTATGTTTCATTCCGGTCTTCAATTCTGAAAATACGACTTTAACTCAGACCTTGTTTTCTGATAATTCTTTCTTTTTGTGTAATGTCTGCCAAATCACAATTTCTGCATCATTTTTCCTGTTTCTCCTGTAATGAAGAAATTTATATCCGTGTCGCTTTGTCACTCAGTTTGATCCTCAGCTAAGTATTTTCACTGCTAAAGCCTTTCATTTTTCTAATATCCTTCTGGTTTGTCCAATATCTGCTCTTTCTGGGGTTGTGTAGATATATCTTAACATCTAATAATTTTTTTACATCAGGATTTCGTCTTAGTCTGCTACTTTAATTATTTATTTATTAGGATAAAGATGGAAGTCAAATAATGGATCTGGAAGTACTCAAAAATGCTAATTTTTGTCTTCTATTAAAGGAAGAAAACAATCGACCAGACTTTAACTTCCCAGCTGGTTTTGAAGATAATATTTTAGGAGATAATCTGTCATCAAGAACTGGAGTCCCAGGGCTAATTACTAATGAGCTTGCACAAAGCACTACTAGTCTTGGCAGTAGCAATAGCAGTGGAGATGCAGGAAGACAGCATTACAGTGCAGGTGAGATTTGTTTGTTTGTTTGTTTCCCCCCATAACTTGTTTATAATATAACAAGGGAAAACTCTTCTGTGTGAAATAATTCGTAACAGTGGAAGCTGTGGTAATCTGAAATTATTTCAAGCCCTTAAGATAAGTACAAGCAAATTTCTACTTCCATTCTGTACTCTCCTCTTGCAGTAGCAAATAGCTAATGCTTCTCTCTTTGTTGAATGTATAAAAAGTTGATACAAAACGCGGGGATTTAACTGTAAAAATACTTCCTCTGTGTACATGATATGAAGATTCCTAACTAGTTATAGCCAGGAACACCTGCTCATTCATGTAAAGTCATAATACCCTGAAAGTTCTTGAAATATTAATACAGAAAAGCAGAGCAGTGTTCAGAACTGCACATAGTTGCATAACTAATGGAGGCAGATCTTCTGAGCAGGGAAAAAAACCAAACTGAAATCAAACAAACAAACAGAACCAACCCCACATCCCCAAGCCCACAAAAAACCAAAGCAACACACAGAAAATGCATCAGCTTGTGGAATAGGAGGTATTGGATGCATACTTGATTTGAAGTTGTGAAGGTAAATAATTGATGAATGTATGCCTATTGCTAAATTGTCCTTTCCCCGCCCCCCCAGTTCTAAAACTGGATGAAGTAAATCTAATCATTTTCAGTTCAGATTTGATTCAATTAGATTTGATTCTTATTTTGAGAAAAAGATGTGTTGCTGAACCAGCTGGGGGTTTGGTTTAGCTCTCTTTGCAGTACTTTAATGATGCAAATATCGTAAAGCCATATGCATCAAGAGAGGAAGAACTATCTTGCAGACTGGACGTAAGCTGGCCCTGTTCAGCAAAATCTTGACGAGATATCTTCTAGTTCCAGTTCGTTAGGAGGGTTATAAGAACAAACTATAAAGAATGGCAGCCATCAACAAGATACATAAAATCTGTTCATAAACATAATCTTTAGCTGAAGAAGCAGAGGAGCCTTCTTTATGATGAGGGGATTTTGGTAGTGATTTTTTTAATAGGGAAGTTTGACTTGTCAGAGGAAGTAATGCTGATAGTTTTGCTTCCTAATACTGATTCCGACCATTTCCTTCTGGTAAACATTCCAACTCCTTTTCCCCTTCTCCCGGGCAAAGCTCATAGCCCTAAAACCCAGCCTTAACAGAAAAAGATTGTCTGTTTGACTGCAACGTTAGCCAGGGAAAACTTAAGCACAGTAATGGCATACTTGGTATCATGTGTCTCACCTGGTACTATCCTGTTTGCTATTTACATATGGATGTGTCATGCAAGAAATCTTGAACAACTTTTTAGAGTATATATATTGAGCAATCTTACTGCTCTTTGCCATTCTTTATTCTTTGTATTATTCTATTTCTTTGTATTTTCAGATTTTATTCACGCATGCTTTTTTTTCTTTTACCAATCTGTGATATATTGTGTTAGAGAAAAATAACTTTGAAATGTTAATCACAAAAATTATATTTATCTATATTGTAATTATATTATCAGTGAAGTTACAGAGCTACACATATCTTTGGAGATCTTCTGGTACAATTTTCTTTCTTGGTCGAACAGAAATTATTTGCTCTGGGAATGGATGAACTTCTCTTTCCTTGAATACAAGACCCAAATGACTCTTTCTGTACAGGTGAAGTTTCATTCCCAAGAAGTATGAAAGTTCTAGATTCTGAGAAGTCAGAGCACAGCTCTTCACACAATACTAGTTTATCCAGCATTTTCCAGAATTATGCAATGGAGGTAAGATTAATAAACTCATAGATGAAAGACATAATTATTCAATATTACATTGAATATGTATGCATTAATTGCCTATTTAGTTGGATTGTGGTTGGATTTTTCAAAACAATTTTTTCCCATGTTTCTACTGCAAAGATGCTTGATACCTTTAGCCCAGGGTGTGACAGTAGCTTTAAAAAGAAAAGTGTGTTAAATGCTTTTATGTATCTCATATATAGAGAGAAGAGACAACTGAGGAAAGGGTCAAAACTTGAAGTGAGACAGAAATTAGAGAGTAAACAAGATTTTTTTTTTTTTCCTTTAAAGCATTTTTCTGTTTTTTTTTTTCCCCCTGTATGAAAATTATGTGTTGTTACTAAATAATTGTGGTGGGTTGACCACAGCCAGCAGCTAAGCCCTCACCCAGGCACTTGCTTACTCCCCTCTCATCAGGATGGGGGAGAGAATCGGAAGGGCAGAAGCGATGAAAAAAAGCTTGAAGTTCGAGACAAAGACAATTTAATAAGTGAATTGGGGGGGGGTTAACAGGAGGGGGGAGAACAAAAAACACGTGATGCAAAGGTGATCAGTCGGCACCATGACACCCCAAGCAACAGCTACCTTGGAAAAACTACACACACACACACTTTTATCGTTGAGTGTGATGTTATATAGTATCTATTCTGTCAGCAGAGGTCAGCTGTCCTCTCCCAACCTCTTGTCCACCCCCAGGCTCCTTGCTGCGTTGGGGGCAGAATGAGAAAGAAAAGGACATGATGGTGTGTAAGGGACTGTTCAGCAATAGCTAAAACACTGGTGTGTTATCAACACGGAGGTGGTCACCAGTCTAAAACACAGCACCATAAAGACTGCCATAAAGAAAATTAACTCTATCCCAGCCAAACCCAACACAATAATCATTTAGTATGCCTATCTGTTTCAGTTATCTCTTGCAGATGCTTTCAGACTTCAGATACGTAGGCAATGGTTACTGCGTTTGCCTTGGTCACTTTTCTTTCAGCTGTAGTGTTATTTTGCTAGGTCCCATGTAATTTTCTTTTATGTTTGATCTTCTGGAGATCTAGGCTTGTCAAACTTCTGCACTGCATTATATAAGGGGCATAGCATAGCAAAACAAAAATGTTGCCATTGGGCAAATATCTAAAATATATTACGCTGTGTTGATCTAAAATATATTATATGCTGTGTTTGGTGGTGTTTTTTTGGTTTTATTTCCTGTGAGAGTAAAACAATGAAGTAAGAAGCAGCCTAAAAAATAAGGATTATAGACCATTCTTCAGCTAGTACAGAATTATTTTTTACCATCTTTTCTCCAGTTCTCAATCTAGTTTAGTGATGAGACTTCTGTTAGGTAAAAACCAACTTTCTGTTTTTTCCACTTGTATTGGGTTTGTGTGGCAAGGTTTTGGTAGTAAGGAGGCTACAGGGGTGCCCTCTGTGAGAAGATGCCAGAAGCTTTCCCTATGTCCGATAGAGCCAATGCCAGCCGGCTCTAAGACAGGCCAGCTGCTGGTCAAGGCTGAGTCCATCAGCAACGGTGGTAGCGCCTCGCTGATAACATATTTAAGAAGAGGGAAAAAAATGCTGTGCAACAGCAGCTGGGGGAGAGGCGTGAGAATATGTGAGAGAAACAGCCCTGCAGACACCAAGGTCAGCGAAGAAGGAAGGGGAGGAGGTGCTCCAGGCACCAGAGCAGAGATTCCCCTGCAGCCTGTGCTGAAGACCATGGTGGAGCAGATTGTCCTCCTGCAGCCCATGGAGGTCCACGGTGGAGCAGATATCCACCTGCAGCCCATGGAGGATCCCACGCCAGAGCAGGTGGATGCTCCCAAAGGAAGCTGTGACCCTGCGGAGAGGAGCCCACACTGGAGCGGAGCCCACACTGGAGCAGGCTCCTGGCAGGACCTGTGACCTCATGGAGAGGAGTCCATGCTGGAGCAGGTTTTCTGGCAGGACTTGTGACCCCGTGGGGGACCCATGCTGGAGCAGTTCCTGAAGGACTGCACCCTGCAGAAAGGACAATGCTGTGCAACAGCAGCTGGGGGAGAGGCGTGCAGAAAGGACACGGGGAAAGGATCCATGCTGGAGCAGTTCGTGAAGAACTGCAGCCCATGGGAAGGACCCACATTCGAGAAGTTCATGGAGGACTGTCTCCTGTGGGAGGGACCCCACACTGAAGAAGGGGAAGAGAGTGAGGAGGAAGGAGCGGTGGAGACAACATGTGATGAACTGACCACAACGCCCATTCCCTATCCCCCTGCGCTGCCTTGGGGGATGAGGTAGAGAAGTCCGGAGTGAAGTTGAGCCTGGGAAGAAGGGAGGTGTGGGGGGAAGGTGTTTTGAGATTTGGGTTTTATTTCTCATTACCCCACTCTGACTTTTGATTGGCAATAAATTAAATTAATTTCCCCTAGTTGAGTCTGTTCTGCCTGTGATGGCAATTGCCGAGTGATCTCCCCGTCCTTATCTTGACCCACAAGCCTTTTGTTGTATTTTTCTCCCCCTATCCAGTTGAGGAGGGGGAGTGATAGAGCAGCTTGGTGGGCGCCTGGCATCCAGCCAAGGTCAACCCATCACACCACTATAAAGGCTTCTTTTGTGTTTGGTTGGGTTTTTTTGTTTTGGTGGTTTTTTTTTCTTTTTTGGAGAAGTAGACATGCATTTACTTATACAATTCAAAACAATTTGTATATGCTGAAGGCTTCATAGGAGCGAGCAATTGCAAATGTTGAATTAGTAGCATTTCAGGGTGATGCTTCTTCCAGGTATCAAAATACCTAACAAAAATAAATTATTAGTATTTGCATTTCATAGGTAAAAGTTATGTGGACAAGATAACTCTGAGTATGGTGAGTAAGTAGTGATAAACTCATGCCTCCCAACTGGCATTCTAATACCTGTTAAACTCCTCTGGATGCTAAGCCTGTAAAACCAATTATAAAAGAACCCTGAAACAAGACTGATAATATTCATTCTTTGCTGTTCTAGGTATTGATGTCAAGCTGCTCTCAATGTAGAGCTTGTGGTGCTTTGGTTTATGATGAAGAAATTATGGCTGGATGGACAGCAGATGATTCAAACTTGAACACTACCTGTCCTTTCTGTAAAAGTACCTTCCTACCTTTACTTAACGTTGAATTTAAAGACCTACGTGGCTCTGCAAGGTTAGTGGGTTTTACACTCTTCCTGCCTTCGCACTTGTACACGGTTATATTTTTTCACAGAAGGATCTTGGTTATATCTCCTAGTATTTTTGCCTAGATGTTCGCAAGAATGTCACTGCTTGTTCGACAGTCATGATTGTACTGAAGAAAATTATAAGTCATGTAAATTATTGAGTTTCATTGTAAAACAGCCAAAAAGCAGAGAACTGGTTGCCTTTTAACCATTTTTTCTGTTCGTATTTTCTTTATAAGCATAACTGTACAGAGTTTTCATGAAAAAGTCTGTTTTCATTTTGTTTAGCTTTTAAAACAAAGCTAATGGATCATGAACATTTTAAAAGCATATGAAGCGGTTTTTAAATCTGCCAGCAAAGAATTTCTCCCAGATTAAATTTACGAACAGCTTTTAGTTACAGATGCTCCAGCTTACTGTTTCTCCGGTAGTTCTGCAGTTAAAGCTTCTCCGCTTACTATTTTTACCTCTTTTAATTGCACTGTGAAGGCTGGAACTTGTTTTAAGGTAACTTAAAGTGGATTCTCACTGTAGTGGTTATTGGTGTGAAACAGAGCTTCCATTAGTGTTCTCTAATGCTGAAACTGAACATCTGTAGAGTGTGTACTTAAAAAACCTTAGCAAAGCAAGACACGTTCCTGTTATCTTGTGCCTATAATGGTGCATGATCTTCTAGTCTGCAATGTCACATTGCAATAACAACCATTTTCAGTGATGCGTCAGCTATTGATATATTGTCGCTGATGGGGAACCATGACAAATAAGGTCACTTGTAATGTCTTACGTCCAGCATAGGATTTCTTATTTTGCAGATCGCATCTCTGTATGTGTTAGTTTACTCTGCCTATGTAAGTTACAGTGGAGAGAGTAGGATGAAGTCTATGTCCTGTTGTCAAGCTTTTTAATGCTGTGTTTCTGTATTTTTGCTACTTTTTGAAAGTAAATGTAGGAAATAATAATTTTTTTAATGACTCTATGCTTACATCTTAACTTTTGTATTTCTCTCCCCTCCCATTCATGTTGAACTTAGCTTTTTCCTGAAGCAAAGTACCTCAGGAGATAGTTTACAGAGTGGTACCCTTCCATTAACCATGCATCCCATGGAGCAGAAACTGTTGTCCAGTCCAGCTGTTGCTGACTTGATCAGTTTTTCAGATCACCCACAGTCCAGCCACACCATAGCTGAAGAAACTAGCTCTGCTGCTGAGCAGAGGTAGGTAAAACAGCATTGTTAGTTCTGTCAGAAATGTATCAACACTTCCAGTATTTCTCGTCTACTTCTAAAGTGAAGGTTGGCTTATGTACCAAATATGGTGAAGTACAATTGTAACTTGACCATCGTCTGTTTCCTCTCATTCTTTTTGCATGTTTTAAGTGTGCTTTTATCAATTGGAAATAAGCTGGTTCCACTAAATGAGTGGGTTTTAGAGATACAACTATAGAAATAAATCTTCAGGTCCATCCACTATTGAGTAATAGGTAACACTTTTACTCAGTATTGTTAGAACACACTCACCTTTTAAAGACACACAGAAATTTAAGCATTACTTCTCCTTTCCTTGTGTTTAGAATTTAACAATAAGGACATTGCTGTATGGGAAAAAATAAGTCCATTTGCTGGAACACTCAGAAAGCTCTTGGAGTGCTCAACACTTGTACTGAGCATGCATTGTGTGACAAGTGATACTGATATAAAACTGAAACTCAGAAAAACAATACAACTTTCGAAACAGTTTGAGGAAAGAAGCATTAAGGACAAGGTGCATGCTGGAAGAGGGAAGAACTGAAATAGTGCTGCTATGAATTGTGACCTTTTTGCTGGGATTTGTTGACATTTTGTTGTAATAGGGCTTTTTTTAATCATTATTCAGTTTGGAATTCTTGAGTATCAATGCCTGTGAGCTAATGAGCTAATGCCTGCGTCACACTATTAAAACTTAAATCGATGTGATAGTAGTTAGTCGTAATACTCTAAAAATGAAGGATGGTATTGCTTATGTTAATCTCTTAACTTCGATGTCATACATTTTTAACTAAAGTCAAATTTAGGAGTGAAGGTCACCTCTAAATTAATCTCTTCCCTCTCTTTGCAGATTATTTGGAAACAGACACTTTCTGTTTCACTCGGTGTTTTTTCTTCTGTATTATAGTTGAATTGTTTTTATCCATTGTTTCAGTTATAAGGGGCACAAAATAACTATTCCCAGATCTACAATCGGCTTGATTGTATGGGTTAAATTTGACAATCCTGTAAATAGGAATTTGCTTAAATTATCTTGTTGGACAAGTTTGACACTTAAGACTTTATTTCTTCAGTTATTTTGGCATGCAACTTATAAATTGCTTTCTATAATATTTTTGCTCTGCTTATGACATTTAGAGAAAGTAAACATAAAGGGAAGAGGAAGTAAAAATGAGCACAGTCAGAACAAGATCATCTTTGTGTGTTGACAAAATTGTACATTGCTGTTTTTCTAAGCAAGGTAAAGCTGTAGCAGAGCAAGGGTACCTATACAGAACTGCAGTGCTTTCAGATTCATGTCTTAGGTTATACCTAGCTGCTTTTCTGGGGGGATAGTTATACTGTTCTGAGAGGCATTTTGTTTTGTTCTCCCAAAACGTGGAGCTAACTGGGCAAATATGATTCCTTATTAATAGAGGAACTTGG
>NW_008825114.1:6130820-6142925 GCF_000699105.1 Pygoscelis adeliae
GGAATGCTGAATAGTTTCATATTAGCATATTCTTTTCTAAAATCCAAACAGTGATGTGGCAGGAGAACAGAGTAAAGATTCCAGAACCATGAAGACACCTGCCAATAATCCACCAAAAAGGGGAGTGTCCTTGACTCGGAGCCACAGTGTTGGAGGTCCACTGCAAAACATTGATCTTTCCCAGAGACCGTCTCATGGCATTTCAACAGTCAGTCTTCCAAATAGTTTGCAAGAAGTTGTGGTAAGTCTAGTAACTGCACATTCAGTTGACAGCAAAATATTGAATGCAATGAACTTAGAATGAATAATGTTCTACTACTAGCATTCTTGTCCATTTGGGGAATGGGAACGGCCAAGCATATTTTCATGTTCTTATGACGAAAAAAACTTGGTCCAGTTAATCTAAAATTGCTTTTTCAGTACATTGTACAAACAGTGCTGCTTGATTTGAAATGTTCTCTAGCAGAATGTAGCTAGTCTTTGTCTTTCTAAAACTGGAAGTTTGTTTTAAAAATAACCCAACTTCTACAGCAGACTAAACACAATAGTGCAAACAACACACTGTTGCAAGAGTGGAAGTTTGTTCCTTTTCCAAGCATTACTTATACTCCTCCTCTACATTCTGTTAGGCTTACCTGTTGAGTGGATGGGAGACGGTAAAAGGCAGTATTGAGACTATTGCATTATTCTTGCATGTGAAACAAAGTGTTTCTCCTCTCTCCTGGTGCTTTTTATTGGCAAGAAGCTGTCTTAACATGTGAACTCATGATTCAGTTCCACAGCTGATGTAATTACTGACAGTTTTCTGCAATCTTCATCACCACTGGCTTAGTACCAGCTTAGGTAGCTTGAAACTGCACAATCAGGAACAAGTTATAATAAATTAACATCTTCTCTTTTTCACATAATAGAAAGAGCTTAAAGTTCTTTAAAGTTAAAAAACACCTCAACAGTCAAAACTGCTGATGCTATTAAAGTTATTGTGTATGCAGCACTTCCAGAAGCTTCTTCCAAATATCAAAAGAAACTATGCAATGGAGGATTTTTCAGGGCAAATAATCCTGAAGAGTATTTCTGGAAGAAAAATCTTAGATTTTGTAAAAAAAAAAAACAACCCAATTTTTCTTTTGTGTGTGTTGTTTTGTTTTTAGGATCCTTTAATAAAAAGACCTAACCCTCTCCCTGTATCTGTACCCTACTTGAGCCCTTTGGTACTGCGTAAGGAGCTTGAATCACTGTTGGAAAATGAGGGAGAGCAAGTAATTCATACATCCAAATTCATCAATCAACACCCCATAATTTTCTGGAACCTAGTTTGGTATTTCCGACGATTGGATCTACCTAGCAACTTACCTGGACTTATTCTAACATCTGAACACTGTAATGAAGGAGTGCAGGTAAGTGGCTTCCTCGTATTAGAACTGCAGATAGTAGAGTAAGCTAAATTTGAGAGTTGGGTTCAAAAAAAGTGGGTAAGTAATTTCTGAGTAGCTTGGATCTAGGTTCCTTTTTTTTTTTTTTATAATACAAGTAGGTAGATTTGTTCTCTGCAAGGAATCTTGAAGGAAGATGAGTGAAAACAGCATTCAAATTCTAGTCAAGCTGTTCTCTTTTTAAAAAGCCAGAGAATAAGATTCATTAAACAGAAGGCTAATATATAGAAGGAAACAAGATATGTCTGTGGAGAACTCAGAAATTGCAATACATTGTAATCCACATAGTATGGATTACATTCTTCAGTATACAAACCTTTTAAGTTATTGGTCAATATTTTTTGTTCTTTTCCACTAATAGTTTTTGCTATTCAAACTCCACTGAGTTTCATTACTATATGAATAGAACAAAAGAACGTAGAATGGATGCTATCTTTTGAGTATTCTGCTTTTCCCATTTTAATGAGCAGATGTTTTTCTGAAACCTATATGATTTGTGTATGTAAGTACCAAATTCAATAGGTATTTGTATATGATGCATGTGAAAAAGTAGTATTTTCCTATCTACTTGTATGCACTTTAATTTTAAAATTCTCTCCCTCAATTTGAAACAAACAAACACCTAGAACCAAGAACAGTTTTCCAAGAAATGTAGTTGAAGACCAATACTAATGAAATCTAAAGCATACTGGAAAAATACAATGCATTAGCAGGGAAAAACACAAGATGGGAGAGAATATCTTGTAATCACTACTTTAAATTGACACGCTAGTGGTAAATTTTTCTTGCCCACTAATTCTTACGGTATTAGTGATTCCAGAGGCACTTAATTTTATAAAATAGTTATGGAACTATTGTTTTGAGTGCCATATATTTTTAATGGAAATAAATGGTTCATATTTTTATGCAAATACAGATTCTTTTGCTTGTGGGGAAGACCAACACATAGACATGCATACCAAGTCTTAATCAGGTCAGCAAATACTAAGGCGTGGCATGATAAGTAGTACAAATCAAGTAACGTGTTTGGTGCACAAAAAATATTTTCTGATACATACCCATAAATACTTTCTTCAGATATCTGTAGAAAACTGAATGGTCTTCATACCTTAGGCTAAACTAGAGAAGGCAATTGAATGTTGCAGTACTTGTGACTTTGCTGTGGTTGAGTGCAGTGTTCTCTAGAAGATGTCAACTGTTCCTGTTTGTTGGATTCAAGATAAATAAAGTAAACCTTTTTTTGTTTGCAAAATGAGTGAAAGAGCAGTTTTCTAAATAATAAGACTGTACTGATGTTTCTAAAACTTTTTCCCTTTCCTCGTGTTTTTTAGCTTCCTTTGACATCTCTTGCTCAAGATAGCAAGCTAGTATACATCCATCTTCTGTGGGATAATATCAACCTCCACCAAGAGCCAGGGGAGCCCCTGTATATATCTTGGAGAAATCTCAGTAAGTAAAACAAATGTTGCAGAAAGCAGAGGGAGCAGAAGATGTGGAAAGAAACAGTTGTTTTATAGTGTCTGAAGTGTACACAGCCCATCAAGTTGGAAAGCTTTTTTAGTGTGTGAAGCACGTGCAATCCCTTAGGTACTTAACATAGTCTTGATGTCAACTTATTTGTGGAAATATTTTACCGATCTGTGTGAAAAAGATATGTTCTCTGTTCTTTATATGTCATACACTTATAAACAGGCTGGGAGGATTTGCTCTAGATGTGGTGCTAAATAAGCTTCATCTGATTTGAACATTTTCACTGCGTTATCTGGTTATATCTATGCAGACATGAAAAAGAAGACTATATTACAAAAAATGACCTTGTGTTTCTATAAATGAATGAAAGGTCACAAGTCCCATCAATATCTACATTTGGCAGCCTACTTGACTGTTAAAAAGTGAGCTCCAAGAAAGCCATTGTCTACCATAACTTGTTTTGGAAGGAAGAAAAAACGGGCAGACTGGTTATGAGAACTTTTCAGAAAAAAAAAAACTTTGTTGACCTAAACTTCTCAGTCTGTGTTTTAACTTTTAAAAACTATGCTAAAAACTGTGTAGCATGCTAATTCTGGTTCTAAGGAAGAAAAAAGGGTTTATTGAAAAGTGTCCTAAAAATAAACAGACTCATCAGGAAATTACAGTCAAGAGCACAGAATAAGATGTGGTGTTTCCCTCAGCTTCTACCAAAGCATTGATTTGAGCATAATACATGAAAAGCATCCCCAAAGCATTCAGACATGAATGAAGATGCATAAGTATATGTATTTATGTAAATAAAGGAGCAAAAGGACTGTTTTAAATGTGGAAGAAAAGTAGTAGTATTGTAGATAGGCTCTACAGCAGTGTCAGAAAGTATTTGGAAAACAGGAAATTACATTTGTAAACCATCATATATGTAAATTCTATGAAAATTTTAGGTTGGTGTGATTATAATTACTAGCCTTGGTCTACATTTCATTTACACACCACGTGCTTGCTGCCTAACCTGTAGCCGCCTTTTTTTGGCAGTAAATGGACTTACTATTCCCTCATGAGTCACTGTTTTCCAAAGAATAGTAGTTCAGTGTTATCCTGGAAGTGGCAATGTAAACAACAAATCATGGTGGGTAAATGTCTTGATAATTTTCTTTCCCGTTTGATGCAACTGTGCATTATCTATTTCAATATGTAGCCCAAAGTTATCAATGCATTGTAGGTGGCTTTTAAGAAGGGCTTTGGTAAGAAAAGTTTCTTTTGATAAGAAACATGACAGTGTTTTCTTTTTTTTTATTTCTTTTCCTTTGTGTAAAAATAACCTTCTTGGAGTGAACTTAAGTACAGCAATAAATCTGAGCTAACAAACCATCACAGGCAACATCTGATGCTGGATTCTCTTCAGACTCTTGTATTTCTCTGTCATGTGGGAGCTCTCGCACATGGATACTTGATGCATCCTGTCAGTTTTGTGGTGGAGTAACGACTATAAGCAGAAAAAGCCTTTCCATTGTAACAAATTTCTGTAGATTGAGTAGAGGTTCTGTATATATATCTCACTTTCTGAAATACCTTCTGCTTATTAAAATGAAAAAAACATCTTTACTGTTTTAATAATCTATACTGTTGCATTTCCCAGATTCTTCTGAAAAGAGACCTTCTACAGTGGCAGAAGATCAGCAGGCAACAAACACTTTGTTGGAGAACATCAAAATAAGTATTCAACACAATGATGTTGCTAAACCAATCAATTTCCTTCTAGAGAAAGTTAAGCCAGATGTGAAACGACAAAGGTAAAGGGGTAATCTCTTCTTACTTTCTCCCCACTCAAAGTTAAATTAAGATCAGTCTGTATACGCTTCATAATGATAATTCCATAAGGACCTCTCGGGAATATTCGGTTTCATTTGTGTCCACCAAACACTGTGTGTATTTGTTTATGCCCATGTTTACAAACAGATGCACTGTGTAGCCAGATGCATAATTCATCCAAATCAAATGGATAAATGTAATTCTTTAATCAAAATGGACATTTTACAAATGGATAAGAAAAACACAGATATTGACTTATGCAGATTTTGGTGTTGCTCCAGATTCTAGCAAATTGATAAATACAAGTGTGCAGCATCCTGTTGCGGTGTCTGGAATAGTCTGCAAACTACCTAGGTATACCTATTGAAATTCTATCAACCTGGAGTACTGGCAAAGAAAAGTGGATACAGCATGATCCACAAACAAAGGGAGACATGTAAATAACACTTGTATGGTACATTTTGCCATCTGCACTACTATTCAAAGAGGGCTTTGTACAAAAGCACAGCCTCTGAAGTAAATTACAGCAGATACAAGATGTGTTTGAAGTCTATCATGCTAAGTCATCTTTGCTTCTGTGGTTTGTAGTTACTAAAAAGAAACGAGAACTAATCTGCCTAGAGAAGAATCTCTGAGTTCCACAAGGAAAAAAATTAGTATTTAGTTGCTTAGTGATAATCCAGTTCTGAGATAGATCGTGACATTCTGAAACAAAAAACAAAGTATGGGTGATCTCAAATAAGCCTGCCCCCTGTACTTCACCCTCAGGCAGGAATGAGTTAATAAATAAATGGTGCTTAATTTTATATTTCTTGTTTTTTTGGAGTTTTTGTGGCACATTTGGCAGAGGGATTTTTCGTAGAAAATGTAACTGCTGGGTTTGGCGATAATATAACTTCATGTGTTAAGGAAAAATATTCAGGCATGAGAAAACCTTAAGCTAGGAATCATGTAGATTGCTCACTTTCTTCACTAGCAAGATTAACAGAACAGTTGCAGAAACTACATAATGGAATATTAGCATCTTCAATATTGACTTTCTAAACTTAGGATAGTTGGTGCTTTCACTGACCTGCCCTTCAAAATATTTCCTAGGAGTTTTTACAGAGAAATTCTTTTCCTGTCTCTGGTGTCTCTTGGAAGAGAGAACATTGACATTGGTAAGTAAAAAATACTGTGAAATGCATAGTGCCTGTGTATGAAATATATTAATACTTTATATGAAAACTAGTGTATAAAATTGACTTTCCATGAGTTTCTAAGTAACTTTTCAATTGCTGTGTTTTAGTGAAAAGTACTGTGCTGTCACTCTTCAAGTAGGTGTTGCTTTTATGAAAATGTAATTTAGATGGGACCATTAATTTTTACTTTGTTTGAAACCAGTAATCAGTGATTTTAAACAAAGTTTATTAGCTTGAAGCTTTAATTCCTCATGTCTGAAAACTTGTTCCCAGCCTTGTCCATCTTTCTTTGACCCACATATTAGACCTATGTCATCTAGCCACCTGATTGCCCAGCCCTTACTGACCTCCTCTGCCCTGACTATGCAAGCAAAGGAACTCCCTTATGGGATGTGACAGGGGAAATACCCTGGGAACGGGCAAACTGAACTGTGATAGAAGTAACGCGCATCCACTGTGATGCGTTGTGATGCTCCAATGTGAAGATGCTTTTCAGGTTCTCAGAGAGGATGCATTTTGGGGAAAAAAAAAAAAATAAGTGGCTGTTAAGATAATTATTTTGTTATTATATAACAATTACCAAAAGTATTTTATAGGAACAGTAGTGTGCCCTGTACGGAGTTTCTTAAATAACTTCAACTATGCTTTTTCTATTCCAGAGGTCTTTGATAATGAATACAGATTTGCACATAAAAATCTACCAAAGGATGTTCTTGAGAAGATGCAGAAAATAGATGCTCCACCAAGCAGCAGGGTTGAGTGTTGTAGGAAGTGCTTTGGAGCACCTTTAATATAAAACTGAGGAAGATGCACGCTAAACTTCAGTGAGACAAAAGCAGAGGTCAACAAACCAGGAGCACGGTGATATATACACTTTGAATCCCAAAAGGTGATAACTGAGCAATTTGTCAAAGCAATTTCATTGAGCTACAACATATATTCTTGTCTTTCATCTCATGAGACACAGTGTAAAGTACGTTAAAATGTTTTAAAACTGAATTAATAGGGTGAGTTGGTTTCAGTGATTGATCTGCTTTTTTCTCCTGTATATACTTCTCCTTTTCCTTCCTCAAATCCTTCCCCTACAATATCAAGTTGTTCAAAAGGGGATGTTTAAATAGCAGCCTGTAGTCAGTGACGTTCTTAAGGGCAACCAATATTTGTGTATTTTAATGAAATACCTTTCCTGCCACAGAACACTTAGATTCTTCACTACTTCTTTAAAATGACCTTTATCTAAACAGGGATCTTTTTATTGGTGTGCAGTATGTATGTATGAATGTAAATATTTGAGTCTTGGATTGGAAGTTGCAATGTAGTTGCTTTTGTCAGATCACAGTACCTAAAATTGCTACCCTTCTCCTGACTCTCGTCCCTATCAGTGTTCTCAATTATCTTTGGCTGACCTTTTCATAATGTATGTCTACAGTTGTAAAAACCAGAACCTTACACTCAGTTTTTCTGTATTCTCTATCTGACAAATTGAATATCCTATGAATGTACTGCCGCTTTCTCCAAAAGAATGATAGGCGTCTACACTAAGCAGCTCAGAAATGGATGGCTTTCTAAAAATTAGATAGGAAGCTTAAATGGCATTAGGATACATGCAACATTTGTCAAACAGATACTGTCTGAAAAAATTATGCTTTATACTGTATGCATGTATACTAAAAAACTGTCTTTTCCTTGAATTCTTTATCACCCTTTCCCATGGTTTCATGCTAGCCTGTGGGTTACTTATTTTGCACTGATAGTCCAAATTCAATATTTCAATTAAAATGTATTTCTAAGTATGTTCTTCAAAGTGTATATTAGCACAAATGAAGTGCTTGAGTGTATGATCTGAAAAGATGAATCCATCTTTTGGATTGCTTCTAGTAGATAAGACACTTCCTCACCTCACATACCTAATTGACTACAGTAGTCAGTCTTGGCAAGAAGGGCCTGGATACTGGTCAACAGTTTAAATGTTTCTGTTACTTGAGGAATACGATAAGATTTATTGCAGGTTTTTTGCTGAAATTTAATGGTGTGGCTTTTCTGATGGAATTATTCCTAGAGAAAAAAAGAGTAAGATTTGTAGCATGTTAAAGGAGGATAGCTAAAACTATAATCGCATCTGAGTATGAATGTATTTACTTCATACTAGTCTTTTTCTTAAAAGTTTTTGTTCTTGAAAATGATGAGGGATGAAAATCTGTCTGGAACAGCTTCTACATGAAACAACAAAACCAACTTTTGTTTTTTCATGAAGCTAAAACAAAGGATTTGCACTATTTGTGACAAAATACATTTGCATCATAGACTGATTCCTTGTATTTTGTCTAAAAGTGCTGATCCTAAGTTAATATGGGGATATTGCCTGGACAGATTCTCTCCTGATGAAAATACTGTGTTTTCTCAACAATTAAAAGCAAGAAATCACACACTGACTCTTTTCTCATTCTTTATTCTTTGAGTTTATGCATAGTTGCTTGCTGATACCTGACCTACATCACAATGGAAGAGTAGAGCTTGATTCTTCATATTTTCCTCTCTTTTTCTATTACATAATTGACATGCATGGTTCCATCCTTTTAAAGTAAAAGTCTCTCTGAAGCAGTTGTCCAAACAACTTAATACTTCTACAAATTAAAACGGCAAATTTTCCTGTATAATTCTATACTGATCTTAAACATATAGCTATGTAAAGACAATTTTTGAGTGTTAAATGGACAAACTATATGATTATGTGATGCAGCTTGCAACGAATCAATTTTTAGTTGTCCTTAAATTCTCCCAGCTCATTAAATTGCAAAGAAAATCTGTCCAGTGAGTGCTGTTTTAGATAATTGGTGACATTCAAATTGTTTTAAACCATTGTAAATAATATTATTATAAACTCAATTCTGTAAGCAGATCACCTTCATTTCAATACAACCTTCCCATCTGTTGATGAAAATACAAATTAATCAGGCAGTAGTGTTGTAGAAACAGCAAAGCAGATTGTGTCACAGCATCTCGTGCTAAATGTTAGACTTTCCCCAGGTATATACACTAAACAAAAAAAACCCTAAAGCCTGAGGGGAAAAGGACAGCTGCAGGATTGAACTTGCTTTGATTTGCTCCTGCACATTGGTGTTTCTGTACACTACAAATTAACTTCTCTTCCTGTTGTATGTACCTGGATTTCAGAGTGGTAGAAGTCCTGCATGTAATTACTTGAAATCTTGAATCTGCCTATTGAAATTAATTCTTCAATATAGAATGACAAGTAAGTGCTTACTCTTTCTAATTTGGATTTTTTTAATGCCTAGTTTTTAATAGCTAACTAATCAGCTGGTTCTTGAATGAAACCCATAGTTCAAATGAAAAGGGAGATCTCTGAAAGCAATTTGTTATTAAGTTTTCATCTAAGGAGATGCTTTTTGGGGGGAGAAAAAAATTCACAAAAATTTGAAACTAATTAAGAACTGAGTATTTTTTTCCTAGTTGCTTTCTCTCCTTTCAAATGCATGATGGCACTTCCTGTTCTTCCTTTGACTTTTAGGTCTCCTCCTACAACCAGGTAGAGACTGCAGGTTTTCCTACACAAACTTTCTGACATGTAGGCTCCCCTAATTTGAATGCTAAAAGAACTGTGAGCACACATAAGAAAAGGGCATGGCATGAAATAGCTTAGCATGGCTCGATGCTCGTATGGTTGAAAATCTGGCCAAAAATAAACAGGGAAAAGTCTTCAAAAGTTTTTTGTGAGTGCATTGCAAACACTTATTTCTCTGAAAATTGGGCACTAAAGTTCTAAGTTCTTCTCTGCAAGTTAGTAATAGCATGAACTTCTTGGGCTACCTAGGAATGACTTAGTTACCTACAAATGCTTCTAATTTGTTTGACACCCCGCTCCTAGTAATCCAAATTTATCTGAATCCATAATTCATGAATGAACTGGACAAAGGGTTGTGAAGGAGGGGTGTGGATAAGCTTGATCTTGGTTCTGTTTTCCTCTCAGCGTAAGCAGAAAAAGTAGCATTTTGCTCACTTGCAAAACTCTTGCCTCCAGATACTCTTTCTAGTAGCTCAGCAGCCAGTGTTCAGGAGGAGATGGCTCTTTGGTGTGTATTTTGGAATTCTCATGTGCAAACATGAAGAAAATGGTTGCAGATCAGTATTAACTTCAAAACCTGCAATGTGTGCACAGAGTGGGGGTATAAACCAAACTGACTACATATGTGGATGCAAAATGTTAATGAATTTCAGGTAAGCCCAAGAACTTAGAAAGTTTGTGTTGGAGTAACAATTATCACAGAGAAGCTTCCTTGAATTGCTGCCCTAAGGATGTTGAGCTTCAGTCAGTTATGCTGAGAAGATACCATCTTGCACCTTTCACCCAGCTGTGAAACAGTTACATATAGCTTGTGTGCTCATATCAAAATAGCTATTTTTTGTATAATTAAAACAACAAATGGGGTCTTAAAGGTTTAAAATCAGGATTCTTAAGTGACAAAGTTTTTCTTTATGAATTATAAATATATTCTGGCACATTACCAAGACATAACAACTTTCAAAACCCCGTAGCTATAGGAGACTGATGTGGCTGCAGTATTGGCACAGTAATAGGTACCAGCTTTTACATGTTACTAGAAACATCTGTATGTTACTTATAGTCATATCCTGTCTTCACATTTTATATAACTCAACCTTAGACAATACAATTTTAATGGAAAATATTTTATTTAGTATATGGGTTTCAAACTAAACTCATTTGTTTTGCAAGTAACTTAGTCTTGTTCCTAGTGGAATTTCACGTTGGTTAAGTTCAAGCTACATTGCACTTGTGAATGAGTAATTTTATTCCATTTTAACTGTGAATTAATGGCTTTTTGTATTGCTGCAGCTAGAGGAATATACCTTTCATTGAGTTTACTGCTTTCCTTGAATAACTGCAACATAGGGGATATTTTCAAAATGTATATTAAATTAGATAATAGAAATTATATTTTTTAAAACAGATTGTTAAAATGTAAGTAACTGAAGAATCCACTCGGTAGTTTTCTCTTTTTAAAACTTAATTCAACAATTATTTCAATGCAGATAACTTTGTTTCATTAAATGGTAAGCAGATCATCTTGTTCACATAACTGTACATTTTCAACAAAGGTTTTTTTCTTTGAACTAATAAAAACCTTAAGGTGCCTTCTGTATATCAGCTTTTCATTGTGGACCTTTTTAAAAAAACAAACACACACCCTTGTAAGACACCTTTTAAGTCTTGAAACTGAATGGTTTAATTGGACTCTGTTTCTGTATTCTACTGTGCTGTATATTGTGATGCATATGAGGAGAGAAACGGATGGGGTTTTTATTCTTTCAGTCTGCATCTATCAATGGTGCAAATAAAAGGGATTGTTTGCTGTTTTTAGAAGCACATTAAACTCCTTTTAGGAGCTTAAAATAAACTATTGTAATGAGGATGAAAGGATGTAGTGTGAATAAATTATGATTTTATTAAGTGAGCTGGGAAGTTTTCTTTAATGCAATAAAATTTGCACTGGTTTAGAGACTGTTTTGAACTGTTGAAAAATGGCATCCATTTACTGTGCTTTGATTAACAAGTGTTTCTCTATGTTTTTGTACATTTGACAAATGTTTCTTGAGTTTAAAAGGGCACTCTGCATATTCTGAATTCTGTATAGATATCCTAGACTAAGAAACAATTTTTAATGTATTTCCCAAAATAAAATATGTATGCATCCTGTGTCAAAAAAATTTCAATTGTTCAGCTTTTTTGCCATTGGAACTTACCTGCTTGACAGAATTTAATCTTAAATGCAAATTCAGCCTATAGTTAGGCAACAGCAGAGACTTTTGACTGCCTTTTGGGGGAATTGTTTCCTAGTACCTCAGTGACTTCTGAATGGTGGGAAAGAGCAGAAGCAGTCGGGGCAGGGGGAGAAGAAGAGAAAAGATGGGGTTCACGAGAGAGGATGGCTCTGTGGCACCTTAAGCAAGCCATAGGGATGAGCAGAGGTAAGAAGAATTGAAAACCAGGGTGAGGGAGTCAGAATCCACGAAGATTTTGTTTGCAGGAAAGTCAAGCAGCTTCCTGACGGTAGAGCTGCTGCTCTCTGCTGACCAGGAAAAGCATCTCATCGGTGGTGGGAGCAGGTTGGTGGCTCTACTTGGCGGCTCTACATGGCGGAACACTTCCCCGCGGTTCGGGTTTGTTCTGTAGT
>NW_008825114.1:6143113-6154035 GCF_000699105.1 Pygoscelis adeliae
AGGCCCAGCCAGTCCCCGAGCAGCGGCCCCCCCCAGCCAGATTTCCCCCAGCTTTATATGCTGAGCATGACGTCCCATGGTATGGAATGTCCCTCTGGCCAGTTGGGGTCAGCTGTCCTGGCTGTGCCCCCTCCCAGCTCCTTGTGCACCTCCAGCCTTCTCAGTCGGTAGAGCATGGGAAGCTGAAACGTCCTTGACTGGTGTAAGCACAACTTAGCAACAACTAAAATGGGTGTGTTATCAACTTTGGTCTTGTCCTAAATCCAAAACCCAGCACTGTACCAGCTACTAAGAAGGAAATTAACTCTATCCCTGCCAAAACCAGGACAACATCCTAGCTTGCAAGAGACAGCGATGGACTTCCTGCCTTATAACATGCTTGCAGCTTTACATGCAGTTGTCAGATTTTTTGTTTTTTTAAATGGGGTGGGGTGGAGAGGGAGGAGTGAGGCTGGGATGAAATTTAAGCTGTAGAAACTGACAGTTACTGACAAGTGCTACAGGCCTTCACAACTGAGTATCTTTCAAACTCGCTTATGTATGGCAGTCAGTTCATTGACCTGTTAGTAAAAATAAGAATACCAGACCCTAAAGACCTTTCTCTCTGAAGAAACTAATAGGCATAGCACAAACTGGTAGCTTGTGGAGAAGATTCATAATACACTCATCTTTTCAGGCCCGTTTTTAGGCAGGGAACTCGGGAACAGTCAGTCTTTTGGACTTGACTTTTATAGTCTTGTCAGCGTCACAATGACTTTGGTTGTTTTGCTCTGACTGCATTTAATAATGCTGCCTGCTAAAAATATTACACTGCCTTCCTAATATGCTGCCTTTAATGTGGCCTGTTGAGAGAGGAGGCTGGAGGAGGGAGGGTGTAACAGACAGGAACAAAAGCTTACATTTGAGGAATCACCAAAGAAGCATGAACACAGGATTTGGGTTTGAAGCTGTAGGGAGGAGGGAACTGCTGTCTCCTGTGCCAAAATCACGTGGAAAACTTGAGGGAATGTGATGGGAGAAGGCAACAGCAGAAGGAGCTATTAAGGAAGCTCTGATCCTTCGTGTGTTCAGATCTACCATCAGAATACTCATTAGTGGTAGTTCTCCCCAGCTCTGCAGAGACAAACTTCCACTGTCTACAAAGAGGAGTAAAGGAAGAGTCACTAACTTGCCAAGCTGGAGAAAATCTGATGGGGTCCAAAAGGAAACACAAAGGTCCTGCCTCATGCACCACTGCAGGCTGGGGGCAGACCAGCTGGAGAACGGCTGGGTAGGAAACTACCTTCGGGTTCCTGGTGGACACCAACCTGACCATGAGTCAGCAGAGTGCCCTCACAGCAAAGCAAGCCAAGTGTCCTGGGGTGAACTAGGCAGAGCATTGCCAGTAGGTGGAGGGAGGTGATCTTTCCCCTCTACTTAGTGCTGGTGAGGCATGTCTGGGTGCTATGTCCAAGTCTGGGCTGACCAGTACAAGAGAGACTTGGACATCCCGGAATGACTCCAGTGAAAGGCCACAAAGGTGTTGAAGGGCCTGGAGCGTCTGTCACATAAGGGGAGACTGACAGAGCCGGCACTGTTCAGCCTGGAGAAAGCTTGGGGGCAGGGAGGGAGAATCTCATCCATGTGTCTAAATACCTGGTGGGGTGGGTAGGGAGCAGAGAAGACAGAGCCAGGCTCTCCTCAGCGATGCCCTGTGCCAGAAGAGGCAACGGGCATAAACTTGAACTACAGGAAAATCCACTTAAATGTTTTAACTGTAAGGGTGGTGGAACACTGGAAATGGTTGTCCGGAAGGTTGTGGAGCCTCCATCCTTTAAAAAATGGCTCAGACCTGACTGGACGTCACCTTGCTTCAGCAGGGGTTTGCGCTACAGACTTCCAGGGTTGCCTACCAGTCTCAGTGGGAGCCAGAAACTGCTGGGAAGAGCAGAGGCTGGCTTCACCCAGTTACCGGATTAGTTTAAAGAGATGTTCTGCCATTTGTGTTCAGGTTTCCTCAAGGTGTTTTCCTTTGGCTTCCCCTCCCCCCCCCCCTTTTTTGTGTTTTGTCATTTTTTCTGTCAATACCTTGCCAGTTAAAACTGATTACATATGTCGATGTTATGTGTGTTCTGTTTCCTTGGGTTGTGGAGAGATGAAATAGCAACCTAGCAGCTTGTGACCAGAGTCTCTGCTACTTGCCCTGAAGCTCAAGGTGTCTCTGAATTTGCAGCTGAGCTTCAGGCTTGCTGAAAAACCTTGGCCTTGAAGAGCAGAAATCCTGCCGAAACTGCTGTTAAATTCAAGGAAAAGCTGCTGCTCCCAGGCAGCACTTATTTGTCATTATGTTTTGTATCACAGGTTTTGAACTGCTGTTAAGGTGGTAAGAGACTTCTGCAGCTGCTCGCCTTGCAAAGTTTTATTGCAGATCCTACTGTAGTATAAAGTCGGGAAGTGCACAAGGGGCAGAAAGAGCACTACCTCATTAACCTCTTCCAAGTTGGGGATTTGATTAATCCATGACCTAAAGCCACGGTGAAAGCAGGTGGCTGGGAAAATGTCACCTTTACGACAAAATAACATCTGTCAACAGGGGGAGAGCAGTGGATGTTGCTTACC
The DNA here is from genome assembly GCF_000699105.1 of Pygoscelis adeliae. Classification (NCBI taxonomy): domain Eukaryota; kingdom Metazoa; phylum Chordata; class Aves; order Sphenisciformes; family Spheniscidae; genus Pygoscelis; species Pygoscelis adeliae. The sequence goes on from NW_008825114.1 coordinate 6,145,712, forward strand.
TGGACTTCAGCAAAGCGTTCAACACCGTTTCCCACAGCCTTCTCCTGGACAAATTGGCAAGATATAGACTGGATGGGTGGTCTGCGAGATGGAAATTGTCTCACAGGCTGCGCTCAGAGGGCGGCGATCAATGGTTTTTACTCAGGCTGGCTGCCTGTCACAGGCGGGGTCCCCCAGGGATCGATACTGGGCCCCACGTTGTTCAACATCTTCATAAATGATCTGGACAAGGGGACTGAAAGCACCCTCACCAAGTTTGCTGATGTCACTAAGCTGGCGGGTGAGGTGGACATGTCAGAAGGGAGAGCCGTCTTTCAGAGAGACCTGGACAGGCTGGAGGAGCAGGCTAGCAAGAACTGTACGAAGCTCAACAAAGACAAGTGCAAAGTCCTGCATCTGGGACAGCGTAACCAAAGAGCCCAACACAGGCGACGATCTGTGTGGCTGGGGAGCAGCCTTGCTGAGAGGGACCTGGGGGGCCTGGGGGATGGACAACAAGCTGAACACAAGTCAGCAGTGTGCCACTGCAGCAGCCGAGGCAAATTGGATCCTGAGCTGCATCCGCAGGGGCATTACTAGCAGAGAGAGAGATGTGATCACCCCACTCAGCACTTGTCAGGCTGCACCTGGAGTACTGGGTCCAGTTCTGGGTCCCACAGTTCAAGAAAGATGTAGACTGGAGAGTGTCCAAAGGAGGGCCACAAAGATTATGAAAGGGCTGGACAAACTGCCCCATGAGGAAAGACTGAAGGACTTAGGTATTTTCACCGTGAAGAAAGCTCAGAGGAGACCTCCTCATATACTTCAAGGGCAGCTACAAAGAAGACAGAGGCTCTCTCTTTGCAAGGAGCCACATGAAGACAAGGGGCAACAGATACAAGTTGTACCTGGAAAGGTTTCACTTCAATACATTTTTTTACAGTGAGAACAACCTCCCCACAGACATGGTAGATTCCCCATCAGTGGAGGTTTTCCAAGACATGACTGGACAGGGCACTAGATCATCTCATCTAGGCTCTCTTTCTCATGAAAGGTTGAACCAGATGATCTTTCAAGGTCCCTTCCAACCTGGGATGTTCTGTGATTCTAAGTCATGGTATGCCCGATTTGCAGTTACAAACCCAGGACTGGAGAATGAAGCAGCAGAGGAACCACAAAGGAAGAGTCAAGGAAGCAAGTGATGGAGAACAGCGCAGGAAAGAGTTTTTTGTTATTGGGGATTAGGCTATGTATTTCCTGGCTCTGACACGGCCACGCATTCTCACTGACAGCTTGACGATAATAACCAGCACCCCACCCACTTTTTCACCCATTAATACAACCGGGTATTAGTCGCACTGCTTCGGAGAGAGACTTATTAGCAGCCTATACAGTACGACATCCTTGTAAGAACACAGGTCTCTTCCAGGACATACTAATCTCGATGCTTGGTGACCGTGACCAGAGTAAGTGCCTCTTAATCGCATGCAAGTACCTGTTACCAAGATCCAAAAGAGAAAGCTAGATAGTGTTAGGAAATTATCATGTGTATTGCTCTTCTGCAGATTACCGTAGAATTCTCAGCATTGTGAGTATAGTGCTAATATCATAAAGATGAGACCCCTTTTGCTTGACAGTGCCTGTTGATACGACTTCTTTAAAGATTTGTAACGTGTGTGAGCAAGTTGTTTTTTAGTAAGCAGATTAAAGATGTCATATGAAGCATATTTGACTGCCAGATGATATAGATTTAACCCAATTTCCTCCGTATCAATTTTTGCAGCTGACAGACTAAGATTAAATTGTAAGTGGATCTGTGAATGGTACACTTTTTATTTTAGTGACGCTCAAGCTTAACAGGGCCTATATGGCTATCTTCACTAAGAGAAACAAACCTTGTTTAAAGTGAAACTGTAGGTCTTGAACATGGCCTCCATTAAAAAAAAATACACCGATGTATCTAGTTCATCTTACGTAAAATGGTACCCTCTTAAAATCTTATGAAACTAGCCAGCATTCTTATTTAACTCACGCTTAACTACTATTGCTAACCCTCTTTGCCTTTTTGGATTATGTAGTTGATTTGTCATTCAGAAATAGTCTATTATTCTTCTTCCACCTGAACAGTTACGCAGTGAAAGAGCTTAAATGGAAGCTTGGAGTAACTGCTTTGGCCAATTCTCATGGTCTGAGGCTTCTACTGCACACACGTGCTTCATGGCAAACTCTACCGTTGTCAGAGATCAGTATCCCCTCACCCTAATACAAACCCCAAGTTCAAGGATGGCAATCTGATCCTTCTGTGCCCATAATCTACTGCCAGCAAGTCATGTGTTCTGCAACTCTTGATTTTCTAGAGTCCAGATTCCACATTCGGCATATTAGAAAATTGTTTCTAGTCAGTCAGGTGGGGCCCTGACTTAAAAAGCCTTGCCATGCACACAGGAAGAGGGGAAAAAAGAACCCTTCCTGACTTCTAAGGTTGTCATAAAGCTTAACGTATTGAAGTTTTTATACTGGAAATAGAAGCACCTATCTCAAAAACTGAGGTGGATCCTGATTACTATTTTAAGAACAACTAAGACAATCTATGTAGCCGCAGACCATCCTAACATCAAACACTCAACATGTATTCTTAAGTCAGAGCAGAGTTCCCATCACCCTTACCCGGTACTAGGATCTGCACAAAGTACAGTCTGAATACATAAAGGCTACTGTAAAGTTTTTTTTATCAAGTAAGATTTCTAAGTCAAAACTTTTAATGGCTGGCTTACTCGCACTCAGCATTCGGTACTAATTTCAAGAGCAGAATGCTTAAATGCTTATAAAATCACAGAACATCTCGAGTTGTAAGGGACCCATAAGGCTCGAGTCCAACTCCCTGCTCCTCGCAGGCCTACCTGAAACTAAACCGTATGACTAAGAGCCTGCTCCTCACAGGACTAAAACTATACCATATGACTAAGAGCGTCATCCAGAGCTCCTTGAACTCTTGACAGGCTTGGTGCCGTGACCACCTCGGGGAGGCTGGTCCAGTGACCGACTCAATTGCACTTCATTCTGCCAAGAATCAGCTGAAGGCTTTATGTTTTACCAATCTTACACACAGTATCAAAAGCAACTGACATGATTCTTCATCTGGAAGCACTATCCTTTTAAGATTAAAAAACCCACCACCACTGAACAGTACCAAGTGAGTTCTACACACAGCTCCTCAAGATTAGCAAAAAAAACACAGGATTTTGCCGTTACAGGTAAATCCTGCCTGTAGAAAAATCAACATGCCCGCACAACGTTATTATAAATTGGAACTTCTCACTAGAGACGTGAATATATATTACAAGTTCTCAAAAGAGAACTGAATCAAGACCAAGGTTTGTAGTTTCAGTTTGGTCTGCATGATGCAGCTGGTCTAGACTACTATTTATTTTAAGATATGGCCAGTAACAATAGGCACTGGAAAGTCTCATACTGAAAGTTAACCACAAAAAGGGTTTATTTTTAGTATCATGTACATCTTTACTTCTGACTTGACTCAGACTTAGATGTTGAAGCTCTCAATGAAGAAAGCCGGCGTCTCTTTGCAATCTGCTCCTGGCGTTTCTCTTTGGCTTCCTGAAAAGCAAAGCAGCATGAAGTGAGTACTGAGATGTTACACATAATCAAGCACTTCAAAACATCTACAAAGGAACAAACTAGGGAAAAAAATGTAACTTGAAGGAAGCTACCAGAAAGAATGGATTCCTTAAGTCAATAAAACAAAATAGTTTCCCTTCTTCACAGATCAGAGGAATTCTACAAATATCCAAACCTGTACAGACCCATGTCTTTAAACAATACAGACTGGTGTCCAAAATTACAGTAAAAATACTAATGCAGAGTTCACGACATACTAGAGGTCCACCTATATCTACTCTCAAGTTTCAGTCTGGAAGTCATGTACCAGGTCAAAAGTGTACTCAAGTACCTGGCCACAGGTACACAAAAGTGTACCAGGTCATGTACTCAAGTACCAGGCCAAACACTCCAACAGTATTGCTTCAGCAGTCACTGCTGTTTCAGGTGCAAAAACAAACTCATCCAAACAAATAGCTTCTTGCCAAGTTACCTTCCATCCAGGCCAACTGCTGGATCCTGTTTCTCCACGCAATCACTCAAACGCTTGGGCATCTGAGTTAAACTAGAATTCATTTGAACTAAAATTGCTGCTGCAAAAAACTTATCTTCACGGGCTATAACTGTTCATGGTTTTCTTCAAAATCAGCTCTCAGTTAAATTAATTGGTCTGGTTAATTGACACTATTCTAGGACTGGCAAAAATGGACAGAAATGCTCACAGAAACATCTGACCAGCAATGTTTATACCCACATTCAGGCATTCCCATTAAAAATGAGCTAGGTACAGAGCAGCTCTAAGTGTACAGTCCATTTTACCAAATCCCTTGATGCTGGGCTATGAGCTATTCCACATAGCTGAGCTATAAGGGCAAACGCACCTTCATTCTCTTGGCCAAGAGCTTTGCATATTCTGCTGCTTCCTCCTTATTCTTTTGAGTGCGCTGCTTCTTCAGAGCAATACGTCTGCGCTTATGTTGCAGAACTCGAGGAGTCACTAGTCGCTGGATCTTAGGAGCCTTGGTTCTGGGCTTCTTGCCTAAAAAAGCATTATGAATCAGCAGAAGTGGCAGATTATCTTCCAGACAGGCCTCAGGTAGCAAACTTAAGAGTAAGTTCCATTTACTATCGTGGTTAACATTTAGTGCACTACATAGTATAGCAACTTATACAGAGTTCGACCTCTTGATAGATTTTGCAGGAAAAATATCAATTACTGTCAGGTGTAGCACTAACAAGATATTGTCTTAATGCTCATGATTTCTTATTAGCAATGAAGTGTAAGTAATGCATCTGTAACTCCCTGCATCTTTGTGACAATTCCTAGCTTCTCAGCAGGCCTGTCTTAAATAATTCCCCCTCGACTTAAAATGTTTAAATACGGAAACTCATCATCTAGCTTTCAGAACACACCATTATGTTTTCAGTGTTAAAAAGATCTCTACAATTCTACATAGGCTTGACATGTCTCTCTCCAAAAAACAGATCTACATAGCCCATAATGAGCAAACAAAACACACCACCACACGCATCTGTAAATTTCACTACTCAATCCTGCCCAGCTTCAGCAGTCACAAGCAACAGTCTGACATCCACCAGGATCACGTTCTTTAATGGACAGAACACTTCCTATGATGTAGAAAATAGCAGTCTTTCACCCAACAAGCTTTCACAGTGCCCAAGGTTTCTCATGTCCTTTCTGCTAAAAATCCTCACCCTTTCTGTTCCCTGATCAAATGCAAAAGAACCCAAAGTTAAAATCTTACACTGCAAGAGGCAGGTGGTAAGAAAAACAGCGCCCTCCCAATAAAAGCTCATTTTGGAGACTGCCATAAGCAACGGGGAAAAAATCTTAGTATCTTCTCTATATAGTGCTTCCCCCTCCCCCCCCCTTCATAAAAACATTTCAAAAACACATTCCACCTCATATTTAACCACCTTTTATTAACAATTATTTTCGGATTATTCTTAGAACCACTAGTAAATATTACTCCAATCAAACATTTAAAAACAAATTGTGCCAAAGCAGATGGAAAGGGAAGAGAGGGGTAAAAGAAATGGGGCAACCAAGAAACTCCACTTCTTATCCATAAGTCACAGCTGACAAAGCTTAAATACCATGACAGTCAACTCCTGGATCTACTACTATAGTGTGCAGTAGGCTGGACACCTCTTTGCTGATAATTACAGGAAACCAAACAGCCGTAAAATTTGAGTTCTTACCCTCTTTGTTCAGAGGCTTCCTGACAACATACTGGCGAACATCATCCTCCTTAGACAGGTTGAACAGCTTGCGGATTCTGCTAGCCCTCTTGGGCCCAAGACGACGGGGCACAGTCGTGTCTGTCAGCCCAGGAATATCCTTTTCACCTTTGACAATATAAGTTTAAACATGCGAATTAATCCTGCATCTACCGAACACCTGCTTTGTTAGTGAATTTCAATTACGTTTAAAATGCATAAAAATTCAAGACACTAGATAATCCTTGGGGTTCACCTGCCAATAGCACCACCCCTAGCTACGTTTTGCTGATTTAATGTTATCAGATTGCTGGCAGCAATGAAAGTGTTTCAGTGACCAGTTTTAAAATTACAAGAATGTAATGCTCAGAGGGAATTTCAAGACATATTCACACTCTGAAGTTGGGACTGCATCTGCATTCTACAGAACTTCGCAGCCACTAGCAAGCAGGCTCCTTCCAGGTGCCTACTTCTACCTATTGCTTGCTTCATCCAGTCTCTTACCCTTTTTCACTATGACCAAGTTCAGAACACTCAAGTTGGCATCAACGATGCAACCACGAACGGATTTGCGTTTTCTCTCTCCGGTTCTTCTGGGGCGATAGCAGGAGTGGCCCTTGCTGAGCAGAAGGCGGACACGTCCATGAGTCAGGACACCTTGCTTCATGGGGAAGCCTTGTTTGTCATTGCCACCGCTGATCCGGACAACATAGCCCTATGAAAATGCAGAAATACACTTCTTAGTTGCTCACACGTCTTTATTACTTCAAGGAGAAGTGGTGGATACCACAACATACTGTTCAAAACAACGGGGCACTGTGCCCATGATTCAGGAAAAGTGACTGTTACTGCCAATGCAAACAACTTCGTTAACGAAAACCACTCCAACAGCTGAGGAATTTTACTTAACAGATGTGAAAAATACCTCTGTGTACCAGAATTTACGTTTATTCTACTTATCTTCAAGTAGATATTCAAAAATTAAATTCCTATCCATTCGAAGTTTTGTTTAAGCTCCGCCAGACTGAATATTGTCCATTATTGTCTAGCTCTTCTTTAATCCTAAACCTAACCAAAGCCTGTTATCATCACAAACTGGACATGTGCATACAACACAAGAGCGTCTGGAGTAGGGATAAGTGGGTAAAAAGGAAAAGTAAAGCTTTTATTGCCTCCCTTGTGGACGTGGCAGCAAAAAAGACCAACTTACCCAAATTCAGCTGGACTGTCCATATTAACACTCAACTATTCTAAGCCCATCCACCAGGCCCAACATGCTTTTTTCCATGCACTAGCAGCAGTTTAAACACAATGAGGGCAATTTTCAGTAAAGAAGGGATCAGCAGTTTTACGGTACAGATTTAATTTGTCCTAAATACCAAGATGGCACTCAAATGAAGAACAAAAAACTACTGCAAAGAGCAGCAAGAAACTCCAAACACAAGGCTTAAAAAAAAGGCACTTAGGTAAATCAAAGTAGCAGAACAGGCTAGCCTGATCACCAAATTCAGTATATATAGCAAGAGAAGCTTTCAACATACCTACCAAACGTACACCATACAAGCACTCTAGTGTGACAACTGCATACTGGACAAATTTTGTAATTTAAGCTCCTCAACTACAGCTCTGATACATGCTTCTACGCTTCTTACCTTCCACTCCTCACCGAGAGAATCAGCCGCGACCTCCGTGGCCATCCGTTTCTCATAGAATGTTCTCAGCTTGCGCTCATCATCCACTTCAATGAGTTTCTGGCAGCCAGTGGCTGGGAAAGAGATGTTCAGCTAACACGAAGAAAAAAAGAAAAGAAATTGATTTGGTTGAAACTTCTCATGAGACATTTTAACAGAAAATCAGCATTTACCTGCCGGTTTCACCTTAGCATTTCAAAGCTAAAATTCCCCATCTGCTTACATGAATGCTTACTAGCCGTAACTCGTCACTACCGTGCCCAAGAGAGCCAGGCAGGCCTGTCCTTGGCCACACCGGGCTGTATTACTCGCTCGGTTACACAGAAAACCGGCTTTACCATAGCTGGAGCCTGATCACCTTCAAACAGACCCCAGTCAAGCAAGTCAAGGTGAGGGCAGCAGAAACCTGTTCTCTTTCCGCAAGCCCTTCGCAGCACCCGTTGCATTAGAACACCGCATAAGCAACCTAAGGGGAGCGACACTTCTCGTTGGCGATTTACTTGTGGTCCTTGGGGGCCAGCGCAAAGCCCAGAGCCTCGGGGACGCGTCCCGGCACTTCCCCCTCGAGCGCGGCCTGATACCAGCACAGGCCCAGGCCCAGGCCCAGCGCACACGGTGCCTCCCTGCTAGGCCCCGCTACCGACAGCGCAGGCCTCGCACTCGCAAAAGGCCGCCTAAGCCGAGGAACGACCGCTACCGGAACCCGGAGCTCCACGGCCTGGTGGCAGGATAGGCCTCACTGACAGAACGGGGCCCGCGCGGCCGCCATGTCGCCCCGCCAACAATCCGCTCCCATCC
>NW_008825114.1:6155973-6180856 GCF_000699105.1 Pygoscelis adeliae
GGGTGGTCGCGCTGGAGCCCTGGAGGCTCCTTCTGCCTACAGGTCTGTCTCGTACAGCGTTTTCATGGGATCATAGAATGCCCTTCTGTCGCCGCCCGCTTCTTCCTTCTCCACTCCCTGGTACGCCTAAAATTAAGGAAAAATGAGCGGTTTGGTGGTGTAGGATTAAAATCGGGAGGTTTAGCAAGGGCTCATGACAAGCTGTTCAGTAAATAGTGTGCAGCAGGCCCTCTCCTCGTCTGCATCGAGCCTTGTGGCGGCCGAGTGCAGAACTTTTGGTACTGGATTGCCTGCGTCCAGTACCCATTTGCACAGGTGTCAGCCACTGCACGACCTGCAAGGTGGTGATGGATCAAGAAAAAAAACACCCTGGTGTTTGGAGGCAAAACTGGGTTTCATTCAGGTAGGTTTGGCTCCAAGAAGGCAAAGCTTTCAAGAACAACTTGTCTTGAGGTTGCAGGATGAAGTCAGCAATGTACTTTTGGGAAAAGAAGAAATGTCTGTTTAAAAAAGTAGCCGAAGAAAGGAAGGAGAGGGAGGATGACTGATGTAATTATTGCTTCCTTCCAGTAAGTCATGGTTCACCCCGAGTCCTCTCACGCCATCCCAACACCTCTCAGCTGCTGGAGAGAACTTATGAAAACATAGCCCCAGCAACAAAGCCAGAGTGCCCTATACCGCGCATCTTGGAAGGGGAGCAATGCTCCTTACATCCTGTTGATGTAAATAATTGCAGTGACAAATAGATCCGCCAGAGTGAGATAATGCATCGGGCTTTCTGGCAGTTTGCCTTGCCGTCAAAAACACGTGTCCAGGAGCAAACCCTGCAAATTTTCTGTTCTTCCCCAGGTGGTGTGTGCACGAATGAGGAGCTGGGGCTTCTGCTTTGCCTCTTTTGTACTTTAAAATGGTCTTTTAGGGTTTTTTCTCCCAAATTCAATCCTTGTCTGAGCTGTCTTTCCCTGTCAAGCTGTGTTTCTTTGACTGCTAACATCCAGTGGAAGAAAGAAGTAGGTGTCTGGCTTCACTCATTGCAGTGTGTATCATGGGGGGTGCTGCACATATAGAGCAGGTAATTTCACGGTGCACAGTTTACATTGCTAACCTGTTGGTTTTTTCTTGTAGTTTGCTGCCAAAGTTGACTGGGTGGTGGCTGGTCTGTGCCATTGGAGAACTTTGAGGGTGTGTGGGGGAAACTGTCTGCTTTCTTTGTGTCTGATGTCACTGTGCAAGAACCAAAAACAAAGGGAGGAAAAGGTCAGGATAAACAAGTTTCTTGAAAACAGCAAGTGTGTTTTGGAGCCAGCTATGCAGGGGGATGGGTATCCTTCTGACTGAACTGAGCTGATGAGCAGTGGTGTAGAAGCTTGCAAAATGCTAGGAGCTGCAGGTATGTCCAGATGAGTAACTGAGGTTCCAGACAGGTTAACAGAGAGACACAGCAAGAAGTTTTCCCTGAAGCCCGCTGTATTGCAGCAGCTGTGTACAAATCAGCAAGCTGTACACCGGAAGGGGAGGAAAAAAGAGGCCGTGTTGAGGGTAGTTGTATTTAGCCTCTCTTCAGCAGTAACAAGTCATTGTAAGGGTTTGACTTCTGTGTTAGCAACTTCTGAAAATCAAAGCAGTGACTTGCAGTGAATTGATGGGGTTGTGCAACTGTGTCGCCAAAAAGCCGGATGCTCACAGGACAGTTGGGAAATTTTGGCCCTACTCTAACAGACACCTTAAGTAGAGTCTAAATTTTATTCCTTCTAAGATGGTTCAGTTCTGACTCTGACTCAAACCCTCTTGAAGTTTCAGGAAGGACTCTTCAGCAGACCTGAATCTGGCATCTGGGTCTTTAAGCTGTGGATTAAAACCTTGCTAATCCACATTTTAAACTGCCATGGCTGAGGTCAGAGTTGTAGTTGAGGTCTCACGCAATATTCATGTAAGCACAAAACTGGAACAGCTTATCTGAAACGTATTTTTAAAAAGTCATTTATTTATTCTGGTGGGGCTCAATCTTCATCTGTTATGCATAAATTTAACTTGATTTAGTTAAAAAAGCAAAGCACTCAACAGGATTAAATCACTAGGAGAATATCTGTTCAGAGCTTTTGTACAAATTGATCAGACTAAATTTTAAAGCATACATGAGCTAGACTGATGTGATTTTGTGTTCAGGTCTTACACACTTTTAGTAAAGAGGCCATGAAACACTTTGTAACTCAAATTGAAAGAATGGTTATAGGAAAGCTAGCTTTTTCTTTGGTTTGTTTGGGTTTTTTTTCCTGAAATGAGTAAAGTAATGCGTCCTGATGCAGTGTAACCCTACTCCAGAACATAAACAAATGCCTCCACATGATGAAAAGAATTTACCCTGTGCAGAGGTATTTACAAAAAAAGCTGTAGTTTGTGTTTTAAACGCCTGAAAACAGTAACTTTTTTTTTCTGTCGCTAGTGAAGTCAGTACTTTGCAGTTCAGTACGTTGCATTCAGTTGTCCATGTAATACATATTTCTTGCCATTTCCATTTAAAGAGGGAATTGCCAGTGTCTTTATTCCTCTTCTTTTGTTCCCTAGTGGCATGGAGATAAAAGTTTTAAAAAGCTATCAAATAGTCTTAAGAGTGTAAAAGAATGCTTGCACTCTCTCTACATCATCTTTTTTACTACAAAAGTCCGTTAGTGTATCTGAGTGGCATGCTTATGGATCAGGATGTAGAAGATACAAACCCTCTGAACTCACCAAGAGCTATTTAGTCCATTTTTGCTTTCTCCTCCCGAAGAGGTAGTGCAATAAGTGTTGCCGTGGTGGTTGAATGCTACCGCTGCTGTCTGGGAGATGTACCAGATAGTAAAGAAAATGAGCTTTAGTAGGACTGCAGAAAAGATCCTGTGTCAGGACTGTGGCCAGATGTGAGTGAAGTTATGGGGTCATGATCTGAGCAAGCCCCTGGCATTCCCTGTGCCACATGTCCTATATTCCTTTCATACAATTAAATAGTTGGAATTTAAAACTAAAGGTCCAGAATTGTATGAAGCCAGAGGATGGACTGTTATTGATGGGCTGCTTACATTTTTTCCAGAACTGTAATTTTTAATTGTTGCCTTTTGCAAATCCCAAAGGAAATTCTCTGTTCTCCTGTTATTAATTTTTGCACTAATCTTAACTGTCTCAGCATTTGAATTGTACATTATCAAACCATGCAGGCCAATTGTGTATAACGTAAAAAACTGCACATGCAACATACTTTCTGAAACCAGAGCCAAATGGATAGGTGCCTCACTTGCTTGGAAAGGGTGGTGGTAATAGTTGCAGTGTATCTAAGGGTGCGGTCCTCATAAGGAGCCAGGCTGGTATCAGAGGGTGAAAACCAGCAGGTCAGTTCTAGTGTTGGTCTAGTTGACACTGAACTTGAAACTAAGAGAACTTGAGCAACATGTTTCAGAAAATGTTCCAGAGTTCTGATTTGAATGTAACTTGTGGAAAATGTTATTTGTGGAATATGAGAAACAGAACTAAGCTATTGCATGAGAGAGATACATGATTATCACATTTTTTGTAAACTTAACAGAAAAGGATTTCAGTACTTTTATGATGTTAGGAAATCCTCCTGGTGGCCATTGCAAAGAGTACAAGTCATGGCCAAACTCCAGGGTGCAAGAGTTTTCTTGCATTTGCAGGCAGGACCTTAGCATGAACGGGAGTTCAGTGCCAGAAGAGCACTACTGTAGGGCGGAACCGCTCCCTTGTTGTCGAATCACTAGTGTAAACCTGCATTGCTACAGGTATGGTAAGTAGGTGTGTTTCCTTTGTCATCTTGTTCCTAGGCAGAATACGGACTTTCTAGCCAAATTTTTATAGACTGTGATTACCTGGTCTGATTTTCTTCCTTGGTCAGTTGTAGCTGTAGAGATGGAAAGGTTTTCTTCCACACCGCTTTGTTTATAACCATCTATTTTTTCCCTTTCACACCTCTCTTGGGCCTGACTGTGGCTGAAAGCCTAAAATGTGTAGAGCACTCCCAGGTCCCCAGAGGACTTGTTCATATTCCGTCATCCCTGCTACCAGTCACTGTGTATGCTTCCTACCTGTTTTGGGGTGAGGGGAGCCCTCCCGCTCTGTGCTTGTATCAGCACGTCACGCACTGGGATCCTGGTCCATGGCTGAATTCCCAGTATTGCTAACGGTCTTTGCTGCATGGAGCTGGTGGTTTTTTTATGAATGGAAGACATTTGAGTGGGCCTGTTTGGTTGAATGTGTATGTTGTTTTACATGGATTAAGCAAACTCATCTGCTTTTTAAAATCTGCAAAAATAGGATGTTACTTTATAAATAACTCTTTGGTCTTTACCTTGCCTCCCTAGGGTTGTGTAGTATCCTGCACTCTGACATTGCCAGGTGCCCCTGTTGTCAACCTTCCACTGTCTTAATTTGTGAATGACAAAGGCAAAATTTGCCACCTTGGTGGGGTGAAGGATTTCTGTAAGAAGAGTTCTTTTATTCCGACTGAAGAGGTGCTTGGTCTATGTCACTGTTCATCAGTTGGTGTCCCCACAGGTTTTTCACATCTGGTTTATGAGTCTGGCTTCCTACGTGGGTAAACACACCATAGGAGCTGGTATTTGGTGAAAGGATTCAACCCTTGCATCGGTTCAGAAAGGGCAGTCCAGTGGGAGGTGGCTCTCTAGCACCTTTCCCTGGCATGGCTGGTCGGTGTTGTGGCCTGACTGCAAGGAGCCCTCTGCATTAGCAAGTCTTTGCTTGGGCTGTGTGCTGTTACCAGGGTGCTGTTGGCAGAGATTTGCCTAGTATATAGACACGCCAGTGGGATGGGATGCCATCCAGAGGGACCTGGACAAGCTGGAGAAGTGGGCCCGTGTGAACCTCATGAGGTTTAACAAGGCCAAGTGCAGGGTCCTGCACCTGGGTTGGGGCAAGCCCCCGTATCAATACAGGCTGGGGGACGAAGGGATTGAGAGCAGCCCTGCTGAGAAGGACTTGGGGGTACTGGTGGGTGAAAAGCTGGACATGAGCCAGCAATGTGCGCTCGCAGTCCAGAAGGCCAACAGTATCCTGGGCTGCATCAAAAGAAGCGTGGCCAGCAGGTCGAGGGAGGTGATTCTGCCCCTCTACTCTGCTCTGGTGAGACCCCACCTGGAGTACTGCATCCAGCTCTGGAGCCCTCAGCATAAGAAAGACATGGACCTGTTGGAGCGAGTCCAGAAGAGGGCCATGAAAAGAAAGGCTGAGAGAGTTGGGGTTGTTCAGCCTGGAGAAGAGAAGGCTTCAGGGAGACCTTATTGCAGCCTATCAGTACTTAAAGGGGGCTTATAAAAAAGATGGCGGCAAACTTTTTAGCAGGGCCTGTTGTGACAGGACAAGGGGGAATGGCTTCAAACTAAAGGGGGGTAGATTTAGACAGATATAAGGAAGAAATTTTTTACGCTGAGGGTGGTGAAGCGCTGGCACAGGTTGCCCGGAGAGGTGGTGGATGCCCCATCCCTGGAAACATTCAAGGTCAGGTTGGATGGGGCTCTGAGCAACCTGATCTAGTTGAAGATGTCTGCTTTAGGGGAATGTTGCTGGGGATGATTTTCTCTTGTGCTTGGGCTAGGCAGGGGAATACGAGGAAGCTGAGGAACTTGTCCTGTCCCCTGTCCCGTTGTGAAGCAGCAGTAGAGTTTTTCCATAACTGCTCAGTTATAGTGCCACAGCTGGCCCTCAGCAGTGGCAGCTCCTTCCAGCGAGAACCAAGTAATCACTACAGTGGCAGCTCCTGCTAATTGCTGGAAAAGTGTTTTCAGCCTTTAACTAGAGAATCATGCTTTGGATTGTTGGTAATCATGAGGAAATATGTCTTTGTTCAACTGTTACATATAAAACTAAAAAAAGCTAGCAATGGTCTGAATTATCAGCCGTTTCACCTCCCTATAACTAGTTTTCAATCATACTCAGTTGTTTCTGTAATGGAGAACCAAGAGGAAAAACAAAGTGTAAAACGAAGTACAGCTTCAGTACCTTTACCCTGCACAAAAAGGGTTCTAACTCTTTTAGCTTAGCTTTGTATTTCAGACCTTCCAGACAATAGCTATTGCTCAGTGACTTGACCTCCACAAAGCTTGACTAGCCCTGTCTAGTGCCAGTACTTCTAGTGCTTTTTCCACGCTAGGCTTGACACCATTGAGAGGACAGGTCAGTTGCCAGGACGTCCTGTTCCTCAGCTGGTTGCTCTTGTAGGCTTCCTGGATTGCAACAGTCTTGAGTATTTGCAGACTGTCAATAAAATTCCTCTGGCAATAGACTTGAAATGTAATTTAAAGATGTGACTAGCCACATTTTACATTGCTTAGAGTTTTTATGCTGTTATTAGTTTAATGATATTAAACAAAACAAGTTGATGCTTTGCAAAAACAGCTCAGCTTTGGCAGAAACTGAGGGCCATAATTTGTTGAGCTGGGGTTTCACTGGATGACACAATGTTTTTATAGATGTCTTAGGCAGCCTATGAATATTTAAGGTTTGTTTATTTTCTGTCCTTGTGATACTGTTTTTTTTTTTTCCCCTAGATAAGCAACGTCTTGTTTTTTGTTTTACCACCCATATGTATGTGCTTGTTCCGTCAATACGCAACCTGCTTCAACAGTGGAATATATTTAATATGGACTCTGCTAGTTGTGGTTGGTAAGTTGGTTAGTCTCTTGTTTGCCTGCTTATGCATGAACTGAGAGAGGAAATCAGTTTTTCTTGTTTGTGCTTGATTGTTTTGCAAAACAAAGCAATCCTGACATCTACGGAGGTGTTTGCTTGTACTTGCTTGAAGCTGAAGCAGCCGTAGTTTCTGAAAGGAAAATGCCTTTTGCAATTTGAGGTTGGTGGGAACTTTGGCCTTAGTTCTGTTCCCTTCCTATCCTTCCTTTGCATAACTTCTTTTGTTTACGTCTGGGCTTACTCTACAGTAGTGCTGACCCTCCTTCTGCTGTTGTTGTTGCTTAAATGAAAGCTGAAAGTGCCCAGCACAACTGAAGAGGATAACAAGTTTTGCATTGTAGTGACAAGGCCCAAAGGTTTAGCTATTTTGTAGATGTGAGATTCTTAAGCTTTTTCATTCCTGGAGGGTCTGGGAACTTTTAAAGGGATAATCAGAGCCCTGAGGGGCAGTGTGACACTTTCCACCTGTAAACCTGTATCATGGACTAGTCATCAGATGCTGCTTTTCATCTTTGTCTTACCCATTCTTGTGCTATTGAGAAAATTCAGAAACAGCATTTGGTTTTACATTTAACTTTACCACGTGATGTTTTTTCACATGTATCTACTTTTCTAGTAGGAGCTGGCATCTTTAGCTGCTGCTTTTGTAATGTGTTTGCTTCGTAATTAATGAGGTGCTGATGATTTGGATTGCCTTCTTAGAAAAGTTGGCGTTTGTTTTCCAGTTTTCTTTTTTACAACCTTTTCTAGACTAAATGGTATGCGCCATTTGCTATGAAGTTCTGAACATAAGCAGTGTGTTTCGGTCTATACAGTACTGCAATTATTCATATTGCCTTTTCATTGATTCTTCCAGGAATTGGATCTGTTTACTTTCACGCCACCCTTAGTTTCCTGGGCCAGATGCTAGATGAGCTGGCTATTCTCTGGGTCCTGATGTGTGCTCTTGCCATGTGGTTCCCTAGGAGATACCTGCCCAGAGTTTTTCGGAATGACAGGTAATCATAAAATCATACATGTACATTTTCATGTTTCTTGAAACTTGTTATGCTAACACCTAAACCTGCATGTAGTGGCACTGAGTTATCATCCAACCTTGCCACTGCCACCGCTCTTTTCTCACTCCATTCTCTTCCTGTTGCTTGTATCTCAGCCCATTTTGTTCAGAATTCCTGAGTGTGCAGTTGCTGATGGTGGGATTTACGCCCTGTATCTTCAGTTCTTGGGATGAGGTGTCTTGCCTCTGGAAGTACCTGTTCTTGTTGATTCTAGGGAGACCTTTACATGAGTAGTTTATGTAAGTTGCGGCTGAAGTAAAGTAAGAGAAACCCTCTTTCCTTCTTCCTTTTGTATATCCTAAAGTGTACATAGAAGTGGACCTATGGAAGTCAGATGAATTTTCATCTGAATATTTAAGGCAGTGGTTAAGGATGGTGTTTAAGTATTCAAAAGCTAAGTGTTTGTTTAGAAGCCTATTGTCATTGTAAAAGGATTTTTTTTTTCATGCAGGATTAAAAAAAGTGCATTGTAGCCAGTTTAAAGAATCTGGTTGTGGTTTGTCCCCCCGTAAAAAAATTGTGCTGTAATCTGTGTACATATTGCTCTTTTATGCAGTAAAGAAGTTGAGGTAATGGAGAGGTTTGAATTGCAGCACCGATGTTCTTCTCTCCGAAAATTGTGAAGGCTGCTGCCTCTTGCCTCCTTATATTGTTACTGCCTGTGGGGCTTTTGTGGTTTTTTTTCCTTGACATGTGCATGATTAGAAATTGCTGGGGGGGAGGGGAGAGAAGGTTGGTGCCTACATCGACCATTCCTCAAAATAGCTTGCACTGAGAAAAGTGTATCTTGAATTACCATGTACAGTCTATGCAGTCTAATGGCTTTGTCATGTTCGTGTGAATTTAGTACTTCTGCATATTGCAACACAGTGCTGCTACAGGACACCATCAGCTTAACAAGCAAACAGGTTTTACTGGGGTGTTTTGGTCGATGACATGACTTTTGGACATTTAGTTCAAGTGAAGAAGAGTTCAGAGCCTTGAAAAATTTCTGTGACTGCATGTAAATTATTCCTCAGAAGCCTAAAGGGGTTGTTACATGTCATCTATCACTATCTTCTGATAGTGTGCTGGGTACGTTCGTAGTATGGGCCAAGAGGTTAAGCTGTATCCTTTTTAAAAGGAATAGTAACAATTTTTGGGTGAAATCCTGTTTCTATTGAACTTGGTGTTGAAACTATAAATAATAATCTCCCAGGTTATAACTAATTCATAAAAATACTGAGATGAGGTGAAGGATGTCCCCTATCTTAAATTTCTCAGAACACTTCTTCCTGAGAATCTGTCAAGTTACGTGTTAAGGTCTTGATTCCTTTCCGAACTGTACAGAAGAAAGACATTCTGGGCAACAAACCCTAACCCACAACAGGTTTGGTTTATCTTTTTGTTTTTTTGCTTTGCATAGCTAATCCTCTAATATTATATCTATCCTGTGCACACTACTGTGGTCTTCACTTTCTTCATCCTCATCACATTCTGGATTTTCAATGCTGCAAATGTTTTCATCTACCATGACCAATTTGTGGTGTCTTTAGTCATTAAGTCATTCACATCAGATCAGAACTTCCTACTTAAGTACTTGTTGCCTTCCAGCAGAAAGAAAAACTTTAAAGCAAAAGGCAGATGGAATGAGCTAGTGAAGGTGAAGGTGATGACACTTGTGGCCAGGGAATGGTGCTGCACAAGTATACTGACACCCTACTTCAGACATAGAATTAAAGACAGAAGAGCTGTCCTTGGACAGCAACTAGTTTTGTAAAGCTGTGGGCCAGTAGTTGAAGGGCAGCGTGATGATCCTCTGTCTGCCATAGTCCTGCCACAGACTGGAAATGGGTTGTTTAAAGTCCAAACTTGAAGTTTAAACAACAGTTAACATATATCTAATTTAAAAGTTGTCAGGCTGTCTATACAGGCCCCAATTGTGATTTCATTTATGCTAAGAATATACCAAACTGTAATCTTTAAAAAGTGTGGGAATCCCTCACCTACTGTTGAATTTGGTTAAAAGAAATGTTCTTGCTTACCTTGTCGTTTTCAGTATCTGTAAGGCTTAAAAGAGATAAGGGAAAATAAAACAGACTGTAACATGACTCCAGAAGTTGGGGAATTCATGGTAGCAATATATTCTAAAAATCCATGTTAAAAGCACAAAGAATGATGACACAACACAGCTTTGAGGAAGTACAGTGCTGTGTGCAGAGATGGACTTGTTCCTGGCTTATTGTGGGAGGAAGAAGATCGGAGTGTGGCCTTTGGATTTTGAAACCAGTGATTAGTGTATGTGTGCATGTGTATGTATACATACACATGGCTGCTTCAGGAGACCACAGTCCAGCAAAGATTTGTGTATGTAATAAACACTGCATGCACATGCAAATCTGTGCAAGATCCACATCCATTTTATGCACATTGTCATTGCACCTCCTGAACACACCTAGAGAAACCTAAATTTTGTTACATTATTAAAATAATTTTAAGTTCTGCTTTTAGTAATTAAAAGTTTTGAATTAAAAGCAGTTTTTCTCCCCCCCAAAAAACTATTCAGGAGCCGATTTAAAGCTGCCGTGGGTGTCCTGTCTGGAGTTACTACCTGCCTCGCCTTCATTAAGCCTGCCATCAACAACATCTCACTAATGACTCTGGGTGTTCCCTGCACAGCTTTGCTCATTGCTGAGTTGAAGAGGTGAGTACATTTCTCCTGAATGCAATGTTGTCTTCTGAGATCCTTAGGGCACCGTGTGATGGTGATACACTAGATCTGGCTTCACTTCTGCTAGTGATAGCAGATCAGAAATGCTTCTCCCACATGCAGGTGTGGATCTGGTATAAACTTGCTCTGCCAGTTCAGACGTTTTTGGCAAGGATTTCTTTTTTTCCCTAGGCCATTATATTAGGTCAGATATTGTCTGTCTTCTTGCGACATACCTCTTGCTGCAACCTGATCTGACTCAAATTTGTTTGTTTATTGTGGAATCAGGGCAAGGGTTCCACTCTACTGATAACTTACATTCTGCATAAGGGTGAGGTGATCGCATGATCACAGTCTGGGTGGAAGCATGCATGGAAGATGTTCCAGCTCTCAAAGTTGTACTGCGAGTCTTACACCACTTTGTCTTCGGACGTGGATAATATGACGGAGTAAGACTGACAAAGGTGAGTTTAATCACTAGGCTGTAGAGGATAGCTATCAGTCAGGGCCTTAGAAACTATAAAACCAGAATGCAAATAAAGAAGAACCTGAGGCTGATCTTAACATTTTAAAGAGTCCTACTATGATAACGATACCAGCAGCTGTCCAGAGACTTTTTTTTTTGCACCTGTTCACCCACTGCAAAAAGGACGAGATGAGTACCAGCATATAAACTTGTCCTTTCCCCCTCTTCTCCAGTGTCTGAGAAGGATTTTACAACTTATGTTGGCTCTTACATATTGCATTTGTAAATGTCCATCAAAAACAAGAGTAGGACCAAATGTCTGCATTCTGACTGCTCATATTAGGACAGAGATTCTCCTGTTTGCTACCTTACCCTATTCTGCCACTGCTTCTCCATACAGTGGAAGCCTCTGCTAACTATGTTTTGTAAAAGTGTTCACAAGTCTTTTCTCACTAGACATCCTGCTGAGCAGCATTTATTTCTGTGGTCAAAGAAACTTGGTAAACAGGAAGAAAATTAACTCTATCCCAGCCGAAACTAGGACAACAAGTTAGTTGTAGACGAGAAGGTCAGTAGTTGAAGAATGTTGGTGGAGGTGTCTCATTTTGATGAAAGCACCAAGGAACTACTGACAGGGCAAATGAGGATCTGATTGTGGCACTGAATAATTTATGTGAACTCCCTATGTATCAGTTTTCCAGGCATGAGCTCCTGAGAAACTTTAAAGGACAAATAGTGTCTCATAAGTTTGAATACTATTGTGTCAAAACTAGGCATTGGTATGCCTACAGATACTTGCTTTTTAAAACTCCTTCTGAAAAGTCATATCTTACTAAAATGTGTGGAGTTTCCCTGTCTGTTTTTTGAGAGAGAATTAAGGACACAGATAAACCACCTTTTAAATTGGTGATTAAAAAGGGACCTAAAGTGACATATGGCCCTCTTAATTGTGCATTGGGATGATGCAATACCTATGATATTTTTTGATGAATTCCTAAGTGTAAAGGGCAAATAATTAAAGGTTTTATTTTAAGCTATGCTGATCTCTAGGAGATTTAAATGAGATACATTCTTGCAAACCCAGTGGAGAGGAGTCATCTCATCCCTTTTTGCGGGAGAAAAAATAATCTAAGCAGTATTTAAAATGTCTGTGATTCTCCCATTCCCTACTACCACAGTCAGTAGGGGACTACTCATCTGAGTCCTGGCAGTCTGCAGTGGAAATTTGTCTGTGAAATGGGTATTTCGGGAAGGAAGGAGAAGAGCCTCCAGAGTAGTTTCTTCTGTTCCGTGCTGAAGTTTGTGATATGTTAGACCAAAACTCCCTGTTGTTATTCCTGTTTTAGACTGGTCTCAATCTTGTACAGAATTCTGGTGAATAAGAACCACTATTTTTTCAAATGAGAATTTTCTGCCTCTCGTTTGTCCTTGATGAGGAGATAATACTGTCACAAAAGAGCATTATGTTCTTAAATGCGGAGCTGGTAGAGTGTATGCTAGGAAGTATTGTGGGCGGGAGACGATCAAAAGAGCAAAAGGTGGTAAATGCATATTTGTCCTTGAAAGGCAAAGAAATTGTAAAACTTTATTCTCATTTCTGTCCAAACAAATCCCTTCATGTGTTTCATAAAAAAAAAAAAGCTCTCCTAGGGGATGGTATCAGGGAGGAAGTGGATGTGGATCCTTTGGTTTGCTGGTCGAAACCAAATAACCATTGAGATTATAATGTCATCAAATTAGTATGATTTAGTGAGTCATCATCAGGCACGTAACTATCTCCATGTGCAGATAGATGCTAGAATATTGTTGCTCAGCTGACATCTGAGCCTTGAGCAGTGAAGGTTTACCCTAGCTTCAGGGCTATCCATTCATATTTGATCCTCCTACTAGAAACCTGGCTGTGGGGGAGCCCTGCTTCACTGTTGCAGGTGGCTCACGGTTCCCTTATTCCCTTGACTAAAAGGTTAAGCTAGTTAAAAGTTTAAAATATTCCTTAGGCTATAAAGGGAGTTACCGGTGTCAAAATGAATCAAGCAGTTAGTTGACATCCAGCAACTTGCACTGGTTTGAAGAAAATCTGGTGTGTTCTGTTGGGGGTGCCATGACATTGGAAGATAAAGCTGCTGGAAGTGCGTACCAGCCCAGTCCCTCAGATAGCAAATGGCTGGGGCACACCAGTGTTTGCAGAAACTCTGGTATTTAAATAACTGCTGTTTGTGTTTAACCGAAAACACCATGCATTGTATAGGCAAAAGGTACAAATGGAGATGCAAGCTTTGTGGGGTCCAGTTTCTTTCAGACTAGAGTAGGGTAGGAGCATGTCACAGATCTGTGCACAGCAGCATGAACTGCTCTTTTAGACCCTCAGCTGACAGGTTCTGTTTCAGTGGTAGTTTGAATGATCAGTGCCTGTGTCTATTGAGAAATAAAAGAAATGGGTTGGGTCCATGTCTCTTGCCAGCGTCCAGGTGGTATTTGCATTACATCTCCTCATTGTGGTAAAAGCAGCGGCAGGTAGGAAGCTTTGCAGTCACCTGTCTCCTCAGCAAGCATGTCTTCAGCCCATCTGAAGCAGAGTCATTGCAGGAACTGAAGATTCTATGATGCATGGTCACAGAAAACCCAGGAGTATTGCACAGATCAGCAGACTGTGCTCTCTTCATTGTGCTTGACTCTTTCTGCCTTAGAGTAGTCTTTTGCAGTACACCCTGCAGCATCTAGTCCTAAGTTTATAAAAATAAATTGCAGTACCTGATGGTGGTACTGAGCAAACCTGTCATTACAATCTGTACCGTTTCTATGGCTGATCTTGCGTTGGGAAAGTTTCTTCAACTAAGCTTTCAGTTTTCCTTTGCAGCCTTGAACTCTTTGAACCATGCAGGTTAATTGTCCTCTCCTCTTGCTATGCAAACTAGTCAGATATTGACAGACATGGTCACTGACTAAAGGAGCTGGATGTTTGAGGCCAAGCCTCTTATCTGAAATTGGATGCAGTTGCACGTGTTTGTTTATGTCCTTCAGACAAGCCTCCAGGAAAGCCTCCGTGTTCTCAGTACACACACCCTTTCCTCTGTCAGAATGCACAAGTTCCCATTGCAGCAGTCTAGTTTTATCTGTCAAATGTACAAAATTGATCCATGCATGTATCTGCTTAGGTACATGGTTTAGCATCTTGCTCTTACGAACAGTTATGTGTCTCACTGAAGACTGTAAATCTGCCTTAGCATTAATGGGAGGGAATTAAGCCGGGTATGCTTAATACAGTGGTGTTTTTTGACCAGTAATGATTTTCCCTCTTCTCTTATGAAGGGCTCCATGCTGTCTAGCCATTTGGTAGAAGCATGAATCCTCCCAAATGAGGAGGATTTACCAGTATAGTTTTACTGATAAAACTGCCAAATCTTGGATTTATTTCTTAATGGGGTGTCTCATAAAAGAGTGTAAGGAAGAATTAGTGTAGCTGTGCTCTGGAACTTGATAGGCAGCTCAGAAATCTCCTTCCCTTTCTCTTCTCCATGCTCCTTGTAGCCTTTTTAAATGTAAAGATGCTATTTTAGAGAAACAAGCCTTTTTTACAGGATGCAGCACAGACAAACTTGAAGCCATCTTGGGCAAGCCCTGTCCCCTCTTACTGTGTCTTGGTGGTTTGCCAAATGGATTGGAGGATTCAGGCCTAAGAAAAAAGCCATTTTGGTTTATATGCGAAGTGGAGTGTTAATTTTTGTGGCTGTCATGTAGGTGTTTTTGTTATGAAAACAATCATTGTGATATCTTTCTTGTGGAGGAGATTACAGTTTAGCCGGTAGTTGAAGCACTTTTTTGAATCATAAAGATAGGTGTGATGACTTTGAATGCAACATTAGTTATAGATGGCTTAAAAAAGAAAAGCCAGATTCTAAAACCAACTTGTGCAAAGGACACTGGAGAAAATCCTCTGTTAACAAGATTAGGCAGTTGGTAGCTTTTCTGTCATTAATCCAGTAGCTATAAAGGTGCCTTCTGCTCAGCCTTAGGAGTTTCTTAATCCCAAATGCCTGTTAAAATGTCCACTGAAATAGCATTCCAAGAGTGAAAAAAAAAATCCTACAGGGAAAACTCCACTAATTCTTTAGCTTGCGATACACCAGAGGCAGGTATACTGCTGCTCCTGTGATACATTCAGAAAAGTGTTCCTGGACAGAGCACTCTGTGTATGTTTTTAATTTTTCTGAATGCTTAGCTAGGCTCCCTTAGCAAAGCTCTGGTACCAGAGGCAGTTCTGCTTTTCCACCACAGAGAGGCAGAAGTCATTCTCTGCCCCTGTCCTTCTCCAACTGAGTAGTTGGAGATCATCTCACGTGCAGGAGGGTGTAGCGACAAATATTAGCTTGGGGACGGATCTGGCATTACTACTTCCCTGACAGTGAATGCGGGGTAGCCTGTGGCTTGTAGCCTGTGTATGGCCACGGAGACAATTAGCAGTAAATGTTGGAAAAATTAGAACCCTGTAAATGTATCAAATGAGAACAACAGTTTTCAGACTAAGAAGTATTTGGGGTGGAAGACAGAAGGACCAAAGAGCTTTTTGGTCTGTGCTGCAGTGCACTGTGTTAGTCAGTTGTCAAGGACAGTCATGTAGAAAGAAGATCACGAACCATAAATACCACTGCAGTGCACACAGTAAAGATGTGTTTGCCTATTCTAGCTCCCTCCTCCAGGGATACACATTTTAATTGCTTCTGAGTGTCACAAGGTGAAGTGTCCCTTTAAAGGACCTGTTTGCCAGGCATTGCTCACCTTCCAGATGCAGTGAATGAGCCCAAGAATTGTGTGGAAGAAGACTGGTGATTCAGTGTCAAGTCTACTGGGGTGACTGGGTTGAAGCAGAGAGAAAGGTTGGCTAGTGACCTGCTGGAGAGGAAGAGGCATGGAGACATTCCCAATAACTTTTTGGCAGAGGTGTAAGGCATAGAAGATGAGTGTGGATTAGAGGAGCCCCTCTTGAAGACCTTGGGACAGAGGAAGGGATTGTGGAGCACTTGGCATTGACTTTTTTTTCCTTCTAAGATGTAGAAGGAGAAGACAGGGGCCTTGTAACCCTGATGAAGGCTGAATATTCCTTGTTATACTGGCTGGAGATTTGGCTTATTGGTTTACTCTTGAGATGTAGCTCAAAGAAGTCACTTTAAACAAATTATTCTGTCATCTGATTAGTAAGTTTGGGTGTGCTTTTGGGAGGTCATATCAGTGACCTGAGAAGAGCAGTTCATTGAAGCAAGAATTGTCCAAGAGCACTGACCAGTTCTCGGATCCCTGGGAAATTCACCAAGAGTTTAACAATAAGAACAAAAAAAGGCAGGGGGGGAAATCCCAAATCACAGCTTTGTTCTTGCAGAAAGTAGGGGAGCTGAGCTGTGCCTTCTCTTGGCCACATAGCGCTGGTCATGTCCCGGTCTAGCTTTGCTTTATAGATACCAGTAACAGCAGAGCTGCATCTACTGGCACCAAGACCCCAAAATAGCAAGTGTAGGTAATTATTGACTTTAATAGCATTTTGGGAGCTGAAGATTATGTTGATGCCTCCTTTTTCTGGATTCTGCTCTTTTGAGCAAAGCTGCACAGTTGTTAGGATAGTTCCAAGATGTGGAAAAGAACAAAGCATCATATAGGGAAATAAAATGGTGAGCTTTTTAGTAGACCTGCAACACAGGTAATGCTATGCAAGTATCCTGGCATCTGCTGTTGTATTCAGTGATGGTCAGCTGCAGACCACACTGCATGTGACAAAAGCAAATGTTTTGTGCTTTCTTTCTCTCTGGTGTACCTCTATATGAACAAGTCAGGTTTCTTGTGGAGAGAGAGAACTGCAGCTTAGTTAACATGAGGAATTCTGTCTGAGATGTGGATGCCTGTGCCATCTACTAAAGCGTGCTTCTTTGGGCCTTCTGGGTAGAGGCTCTTACCTTACAAGTTCTCTGGAACTGTTACACTGTACAATACTAACTTGGGGAGGTGGAAATCAACTAACCAATTAAAAAAAACCTCATCCAGTTCCTTTTTTTACCAATCTTTATGTAGTGACAAATACAAACAAATCTGAGCACTTGCTGTGTGGCTGGTTGTTACCAGACAGCATGCTTAACTAATCACTTTTTGTCCTAGATACGCCTCCCTAGATATGGGAATGCTTTCATGTTTGCCCACCATTTGCACATTGGTATTTAAGACAATACCCAAAACACAGCTACTGATTAAAAGGTTTGTTTTGTCACCTCACCACTGCCTTGTTTACTCAGAGCCATATTTACTCTAAGTAAAGTTCTTCTGTTAAGGACATTTATGGTGGAGCCATTTCAAGGATGTGTGCCTGGCACTATGAATCCTACCCTAAAATACATACAGCCAAAAAGCATCAAGCTGCCATTACAAAGCAAATTTTGTTTTGTTTTATAACAACTTCTTTGTGTTTTTCTCCTCAGGTGTGAAAACCTGCGTGTGTACAAACTGGGTCTCTTTTCAGGTCTTTGGTGGATGCTAGCACTTTTCTGCTGGATCAGTGACAAAGTGTTTTGTGAGATCTGGTCCTCATTTAACTTCCCCTATTTGCACTGTGTGTGGTAAGTGTTGTATATAAACTCCACAGTTTGATTCAAATGTGATACGTCCTCACCACATTACCCTTCTGTGCTGCCTGGTGGCTATTTCTAGTTAGTGCTAGATAGAATTACTGGTAAGATCATAAGCCCAGAGCAAGTCTCATGCTATCCAAGGTGGCAGATTTAGGAGTTTCTTTGGCCTGATCAGATTCTTCAGACACTGAGTTCATTAATTGTAACTGGATTCCTTGCCCTACTGGTTACTAAAAATCCCACAGCACTGCTCAGCTGAAGTAGTCGCTGTGAAAGCTTAAACTTCCACTGTTAACAACTGAGGCTGAAATACAGGAGTAGTGAAAGACTTCAATGCCTTTTCTCTTTTACCACCAAGCAAATTGTGCTCTTGTATTCAAGGTGCCATATCTCAGCACTTCTACACAAATATGTCAGGTGCAGAGAGGCCAAAAAGCTGCAGCCAGTTTAGACCAAGGATAAGCTACGGTTTTGTAGTTTTCCTTATTCTCTGTATTCTTTGCCTGCATGCAGAGGGCAGACAGCAACTCTGTGGGGGACTCAGGGGAAGAAGGTGAAGGACAGACTGATTTTAAAGCATGGTGATATTGTTGATTGCTTTACTGAAGTCATGTTACTGATTTTTTTTCTCTTTTTTTTGGGGGGGTGGGGGTGGGTGTCTATTCTTAGGCACATTTTGATTTGCCTTGCGGCGTACCTGGGCTGTGTCTGCTTTGCTTACTTCGATGCTGCCTCTGAGATCCCTGAGCAGGGCCCTGTCATAAAGTTCTGGCCCAGTGAAAGATGGGCGTTCATTGGGGTTCCCTACGTCACCCTCCTCTGCGCACACAAGAAATCACCTGTGAAGATCACGTGAAGTTGGCCATGGAATGGGGATGGAATTTCAACTTACATTCCAACACAGAAAGTATTTAAAGAATGATAAACAAATAGGGTTGTTATTTTATCTTCTTCCTAAGATATGCAGCACATCAGGTGTCATAGAAAGAGGAGGCAAGTGTGTTCTTTCCCCTCTCTCTGGAGAGGGGAGAGCAAGTAGGAAGGTGGAGGCACTTGAACACTAAAGTAACCACTAGCTTCTCTGGTTGGCTCTATTTTGCACTATGTTTTCATGTAGCATTTCTCTTGATAAAAGCTCTTTCCAAATACCAGGGTCAAGGAATGATGTTTCTGCAGTAGGTCAACTCTGGTGCTTGATTCACTTCTTTTGTGACTTCTGGCTTAAGGCCTTTGTTGCGAAAGAAGCCAGTCCAAGATGCCTACATGCCATCCTGTGTCCTTCTTAGCTCTGATTTTGATGTGCTTGCACATGGCCACAAGAGTGTGCTCGAAGCACGTGCTCCTCCCAGCCTGGCGTGTAACACAGGGAGTCCAACTGTGCATCACATTGGGTCACGGAGTATGTGGTTGCTTCCCCAAGTACAACAGGAGACCAGTGCAAAGTGTTTGTAACTGGGTAACTGGATCAGTGCAGTTAGGCAGTGTAAATGCGGGGATAGCTGACAGAAGATTCAGTCCCCAAAACTAAATAGGAGTTCAAGGGGTTTGAATTTTTCTGTATTTCCACTGACCTGTGGACATTTGTATGCTGCATATTTCCCTCTTACAAAAATGGCACAGAAATCCCTCTCTACCTCTGGAGACAAGTTTGGTCTTGAATTTGGCATTGAAGCTCACACAGAAGTGTGAACATTAACTTCAGTAAGAGCTCAGGTCAACATAGATTGACAGTGTGATTAAACTTTAAAAACTCGTAGGTGCCTAGCTGTACATCTAATTTGAGAGTTAACTTCTCACCAATGCATTGCAAAGTGACATGAACAATAGTCCAGTGCTTTGCTAGTTATACTTAGGAAAAAAGTAGATAACCACTTAAAAACCAAGCAGAAGACTTAGATATCAGTGAGCAATGAAATGTGACATTGAGTCTTGCATTCTTACAAAAGAATAGTAGATTGAAATTTTCTGTTTGTTTTCAGCCTGTTTTGTAAAGATAAGGGATGTCTAGATTCATTTAGTTTTAAGGTTATATACTTTGGGGTTGAGGTTCAGGAACGGCTATGGTTCTTGCAAGCAATTTGTACTAGGTCTGTTTAAAAAATGATGCAAAGTGCAGGCACGTTTTTCAAATATTAGCAATTGTAGCTGCTAATTGCAGTCTTGGAGAAAGTAGGGTCTGTGTACATTCCACCTAATATCAGAACTGTAAGTGCATTAAGGCTTTGGATGTATACTTTTATTAAAGTGATATTTCCTTTTTGAATATTAGACTAGGAAATATCATTTCCTCTGTGCTTTGCTGAGAAGTCTCATGTTGTACTTGTTTTTTATCAATGTGAAAATGTGTATACAGTATCATCTTTAGGAAAGTGGCTTTTAACAAGAACTTTGGGGTGAATTAACTTTCAAGCACTGTAAAACCTTTCAGATAACTTTTGTATTTAAATTTATGCTTAGAGAACAAGAGCTAAGGTGTATGCTGTTACACTTAGAGCAAAGTTGTTAGTGGGAGATATTACTGTTGTCTTGAGAACTTCAAAGCGGGTAAGTAGCCTACTGACAGATCATAAAAGTAGCAAAATCTGTCCAGTGGAACAATGCAAATTTATACCACTTGCTAGTAGATTTGTCTGAGAGAAACACGTTTTATGGACAGACAGTCATATAATTTTTGTATGAAACTTGTTTGTAAAAATTCATACAGTACTGTTTGTTACTCTTTGAAACACATCTGCTTTTTCCTTTTCTTTCCTCTCTCCCTAATTATGAAATGCTCAGTTTCAAACACTTCTCAGGTATTAAAAGTCATGTGATTAGATCCTTATTACAGATAGGCTTGCTGGCTGGAACCCAGCTAAGGTTGCTGACGCCTGACATGGCCCTACTTTGAGTAAGATTTTTTGATATTGTTTGCTAAATTATTATGTTATAGTAAATAAGTTATTTTCAGTATTGCTTGCGAAATTAGTAACTGCAGACATAATGTACTGTTCAAAATGGCTGGAGCCTTCCTACTTCATATTTTGTTTGAAAGCAACCTCTGACTCAAAGGGCTCTAATCAACCTGCTGTCAACTGCTGTGTTCTGCTCTGCAGGGTCTGACTGCTCACAAAGAAGTAATTTTATAATTTGAAAAATGGTAGTAGTGCATTCAGCTATTGCAGAGGTGAATGCATGCAGGCACAGGCCAAGAATCATCTCCTGTATTTTTATTAACTAACCTCTAGCCTTCATACTCTTCATAGGAGATTCTGTGAACAAAGATCACTATCTGATATTCAAAGCTCCACTGTAGAACTGGTTGGGATTATTCCACTGTAACAGCAGCCCACCACTTTTAGATGTAGCTACTGCACTTTACATTAAATTAATATTAACTTATATGTTCTGACAAAAGCTACATTTATTTCAAAAAAGAAAAAACATGCAGTTTTTACCAGCTTCACAGCTTCACAGATTGCACTTTGGACTAAGGCTCCAGTTCACGATAACATTAGTACCCAAAGAAGTATGTGATTGACATACAGAGGGGTTTGTGCACTGCCATGATCATACAGATGAATAGACTTGTGCACAAATAGCCGTATTATGTTGGAGTATAAAGTGATGTATATGCACCCTCAGGTTTTAAAGCCCCAGAACGCTTTCTTCCCTTGCAGGCAGGAAGTGAGTGGGTTCCTAGTCCTTAGGTTCAATTAGTATTTTAGTTTAATTAGTGGGATGCAATAGTGTGTTGAGCATAACGTAGATTCTGTATATTGGCATGTGATATCGATCATTCCTTGAATGTTAAACTGCAGGTTATTTAAGAAAGGATGTTTAGCTCTCAGTGATGGCAAACACTTGCCCAATTCACAGTCACTAAAAACTCAATAAATAGCATGTAAGGAGTGGTGTTGGGGTTTTTTTTCCTATCTCCATTGAAGTCTGTATACTGAATGTTTGTGGAAAGCATGTAATACTTTGCAACATTAAATTGCATTTGGAATAAATACTGTTTGCCTTTTCATACATCGTGTTTGTGGAGAATGCAGCTGCCGGTATAGTAAGGATGACTCCTCCCTCACACAGGTAACAGCAGTTCTGACTCTTAGAGGAGGAGGGAGACTGCATTAGATAGAAGACCATTAGTTAATGAGATAGAGATTACTTTGCTGAGCAAATTGATTTTTTGCAAGTAGAGCAAATACTCGGAAAACTGCAAGCCCATGAAGCAACAGGGACAAGTAGCAAGAAATGGCTAAAAATGAGTGGCCTGTATTTCCACAAATCCGGAAAACTAGGTTGGAGTATGTCTGGGAGAGCAAAGTGTGAATCTTCAGTATTTGTTACTGAAGACTGTGCTCCCAACTTAGGGAGGGAGATTATGGCTGTATGTAGTAGCCTTGCACATGCTCCTCCCCTCCTACTTCCCATTTACCACAGTTCCTCTTGCTCCATGTACAAGACCCTTCTTCGAGACATTTGCGGATCCCCATAAGCCAATGTGATCAGGCTTGAAATAACTGTTGTGTGAAAGCATAGCTATAATTCAAGAATGTTACTCACTCAGAGTTAATATCTGTAGTTGGCAAGATGTCAAAAACAGCTGGTTTTGGCTTATATATCATCCTGTCACTCAGCCTGCCCTGGAGATTATTGACATGGTTTCCCATGGAAACAAGGGGAACATCATCGTACCCCTGCATTTCTCTGATAACTTCAGAGCTCCTGGCTTATTTTGACCAAATCCGGCAGAGACAAGAGCTGTAGAGATAATTTCCTACAAGCTGTGCAAGACAGATGGTCAGGTAGAGAAGCCACACCTCTGAGACAAGCTGTCTCAAGAACCATGTTGTTAAAATAACAGAGAACTTACCCAGGAAGGAAACCAAAGCAATGCTCAAGTTCTGGATGGGCTTTCAATGTGGCTCGTACCAGCTGCAGCATCAGGAGCCAATTACACATGGAAGGAGTTTCACAGGTTTCTGTTCCAGAGATGGAGGAATTACTTTGCTGTAACACACACAAACCTGCCTTTTTCTCCAAACTCGAGGCAGAAACTTCCCCAAGAGGGGCAACTGGAAATCTCGTATCACCATACACCTGGCTGTCAGCTAAACACAGTGCAAGCTGAGAAAGACTGAAGTTTGAAGGAGGTGACTTCTGTGCCCACAAACTGAGGAACCATAAAAAACTGTTTGTAAACTCCCAGCATATAGTGAGGAGGTGAGTAGGAGTTTGTCCAGAGCAAGTTGTGTCTGCTTAATTTAGTTTTCTTCTACAATAGGGTATTTGCTGTCCCTGTGGCTACGGAAGAAACAGTATACTGTTAGATTTTGATACTGATAAGATTTCTAGCACTGTCTGTCAGGACATTATTATAAAAGTGCTAGAAAACCTGGGTTTGATAAAAATTCTGTGGATTAGTGTGAAATTGTTTGGATAGCTGCTTCTGAGATGTTCTAGGTGGTCCATTATAAAACCAGAAGTTGTTTTCAAGGGGAGTTCGGCAGGGGGTCACCTTCTGTTTAATTGCTCAGCAGTGGCCACATGGAAGGTATTGATAAACTGAAGTCTGGGAAAGTTCACTAATACCTTGAAAAACAGGTCTAAAATCCAAAGGTAGCTTGCTGAATTGTAAGCAATAGAACAAAATTGAGTAACAGCAAGGTATTACACATATACAGGCATCATTGACAACACTGAATGCAGAATAACTAGGAAATGAGCAGTTCTTCGTACAAGAAACAGAAGGGTTAGTGTGGATCAGGAGCCAAATATAATACGATAAGGCATCGACTCATTAAAAAGAAAAAAGACAACGGCATACTGAAAAAAAAAAAAAGATCTGTAACGAAGAAATCCTTTCCCTCAGAGAAGGGAGACAATGAGGATTACCAGCCAATGAGGATTACCAGCAGTTGGAAAAAAATGGCCTGCGTGGAGAAACAGGCTTTTGTCAGCCTAAAAAAGCAGTGTGAGATGGGCATTAGCAGGATGTAAGTATGTAGAAGGAAGTGTGCAAAGATTCAGACAGGGCATTTAGGAGAAGTGAGGTGCAGGAGGCACAAGAGTAGACTGACTGTGGGGGCTCAGAACTCCTATCTCTTCATGGAGATAGGTGTTTAAGGAGCAGTTGGAGAAGCTATAGGCATTTATATAGCCCAGGGCATAGCTGATCCTGCCTTGGCACAGGGACATGGGGTAGTTGGTGGCAGTCTGGTGACTCAGACACTGAATTTTTTTCCTCTCATTTCTATGCTTACACACACAGACTGGACACAGAATGGATTGCAGACAGAGCTGGAGATGAGGACTTGGCCTGGTTGCCCTGGCAGGGAAGTACTAACTGTAAATAAGAGCATCTGTGCTCTCCAAAGGGACTGGGCTTTGTAAATTGCCAATGTCCCAGCTTATTTCCCATGAGCATGATCATGGCTAGACCTTCATGTTCCCAGACTCTCCTAAGAGATGGAAACCATGATGGAAATTAGTTTCCAGTAATGCCCACAATGCTGACCACTGGGAGGGGAGAAAGGTGGAACCCAGAGGAAATTCAGTGGTGTGTATACTGTGGAGCACACACAGTTAATCACCTTCCCAACCCATATTCTGACTGGCTCACTCTCTCCTTGCTGCTTACCCTCAGCATGCAGAAAGTTGCCTAGAGAGACACTGCCTGCTCTGTGTCCAGCTTTCTCCAACATAAGTACCTTTCTTTTAAAATGTATGTCTTCCTTGCCTTCTGGAAAGTTTACCATTTCATTCCTGATGCAACAGTTAGTTCAAACAAAGCAAAGGCCTGCACAGAGGCAGCCAGGAGCCAATTACACATGGAAGGAGTTTCACAGGTTTCTGTTCCAGAGATGGAGGAATTACTTTGCTGTAACACACACAAACCTGCCTTTTTCTCCAAACTCGAGGCAGAAACTTCCCCAAGAGGGGCAACTGGAAATCTCGTATCACCATACACCTGGCTGTCAGCTAAACACAGTGCAAGCTGAGAAAGACTGAAGTTTGAAGGAGGTGACTTCTGTGCCCACAAACTGAGGAACCATAAAAAACTGTTTGTAAACTCCCAGCATATAGTGAGGAGGTGAGTAGGAGTTTGTCCAGAGCAAGTTGTGTCTGCTTAATTTAGTTTTCTTCTACAATAGGGTATTTGCTGTCCCTGTGGCTACGGAAGAAACAGTATACTGTTAGATTTTGATACTGATAAGATTTCTAGCACTGTCTGTCAGGACATTATTATAAAAGTGCTAGAAAACCTGGGTTTGATAAAAATTCTGTGGATTAGTGTGAAATTGTTTGGATAGCTGCTTCTGAGATGTTCTAGGTGGTCCATTATAAAACCAGAAGTTGTTTTCAAGGGGAGTTCGGCAGG
>NW_008825114.1:6180899-6185649 GCF_000699105.1 Pygoscelis adeliae
AGCGGGGAGTCTTTCCTGGGTCACCTTCTGTTTAATTGCTCAGCAGTGGCCACATGGAAGGTATTGATAAACTGAAGTCTGGGAAAGTTCACTAAT
Source organism: Pygoscelis adeliae (assembly GCF_000699105.1). NCBI lineage: Eukaryota > Metazoa > Chordata > Aves > Sphenisciformes > Spheniscidae > Pygoscelis > Pygoscelis adeliae. The sequence goes on from NW_008825114.1 coordinate 6,180,996, forward strand.
ACCTTGAAAAACAGGTCTAAAATCCAAAGGTAGCTTGCTGAATTGTAAACAATAGAACAAAATTGAGTAACAGCAAGGTATTACACATATACAGGCATCATTGACAACACTGAATGCAGAATAACTAGGAAATGAGCAGTTCTTCGTACAAGAAACAGAAGGGTTAGTGTGGATCAGGAGCCAAATATAATACGATAAGGCATCGACTCATTAAAAAGAAAAAAGACAACGGCATACTGAAAAAAAAAAAAAGATCTGTAACGAAGAAATCCTTTCCCTCAGAGAAGGGTAGCAATGAGGATTACCAGCAGTTGGAAAAAAATGGCCTGCGTGGAGAAACAGGCTTTTGTCAGCCTAAAAAAGCAGTGTGAGATGGGCATTAGCAGGATGTAAGTATGTAGAAGGAAGTGTGCAAAGATTCAGACAGGGCATTTAGGAGAAGTGAGGTGCAGGAGGCACAAGAGTAGACTGACTGTGGGGGCTCAGAACTCCTATCTCTTCATGGAGATAGGTGTTTAAGGAGCAGTTGGAGAAGCTATAGGCATTTATATAGCCCAGGGCATAGCTGATCCTGCCTTGGCACAGGGACATGGGGTAGTTGGTGGCAGTCTGGTGACTCAGACACTGAATTTTTTTCCTCTCATTTCTATGCTTACACACACAGACTGGACACAGAATGGATTGCAGACAGAGCTGGAGATGAGGACTTGGCCTGGTTGCCCTGGCAGGGAAGTACTAACTGTAAATAAGAGCATCTGTGCTCTCCAAAGGGACTGGGCTTTGTAAATTGCCAATGTCCCAGCTTATTTCCCATGAGCATGATCATGGCTAGACCTTCATGTTCCCAGACTCTCCTAAGAGATGGAAACCATGATGGAAATTAGTTTCCAGTAATGCCCACAATGCTGACCACTGGGAGGGGAGAAAGGTGGAACCCAGAGGAAATTCAGTGGTGTGTATACTGTGGAGCACACACAGTTAATCACCTTCCCAACCCATATTCTGACTGGCTCACTCTCTCCTTGCTGCTTACCCTCAGCATGCAGAAAGTTGCCTAGAGAGACACTGCCTGCTCTGTGTCCAGCTTTCTCCAACATAAGTACCTTTCTTTTAAAATGTATGTCTTCCTTGCCTTCTGGAAAGTTTACCATTTCATTCCTGATGCAACAGTTAGTTCAAACAAAGCAAAGGCCTGCACAGAGGCAGCCCAAAGCTTGGCTTTCTCAAAGCACGGGCAGAAAAAAAACACCTTGTGTTTTCTTGCCTATGCTCACCCTCAAGCACACCATGTCTTTTAACCTTTCAGTAGCTATTTGTCAGATGTAGGGCTGACATAGGATGTATCTCTCTTAAGAAGCCCAAGAGGCAGATGACTGGCATATTATCAGACCCTGTAGTATCTGGATGCTGTCTGAACCTTAGCTCTGGCAGAAGTTTGTTCCTGGTCACCATTTTTATTAGCTGCCAGAACTTACTGAGGGGCTTTCCCCTACTGAGGAGACCTGACAGTCCTTCGTTCAATATTCTAATCCTTTCAGGGGTCTCAAAGGTTCCCAGGCCCATGGATCACAATTTAATTTGTGAGAATTTGCCCCAAGACACTCAGCAGTGAGAGGAAGCATGCTATATTACATAGCTTGTTGTTGACCACAATGTTCTTGACTGCCAATTTAGAAACCAGATTGCATGTGTCATGTCATCACATACATGAATTGGTTCAATCTGTGACTTACCAGAGTTACAGGATTTATCTTTCTGAAGCACTCAGTGTCAGCTTTTAAAGTGTCAAAATGAAGACTCCTTTTTAAAGAGTAAGCATCTAGCTTACTTCTCTGCATTGTTTTTAGAATTCGAAAAGAAGCTCTGAAATTTGCAATTTCTCTACATCACTATTAACTATTCACATTTCTTCTTCATATGCTTGACCAGAAAAAAAAAGAGATAACCAGTGAGCAGAAAGTCCATGTATCATTCTTTAAGTTCATTCGTTTTTACACCTACTTCTGCCAGAGTCTGGCATGGTCTACTGAAATAGTCCAAATTATCTTTGAAAAGATACAAAGGAGTTACTCTACTTCTCCTCCATAGCTTCTTATAAAACATTGAGAAGTACTGTGGTTCTGTCTCTATTCCAATTATCTCAAATATCTTTGTTTATGTCAGGGTTCCTACCTCAATGACAAAGTAAATATAGCACCTTTATTTTGTTGCATGGATTCTGTTAAGTCCGTTAATCCTGTAAAACTTATTTTTAATTTACCTATCTCATAGACTATATGAAACATTCTTACAATTACAAAGTGATCAGCTTAATAAATGCTAAAGAAGAAGGAAAATATCTGCTACTCAAAAAAGCAAGAACAAAGTTCTAAGCAAGTTGTTTTTATGCTCATATTCTGTATAACCTTGGTATCAGCGGGGAACATGGAGAGTTCAAGGAACCTAAAGAGTCTGGAAGTTCTTTTTTAATTACTTCCATGGGACTGGATAAAAATTAAAACATATTTTGGTCAAGAAAGAATTGTGCAATACAGTCAGGGTATGGAAAATTCAAGTATTAAAAGACACATAATCAGTAACTATATAAGTACAAAAAGAAAGCAAAACCAAATGGATAAAAAAAGTAAACATCTAATGTAAAAAGATAAAGGTTATTCTAAAACACTAGATACACTCAATATTTACATTATTGGCTGTAGGACCTCACTATGTTTGAAATGTATAATTTTTAACCACATTGTGTCAGGTGCTCTTTCTCCACAAAAAGGAAGCTACAAGCCCTTGCAGATGCTAGTTTACAGTGATGAGTGACATGGCCTGGAAGAAAATGTTTTCTGAGAGAAAAAAAAAAAGAGTGCATATTTAAACTACGAACCAGAGTGCAAAATCTGCACAAGGCTGGAAATTGTGTTTGCACAGAAGTTATGATACCCATTATTGACATGAATGACTACTTGGAGAAATTACTTAAAAGCTGGGATGCAAAACAAGTGTCTTGCTAGACATCTGTGGGGGAAAAAAATGGGCTATGGAGGAGAACATCTCCAGGGAAGATGTTCCACTGACAAGAGGAAAATGCTAAGTTGCCCATGAGAGAAGTGGGAAGCAGGCTGTGAATGATATCCTTGCTAGTAGGTAAGAAGGAAAAAGTCATAAGCAGACAGCTGCTTAGGGAGAGACTGCAAAGGGAAAAACCTCAAAGGAAAAGTGGGAATTGTAAGAGGGCTGCAGAGAAGGGAAGATGACTTACTTTGTTGCAGAAACCCATCCAGCAGTGCAATGTGATTCTCCACATGAACATCTTGGAGTGATACACTCTTGATACTTCCATCTACAGGGATGTGGTCTGCTTCTCAGCTGACAGTGCGCGAAGCAATGATCACAGTGTCCTAAGCAAACAGATAACTTTATGTTTCAAAATTATACCATCACAGCTGCACAGAGTATCTCCACAGAGGTGTGATGTGGTCTATCTTGCTGACCACAGTGCTTGGACTCCCTTTGTTAATTGCAATCTCCTTTGCTAAAAGGAGAGAAGTTGATCAAGTCAGCAAAAGCAATGTATAATGTCTGCTCTCAAGAAGTCGTAGCAAAACAGGGCTAGAAAGGTTCTCAGGAAGTCATCTAAACCACCAGCAGCTCAAAAGCAGGCTCAGCCCTTCACAAATACCCTAGGAAGATTTTTGTCTAGCCTGTTCTTCAAAACTTCCAGTGCTTCAATACCTCCCTTGGTTCCAGTCACACAAGCAGAAGGGACCGGTGGACAAACAGGCTGCAAGCCTTTTACTGTCAGCACACTTGTACGGTACGAGGAAGAAGGATGCAGCAGAGGAAGGCCTCTCTGCTGCTCCTGCACTCACACATCCGGCTGGGCCGGAGCTTTAACAGCGCAGAAGCACCCTGGGTAACGTGCCAGCTAATCGGCCACCTCTGTGAACTCCAGTGAAAGGGATGGGTCGGGCAAAGGGTGGGAAGACTCTAACTGAGCCTTACCTTCTGAATTAAGCCATCAAAAAGAATCCAAACCCAAAACAAAACAAAAAACGTGGCAGAAGGGACTCACTAAATTAGCGATGCCTATTACATCTTCCTGTACAAACAGATAGGTGCAATCACAACACGACTTTTACTGGTCCACTGTTGTAATCTGAATAAGCCCTGATTCAGAAAAAGGGAGGACGTAATGGCAGCTATCTGTGAAGTCCCATTATGGTATTTGGAATAAATCAAGAGGTAGCGATGTAAAAAGTAAATTAATTCAAAACTTAGACCGAAGCAATCTGTTTCCAGAACCTGCCCTTGACAGTTTTATGAAATGAGGTGGTTTATCTTGGTTCCTGTAAACTCTTGGCAGTTATTAGGGCCACTGGAAGAATGAAATGTTAAACCCATGAGCAGGATCATAAACCGCCTGTCACGACCCAGCCCGGGTACCTCAGCGGGTCATAGCGGCTTCGTGATTCCCTTGGGCTAAATTAAGGTGAAATGACACCAGACGATCGATCAAAAGTTTTATTTATGGTAGAAGCAACCTGAACTTGGAAAGCGTAACGGCAGGTGGCGTGTGTTTGAAAAGGAAAAAGGGGTGGGGGGTGGGGGGTGGGTGGAGAGAGAGAGACACCACCACCTTTGGATCCCGCCATGACGACGGCGG
>NW_008825114.1:6186045-6187979 GCF_000699105.1 Pygoscelis adeliae
CCCGCGAGGCCGGCTAGCACACGGAACTGCGCCCCTTCCGGCACCCCCGCCGCGGCCCGGCCGCTGCCCCTCGCCTGCGGCCCGCCGTTGCCATGCAGACCGCAGGCCGCTGTGTTTGAGGCGCTAACTCTTTCAGTCTCTCACGCCACCCCGTGGCTCAAACATCGTCCAGGGTGGTGATTTTCACATAACGGATGGAGGATAGAGAAGGTAAAAGTCACGAAATCGTACACCTTACAATGGCAAGGCCAATCATCAAGAACATGAATCCACAGCCCAACATCATAGCAATATTTGAAAGCCGTTTTCCCCAACGTGTTAGTCGCAGTGAATTCAGGAGAACCGAGATCCAGGGCTCCAGCCATTAAATCAGTCTGTCAGCTGCATCGCTTGGAAAATCTCTCCGGTCTGCTCCGATACCTCTCTCATCTTCTGTCGCGCTTGTTCTATGGTGGTGGTTGCATTATGTATGGTGAGACAGCATTCTCCGTCAGTGAGATTTAGCACTCCACATACCCCCTGCTCTTTTAACGATAACATATCCAAGGCTGATCTGTTTTGCAAAGTAATTTTAGACATCTGTTGAATCTGTACATTCATTTCCCCAAAGGCCCGATTGGTCCAATTGCTTAGGACATGTACCTGCCAGGTCAGATTTTCTAAGACAAATTGGTGTCTTTTAGGGGCCACATATGGGATAAATATATTTTCTAACATCAGAGATGTTGTCATGCCCCAGGTATAATAATCAGGTACTCGGATTCCATGCACTGCCTACTCGGGTTGCACCTGGGACCCATCACTTTCCCAGCGCCTTCTGTTTTGATGAGGCACTGAGAAATTCAGTACCCTAGAAGGACACATTGTAGGAACTCCTATTCCACACTGTAATCCAGCATGTAGTCTCACATTAAGATGAGAATTTAATTTTCCATCCGAGCATCCCCACACTGTGCCCCATGGGGACGCATACCTGGCAGTAGAGCAAGTGTCCATCCTGCTGCTCCCTCCGTCACCGTTCACATATGCGGGATCATGGGAGAGGGGAATTCCACAAGCTGTCAGGGACATACCTCGACCAGTTTTGTTCATTACTCGCTCACATAAATCTTGTCTTTGTTGTCGGAAACCATATATTGAATATCCACAACACATACACATATCCCAAATGAACGTTCTCAACTCTGGGCTATACCAGGTTTCCAGTGGGTCACCAGCCCCCATGGTACAATTTATCATTTGGGTACAATTAAATAATGGGGACTTGGTCTTACTCTTAATCTTTGAGCCAACTTCACCTAGATCATCTGGGTCTCCCTGTTCTTTGCGCAAAACATGTCTCCAAGACCAGGCCCAGTGGTGCCAACTACGATTCCGGGCGCTTGTGTTCCCTTCTTGGCCCAGAATATCAATACACCACAATGGGTTTCATGGTAATCTTATATTCAAAATAGCCATCGGTGGGGGGAGGCTTTCCCCACACTATTTTCATACAGGTCTGGTTAACTGTCTGAGTTTCATTTCTATATTCATTGCAAGTTTGATTCCACAATTTTTCCCAGGAAAAATTGGTCGGAAGTTGATACCTGGTCCCCAAGCGATCAACGACTGTGTCATTTTCTATTGTTAGGCGATAGCTGTCTAAGTGTAAGCTACTGTTTAAATCAATCATTGCAAATTTAAATCCCCCTTCTGTCAAGTCAGGGAGGGTAATACTTACTCCTTGTTCTGTATGATTCCAAATACGTACAAACCTCTGTATCAACTCCCAAGCCAAACTGGGGGTACCACCCTGTGATCCCAGTATCCCAACAGTGATAAAAAGAAAACAGGTTTTCCCATCCATCTTTCTCAATATAGTCACCAAATCATTTCCGATAAAATCAAGCTGATAACACAAACATCAACAACCCTGCAATTGTGAATGTAGATCC
>NW_008825114.1:6190025-6192151 GCF_000699105.1 Pygoscelis adeliae
GCAAGGCATAGGGTTTCACATTGACTATCTTTGAAGGAGGAAGTGCAGGCACTGACTGTAACAGTCTCACTGAAGCCGCAGGGAGTCATAACTTCCATTCCCTTCCCTTTGAGTCTACCCATGCTCTCCCTTTTGATAAATCCAATCCTAGAATGTTTGTGGGCAATGAGCCTAATATCATTGTGACTTCAGCAGGGGATGTATCTCCTGGCAGCCAGCACCTGACTCGGGCGGTTGGCTGTGGCTTAGAATTTCCAAAAACATCTGTGACCCAAATTTGCTTTTTGTCAGCAACTATTCGGTTGCAGCTAGCAACATCCCTCCGGGGAGCTGACATCTGAGCCCCTGTGTCTACTAAAAAGGTGACTGGAGTCTTAAAGGGGCCCAGGAGAAAGGTAATCAACAAGTCCCCTTTGTCACTTTCTGTGAGCCTTCTTAAATATATCGACCGGCCGTCCCCCGGCTCACTGACTGGGGACAGCAGAGGGGTTTCCCGACTTGGGGATGCTCAAATCAATCAACTCAGTCTCCCGGGGTGCAGACGGGGTTATTATTCCAGGTTCCCGGGATAGGAGAGGAAGATCCTTGGGGTCTGAGAGAGATGGGGTTCCCTTTATTTTGTCCCAGCTTTTCACCAAACTTTCCAGTTTGGGAGTGGACAACCCGTTCATCACCTCCCTGGGAATCCCTTTTGAAACGCCCTCTGCGTTTATGGTATATATCTTCTATTATCAGGCGGTCGCATTGGCCTCGCCGGGGTGGGTCGAGGATTGCGTGAGGGCGTAGCTTTTATTCCCCCATTCCCTTCCACCCTTCTAAGGTCTGCCTTGGATTTTGTCTCTCCCAGACCAGTAAATCCCATTTGTCCCCCGTAATTAATCAATTCTTGTGCTACTTCTCCCCATGTCATCTCTGGGGGACCTCCCCTTCTCTGGGGTCGGGGTGCTCTCAACCGATCTTGTAGTTGCACAGCATATAATTTCAAGGCATAAGGTAGTCCCCCTTATAAGAGGGTGCAACCTGTCGGGGTCTGCCACATATTGCATGGGAGAGGGCTGTTGTGGAACAAGTAATCGGTCATGCATCAACTGGAGACATGCGGTTTTCTGTACGCTCTCTAAAATGTGACCTGCCGTAGGCGTTTTAATCAAGAAGGGGTCTCCCCTTTCCTTAGGATCCAGTCCACCTGCCCAATATGCTACCCTTTGGGTCAGGGACCAAGGCTCTCTGTTGTCATTTGTGATTATAAAAATCCCCGATCCCCTTGCCTCTTGCCTCATCCTCACTCAGCAAGATATGGTCACCCCCGGTAAGAGATACTCTCCATACATACTCAGTTTCCGTTTCTCGGGGTCCCTGGGAATATTTTTCCTGAGTTTTAGCCAAATCAGTAGGGGAATAAGGAACGATGTGAGTAGTAACTTTTTGGACTCCCCCTTGACCACCATCTACAGTCTCGGTCTTAATTAAGGGTCGCATTATAGCTTCCTCCCTTCCAAGGGAAAATATTTCTCTTACATGTTCTAGATCTTTACGAGGGTATAACAATTTTGATTCTTTTCCCTCATGAGAATCTGCATCCATATTTTCTACACCAATTTGGGAGCGGGTTTCATCTAATTGCTCCTGTAATATTCTCTCCTGCTCCAGAGCCTCTGTCAAAGCGGTATGTAGCCTTTGGTTGGTCACCCACTCGGCAGCAAGCTGATCAGAGACTTTCTGTCTCGTTTTCTAGTTGTTCCTGCAGAGCCTTCACTAGATTTTGAAGGGATTTTATTCCCTCCTCTTCTGCTTCTGATAAACGGGACCACATGTTTATCCTGTTGTGCTGCCATCAGGGCAGCTCCCAAAACCGCGCATACCAACACTTTCCCCTTTCCTTGCTTCAACCTTCGGTCCTTAGCTGAAGTGGATATTCTGTCAGCTACCTCTTGCAGATCGTGCCTACTACTATGGGCCCAACTCATACCAGAGGGAGAAGGTCGGGCGTTATAGCCCTCTAATCTCTCCAGGAGAGGGGTACAATCTACAATCAGGCCTCCCAGGGAGGCCATAATGAGCCTACAATTATAGGGATCAGATCCCTTATTAGTCCTCTGAGAAGAGAGAGAGAGAGAGAGAGAGAG
>NW_008825114.1:6192229-6199950 GCF_000699105.1 Pygoscelis adeliae
AAAAAAAAAAAAGAAGAGAAGAGGGGGGGGGGGGGGGGGGGGGAGAGAGAGAGAGAGAGAGCCCTCACATGCTTTTTGCCCCTCAGTATATGCTCTGGATTTAATACTTCTGAATTTTTTCAGAAATCTTTAGTATTGTAACTTGTGATGCTGGTACACTGTGTCCCAAGCGCTCTATCTCCAAATGCCCTAACTTGTGGTTTTCCTGGTATTCATGAAGCTGCAGTCTCATGAAGAGCTGCTGAACTGATTTTTGTGGCTGTGCTAAAGTACTGTCCCACCTTTGAAAGTCAATGTAAATCCTGCCTCTGGCAGCATGTAATCAGGCAGAGGGCTCCAATGCCTTTAAAAGTGTACCACCAATGGGACTGCTCTGGCATATTCATGTACGTATTTGTGTGAATCCCCTGAAATGCCACTGTAACCATATCCCATACCTGCAGGATCTTGCTGATATGCTGCCCTCAAATAAGGCTCTGGCTTACTGCTCACAGGTGATTAGGGAAATACCCATCAAATTCAGTGATACTCTCCTGTGCATTAGAAATCTGAGGACCAGGTATGAAGGCAAGACAGACAGGCTCTAGATATGTTATTGTGAGTCTTTCCACAAGATTGTGAAAGAGTTTGTATCAAAATGCTACACTACTTTAAACTGTACGAAAGTGAGACTTCATTCCAGTGTTAGCTCACACACACATGCAATGTCTCCATTCCTTGCTTTGAAATAAGACCTACGCCTTTGGAGTCAGAAGTCAACAGTCCATGTTATTTCTATGGAACCAGATATCACAATCCATACACAGAACTGACGCTGATCATCAAGAAGTTTGAGTGACCTGTCCTTCATCCATTCAGGAGAACGAAGTCTTCTCTGGCTCGGGTCTCCTCATCTCTGAACCTCAGCATGATGTCAGTTCCCAGAGAGTGCATGTTTCTTTTCACGCTGTAGGGTTGTGCCCTTGTCAAAATAAGGTGCATTTATAAAAAGTTTAAAGATAAATAAAGAACCTTGCGCCAGGTTTCCACCACAGGAAGTCTTTGCTCAGCTGAGATCATGAGGAGCAGACAGGGTAAGTGGCACATGTCTTCTCCACAGACACAAGGGCGAGGAAGACGGTTAATGACACAGAGCAGTGCCTCATAGAGCACAACCTGAGGCACCCAGCAAAGGGGAGGCTACGTCTGCTGTCTGTCTAACAAATGCTCGCTTCTTACTTCATGCTCTGTTCATTTTGTGTCACTTCCCAAACTGTTTTGGACAGCACTATGTATTTCCACTGAGGGAAAGGGGTAATTAGCCTGGGGAGGGAAGAAGCCTAGTGTGCCAGAAAAGAGCTGTGATGTGTGTCGCCAATACCAGTTTTAGCTCATCTGCAGAAAGGGAGAAGTGCTGCGATGAGAAAAATACATAGGAAAGGAAAAAACCCCACAGTATCGTAACTGATATTGGTGAGAGTGCTTGTGGTGTTTTGCAATCAGCGACCATGTGGCCCAACAGCCTTGTCCTTTGGCCTCACTGCTCAGTGCTTTTTCCTGAAATCTTCCCATGCTGGTCATCTATTTTGTTTGTTACCCTGACATGTGGTCATCCAATTCAATATTTCTTTGAATTTCTCATCTTTTCCTCTCTCTTTTGCTCGCTGCAGCAAATAGAACTGCTGTGTCCTGGCTTTTGAGTGAGTACCTGTGCTAGCAGTTATTCAATCTTTAATTCTCTGTCTGTGCAACCACTGGCAATGATGGTGGCACTGAAAGCTAATACAGACAAGAGAGCTACAGGGTACCTTCTAACCTGCTAAAACTGGTGGCAGTTTGTAGCTGCAGTGTTCAGCAGCATAGAAATGCCTATATACACTAACATACATTGGACCTGAGTATACAAAGCGTAAGAAATTTTACTGTAAGCCATAATATAAAGACCTATCCACAAGGAGTGCTCTGCTTGCGCCTGAAGTGAAAGTTGTTATATCTCTTGCAAGAGGGATCACCTTCTGCTTAAGGACTGTGTTATCTTAATGCCGTGCATTGCTGTCATTTATACGAAGGGCCAGTCCTCCACTGAACTGTGATGAATGCCTGGCTTCGAATATACCTTGTAGCTGTGAGCATCAGAGTTTAATTGTCAAGTGTGAGGGTTCATTACTTTTTACAAGTGCTGAACCTTTTGGTTCATTATTTTTATACTGGGGAAAAACGAGGAATACAACTAGAGATCTGTCTATCCTCGGACTATAACATGCTGTTTTATAGCTGATAATTGTCTACAATAATGAAGAATAATTAAGATAACTTAAAAATGTATGGTTTATCCTGGTCAGTAATTAGATACAAGGATTAGGTTTTGCTGTAAAGCTCTATGGCTTTTTTTCTAATAAAGCTGAGCATTTAGATAAGCAAATAATTCTTACCATTTTTAACCACAGCTTATTTCTTGTTTATTTACCACTAGGGAAATGTATTATCTGCTAATACTACTACTTTCTTTTGGGAAGCTTAGATATGGCATTTGTAATACAATTCATTGTCTGTGTATCTTAGAATCATAGAATCATAAAGGTTGGAAGAGACCTCCAAGATCATCGAGTCCAACCGTCAACCCAACAACACCATGCCCACTAAACCATGTCCCTAAGCGCCTCATCTACCCGTCTTTTAAATACGTCCAGGGATGGTGACTCAACCACTTCCCTGGGCAGCCTGTTCCAATGTTTAACTACTCTTTCAGTAAAGAAATTTTTCCTCGCATCCAATCTTGCTGGTCACTGCAGCAATCAAAGCTATAGCACAGGCAGGACAATGACAAATCTAACATAGAGTGGAAGACAGACTGGGGAAAATCACGGAAGTCTTTCCACCTGCCAGCCCTAACTGGCATTTGTGGCAGATTAAAGTATTATACCATAGAAAAGGCCTCGTATGCTGCATTAGTGATGTTATTTATTGGACCTAAACAGCCTTTAAGAAGTACTTGTAACCTTGGAAATTTCAGCCCATTTAGTACCTCAGCTGGATTCAGAAATGGAAGGGACAGAAATGCAGTAAGAACTGTCATTTTTTGTTATCCTTTAACTTGAATGGGTGGGTGATAGCATCTTGATAGTGTAAAAAAATACAGAGAAAAAATCCCTAGACTGTGGAAACAGCTTTGAAATCACTGACAGAAGTTTGCAGCTGAATGCCAGCTTAGGTGCTCCATGAGAGCGCACGTCAGGCTCTCTCTGTGAGGAGCCATCTGTTTGTTCGTTTTTTATGCAGAACTGGCATAATGGCATATGTGATTGACCCTTAAACTGTACCTAGCAATAATCACACTGGCAGGAAAGAACGGACATCCTAATGGAAAAAAACTTTTAAATATTCCGCAGTGATCTCCTGTTTTGCTCTGTTCCCGTTGCTCCTCCCTTCTCTGACCCCAAATGTTTGTTCTAGGAGAAGGATGACTCACACAACAGAAAACTGTCTGAGGTGAATGCGGGCATGTATGGCATTATTTGTGACTGGATAAATGTGTGTCTTAAAAGGTTGTACACCACTGGACCTTGCTTTAAAAGGAGAAAGGTCTTACAAGGTCAAAGCATTCAGAAAAAATGGGTGGGACATTGCTTTCTGTATCTGAGTACCAAAATGCATGCTAGCTGATAGAGAAGATGAAACTGATATTTGTATCATCTAACACAGATACCTCCTTGTTTCTCATAGCAGAGGTTTGGGTTTTTTTTTAGAACTGGAGGATTTTACGCTCCTGTTAAATACAAGAATACTTCTTGGTGCCTCTCATCACTCAGCTAGGAAAGGTAGTGATAGTGACCCTGCTGTGGTATATAGGATGCAGATATTCAAAAGTTTCTTCCAACATCTCACCTTACAGACCCCAGAGGAAGTGGGGGGTGCTGTTCATTTTGGATTAGCTGTCGGGTGAGAGAAAGGGTGGGACTGATAGCTGCTAACTGCTGTTGGGTCTGAGCACTTTGCGAATAGCCTAGCCACTCCATCTCCCCTTCCAAAACTCTTGGTGTGAACTGTTCCCCTCCATGATTCTAGGGGAAGAGAGTTGCTCTCTGAGGTTATGACCTTGCAGGGGTCAGTCCCATCCCATGAAATGTCACTGAAGAGAATGGACAAACCTGGGAACTTGACCTTGTGTGTGATAGGGACAGGCTGTGGAGGCTGTAATGATTTGGGTTCCTAACTAAATGGCAGGCCATCAGTGGAGGGTTAAATCCAAGCAGCAAGGAGTTCATTGTGGTACTTTTGCCTCTTCTTTAGCACCATCTGTGAGTTTACCTGCACTAAATTTATCAGCAACCATATGACTGTCATCTGGATGCTACTGTTCTCCAGAGAGCAAGAAGAACAGGGAATGGTGCAGTCTGACAGACATTTCAGGTCCGTCCAAATCATCCAAATATTCTGTCATTTGAGTCTCTGTTGTCTTACATGAACCTTATCAGCACCAAATAGGATCTGCAAAAAGAATCTCTTTTCTTTATGCCTCCGTCAGACAGGCTTTTTAAATGAAGCAATATTTTACAACGATGATTTTTCTTTCATGGTCTGGTTGGTACAGCCTGCAAATGACTCAGCTTTATTTTGTGATCTAGGCCAGTAATGTTTGACAGTAGTATTTCCTGAAAACTATGAATAGACCTAGCAGTATGATTATCTCCAACTGGCTGAATGGGATACTTAGGAAAGATTTCAATAGGTTTGCTTCTAGGAAAAGAGTGTTGAACTACTAAGATATAGTTTGCGAGGTTAGCTGGGTCTAGCAATAATTTCCTGAGCACCATTTTGTTCTTTTAGATGGTTGTAATTTTTACCTTAAAGGGTTGAGGATGTCTGGTTTTAAGTGTTACTGGTGTTCTTGCCTTTCCTCCATTGCCAGGATGTACCCATGACATCAAATTTACAATTAGCAGAATCATGGGGAAGAATATGAAAATTCTGTTGGGCTCTGCCAGAGCAAGTTAGGAAACAGAAAGTCTGCTTCTTTGGGCTACGTTTGGCATGTTGCCACTGTTGTCAAAGTCAGTCTTGCTGATGGCATGCAGGATAGCCTGTCTGTGAGCTAGATTACTCATTCCTTGCTGGAAGAGGTGCTGGGCTTCAAAAGAAAGTAAAAACTCAGTGGGTGAGGATTTATGATGCAAACTCATATGGCCATCGCTCAGTGGATGCTAGGGGGAAGACCTGTTGCAAGGATTCTCCTGCTTTCAGTCGGCGCTGGGATGGGGCCTCAGGCTGTGATAAATGTCTTTTGAGTCTAATTCTTTTGCTGCTAGAGATCCATAGGAAAACCAAGGGCACCGGCAGATTACCACACATTTCTGTTGAAGTTAATCACTAGAGAGAGAGAATTTGTCTTTTTTCTTCCTCAAAACATGCTTAGCTGTACCTTAATCAGAAGGCTAATCTGGGGTTAATCCAATAGACAACCTTCCAAGAAAGAAGACTACAAAAATGCCATCATCTATCAGTATTACACCTGCAATTCAGATACAAAGGTCATCTTTCTTTCTGCATGTTTCCTTTCAGATATCCTCAATAGGAGAAATCAGAAGTCAAATTTCCTTTTTAATATAATCCCTATAGCGTTTTTAATAAAGAGTGTGGAAATACTTTCTAAAATATAAGCTGCTCAGTCCACTCAGATGAAGAAACTTGTCGTGTTAAGCAAATAAAGGTCTCTGACAAATTTTAGCCTTTGATGGTGTTTCTACCCCCACAACGTATTCAGCCAGGATATACCACCGTATGTGGTGTAACGCATGTAAAGGAATGGCCCAAATGTTACCCCATTGCAATTGAACATGATATGCAGGTTGGTTTTTTCTTGTTGTTTAGAAGTTCTTACATTTCTTCCTCTCAGGAGACTGACTTTACACTCAGCACCGCCGAACTGTTAGCCCTGCTGGGGAACGATCGCCTGGGATAACTAGCAGTCCTCCTCCGCGTGCTGCCTGCCTACGGCTGGCACTGCCGCCAGGGGTGTGCCTGCCTCAGCCCCAGCCCGGGGACTCTGGGCAGCAGCTTGTAGCAGGCAACCTGTGTTTTCAGACCCATACCCTTCAATGCTCCACAGTTTTCCTAACCCCACACACTACTTGCAGGACTGCTGTTACAGAAGAGGCTTTAGTCACTGTAAAAGCCAGCCAAGGAAAGCAAAGGACGCAGGGAGCTCCACAAACTGAGGAAGCTGGACTTACTACAGTTCTCTGCCTTACACATAAATTGAGAGAATTCATGTCATGGAGGTATTTATAAGGTCTCTGGCTCACTCTCCCATGACTTCTCTATGTCTAATAGTTCAGAAGGTTATTCACCTCTTTTTAAGTAGAGGCACTTTGATAGTAACTGTTTCCTCTGCACTAAAGGTGGCTGCTTCCATGAAGCTCATGGGAACTGAACTGCCTTTGAGATATTCGCCTTTCTGTCAAATCTGAGTGAAACTAGCCAATGAGTAAAATGCAAGAAAAAGTCCTGACTGGGAGAGGCATAGGGGCAGGCATCCTGCCATGTTTCCTAAGGAAATCATATCAGATTTTTAAAGGAAACAGGGCCAACTGAGATATTTGGATAATGTGTTTGCTATTGATGCCCTATTATTTTGATTGCAGTAGACTTCATACTTTCAGGATATTTCTTCATTACACCTTGCAAGACTGAGGTAATTGTCTAAAAATAGCAATTACTATTCCACAGGATGCATTTTATCTTTTTTTTTGGCTACAACAATATAATAAATTTGAACTCAATGTACTGTCTCCCCAGCCCTTTGGTTCACAAAGAAGTACTGCACAAATTGTACTCATCTGTGTGTGTTTTTACTCTTTCATCTTCACTAATGGATTTATCTTGCTTTCAGTTCTCTTGATACAATCTCTGAAAGCAGCAGTCCAACAGCTAAAACACAAAGTCACTCCTTTAGACTCACTCTTTGTGCATCTACTACATCTCCCACTGTGAAGCCAATTGAGATTTTCCTACCTTTGAGGGCAAGACCAGGCCTGTAGAAGCTGTTTAGACTGTTAAAGAAGCTAGCTTGATAGTTAACCGAGGCTGCACTACAAAATTAAAGAGAATGCAGACTCCGGTAGGAGTAATGCAGACCAGTTAAAGGGGATGAAGAACTATAGACCTGAAGGAAACAAGACAAGGGACTGTGTCATGCAGAAATGGAAATGCCTCCCCCGCGCCGCCCCCACCCCCTCCTCTCCTTCCTTTCTTCTTATACATCCCTCTCCCTTTTGTATTCTCTCCCTGACCTCTTCCATCTGTAGCTATGGGATGATCATCACTCCAGCAGCAGAGCTGTGCTGTCTGTGAATTTGATCTGAGGGCTTTAGAGAACCCCGTCATTGAGGTCTCCTCCCTGAACTTTTCCCCATTGTCCTCCAGACAAAGGCACTGAAGGTAAAGTGAATAGATTGTTCTTCAGAGCTGCGCAGGGGCATTTCCCCCCCTGCTGTGAATCCTATGATTCCCAGTATTGCCCTTGACCCAGATAACGTCCCACTGTCAGGGGAACTCACAGCCTTTTTTCAGCCTCAAGGTCTGAACATTGTTTATCCACAACAGCCATGTAAAAAGACTGGCAATTATGGAAATGCACAATGTATTGCTTTGGGTAGGTGTCTCAGGGATGAGAGATCACCATTCCTCATGGGTTCTCATCCATGCTGCTGTGAATAGAAAGCTGAAATGCTCGCTAGAGTGTG
>NW_008825114.1:6199973-6202138 GCF_000699105.1 Pygoscelis adeliae
AATGCTATAGTGAAGAGATATCACCTAACTCAGACTTACTTTAGCAGATGGAGCTCGGTTACATAGCATATGTTGCACTGAAAAATGAAATACGCAGTGGTTTCCAGCTGCATTTGATTTTTAAGGTGTAAAAACTATCTCAGCCTAATAATGCACGTGGAAAACACATGTGTTTGTTCTGCTAGATTTTCATCCTGTGTTACCTACCACACCCCAGTTAGTAGGGTGTAAGGGCAAAAAGGTGTTAACAGGGCCTGCCAATGCAAGGGAACCAAGTTTTCCTCTCCAATAGGTTTCTGTATCTCTTCTTGTCATAGTCCAGAGAGAGCAGACACCTTATGCCGGAGGAGGGTTTTCCCTAAAGCAAATGCTCACAACGCATAAAGATGAGCATCTCTACAGGATGACTTTCAGTAGAACAAAACAAG
The DNA here is from genome assembly GCF_000699105.1 of Pygoscelis adeliae. Taxonomy (NCBI): domain Eukaryota; kingdom Metazoa; phylum Chordata; class Aves; order Sphenisciformes; family Spheniscidae; genus Pygoscelis; species Pygoscelis adeliae. The sequence continues at coordinate 6,200,402 of NW_008825114.1, forward strand.
TGATTAACCATTTCATAGGCTGGAGGACAGAAACAGATGAGGAGCTGTAACCTCAGGAACCCACTGTGCTACTACTCACAGGTTAAAAAAATAGGTAAGCAAGACAGTTACAACAGGGAAACATTTAGGTCTACAGCAGTCTGATGAAGGTAGTACATGGGAAGAAATGCACAAACACTGAATACCTGAAAATTGCGGCATAAGCTATATTCCAGCAGTGTATGTGAAAAAAGTTGTCAGACATCCTATAACTACAGCACGTTCTATTTCATTTATATCATGGGGGACAAGGGTAGGGGAGGAGGTAAATTAAAGGGACACTGTTACATGAGGGCAAGGCTTACTCCAAGTGAAGGACACTAAATACAATAAAGCACAGAAATATTTTGAATACCTATTTTGTAATTCTGGTGGAAACAAACAGACATTTTCACTATTTAAAATGTTCCAAATAGTTGAGATCCTTAGCACTGGTTTTGTTTGCAATTTTGGTATTACAAAGTGGATTCCATTTACTGTATCCCACAGCAAATACCTCCACATTAGCATGCAAAGCGTACCTTCCTAGCAACAAACTCACATGCCCAGATGGTGTCTCCCAATTCCACAGAAATTCCAGTTCAAATACACTCACTTGATTTCTCCTAGTTCTGGTTAGACAGCCTTTTCCGGAGCCAAGTAAAGGTATTGTCTTCTCAGACTAACTCTGCCCACAGTAAATGAGAAGTCCAGGAAGAAGTGAAGTTTTGGCTAGAAAAATGACCTGCCCTATATGAATTTGACTTTCCTGGTTGCTACTTCATTCAAATTAGCTGCGCATTAACTGAGATTAAAACAAGACTCCAACCTAGGGGAAAGAGAGAGGGTCATTGAGCCGCCTGCCTTTGCTGTTTCTAGCTCTGTGTAGGCTGACATAATCCCCTTCCCAGCTTCTCAAAAACATCAAAGCCTTTTTCACTCTGCTGCTGACTCATCGGTTGTCCACAGAGAAAAATCAGCATGGCCTGTGCCTTCAGATGCAACCAGTCTGGACAAATCACTCCCTGCAGCCTGCTGGCAGGTTTCAGGTTGCATGGTGAGTTTGTGTAGCTCTGGATGCTGAGCAGATGTGTGCTTTCACCCAGAGCCCTCCTGCAAGTGCATAGAGACTTTCACCATCCCTTCCTCAGGAAATGATGGGATATGCTCTGTTATTTGGCATGCAATGGGAACACATGGTGAACAGGAGAAGGAAATCTGTTGAATTCTCAGTGTAGAAAGAAAACACCATCCACAGCATCTTCACAGGCATGTGGTGGGGCTGAGGAAATTCACCCTGCATGAGTCTAAGTGAGAAGCCACTCCCTACGTGGTTGACGAAGAAAGGCAACAATCCATGTAAGCCCAGCTGCTGTCTGATTTACCTGGCACTGGTGCAGGAGCCTAGAGAAACCTAGAGCTTTGTTTAGGCACCTACCCTGTATTGGCAGATGTAGTCAGTATTTACTGCACTCGATTATTTCTGTCACTGCCCTTATTCTGCAACATTCAGAATTGAAATCAGCCCAGAGGATGATGCTTTTGTCACAAGGAAGGCCAGCAGGGATTTTAACTGGGGAGGAGAACAGCTGCTGTAACGCCAAGAGAAGTATATATTTGGAACAAGGACACAAGGAGGTGTAGCCCCCTGCTTACTGTGCTTGCCTTGGCTGCACGTTGCTCTCTCCTGCATCAGGGGTTTTATTATTATCTCTTTGT
>NW_008825114.1:6202154-6217841 GCF_000699105.1 Pygoscelis adeliae
AACCTGCTGCTGGACACTTTGGTATCGATGTAATTCCAAGAAAATGAGAGCTTCAGCAACCATGCTGGCACCAGTTATTAATCCAGATAAACCACCTTCTGTGCATTGAGGACATGACCTCTTTGTGTTGCAGTCCACCTATCTCCCTTGGCACTTCCCAAGACTAGTGCCTCTCTGGGAGATCACTGTGCCCATTGATGCGGTTTGTGGCAGAGCTGGTGGCTGGCAGATTTTTATTTTTTTGCCCCTTCCCAGAAGTGTCTGCTCACAAGACCTGCATGTTGGGGTCTGTGACTTTAGCGGCTCTAGACAAGCTGGAGCAGGTGTCAAAGCACCATTATGCCAATAAATTGTTTCTATTTCCCTTCTGTAAGCCGGGAGTGGTAGAGCTCACCAGAGCAGGTGAAGCAGCGGGTGCATGTCCATAATGTCACCTTTCTGTTGGTATCCAGACTTCAGCACAAACCCACTGTGAAACGACTGAGGATGCCCTGCTTACTCCAGTTGCTCTCTGCTCCTTCCATGACGCCTGGTGGTGGCTGCAGAGCTGACCCTCACCGCTCTGCTTTCAGCTGCCAAGTGGTACCAAAGACAGCTAAAAGTAGCATCAGTTGTGCTGCCAGCTGGGGCAAACTGGCTTCGCCTGGAGGACGGCACTGCCTGCAACCTTGCTGAAGGAGCATTGCGTTGGCATCAGTCCCTGACGCTGCTCTTTTCTGTAAGCAAACCCCACACACTTCTCAGGGGTGTGATAGATTACAAAAGCACAAGTGGCCTACTGAGATACTTATTAAGATGAAAAAGGGTGAAAATCCCACATATAAATAAAACAAAACTTCAAACAGAGAACCTGAGTTACGCCAAGACTGTTTCATGCCCATTTAGCCAGGGCTGTGGATTTACTTCTAGATGGACGTCCTTCCCACTGCCCAAGCTTTCTGAGGGGTAAAAAAGGCCTGAGCCATTCATGCTCTAAGCATTGCCTGCCTTTGCTTGCTGGGGCACCCCTTGTGACAGTATTTATTTTGGATGCTGGGAAGTGTGGGGAGCAGGGAGGTCGGCATTGTGGAGGGGCACAGGGCAGTAAAAACAGGGCTCAGGACAGGGCAGGTTTGGCTCCACCATGCTTGCCCCTGTCCTTCTCAGGACAACACCTTGGCAAGTTTTAAATAGGTTTTTAGCAGGTCAGGTGCTGGTGGTGGGGAGATGTTGTCCCAGAAACTTCTTTTTTGGGGAAAAATTGTTTATTAAGAATAATGAACCTTAAGGAATTTCTGCTTTTCAGTCAGTTTCTGGTAAGAGCTTTGCTGAAAATCATTGTTCTGAGTGGGGAGTAAACTGGATTTTAGGAAATATTTTTTTAAAAATAGGCTCTAAAATATAACAGAAAATGGTTTTACTGACACTTTTGACAGAGGCACAAATGCTGAACAATACTGCACGTTAGCCTGGAAGGAGCTAATGTTGCCAATACCCAAACTAATTTTTCTTGAATAGTCTTGCATGTTGTGAGGTACATAAGTCAAGTTCTTCAGAGCTAGTTTTGGCTAGCAGTATCTCGTAACTACAGAAGATCAGGCTACAATGCCTTAGTCAAGAATTGCAGATACCAAATTAGCAAGAGTTGGTCAATGCCGTGGGAGGCAAATTCTGACCAGCAATATGGTATGGTATCAAGGCAGGCAGGCAGCACATGATGACAAGAGTAGGGGCTTAGAAAATTCTGGGAGTAGCTTCCCTTTTCCTTCATCCTGGTTAGCAACCAAGAATACGAAATAAGCAGGAGGGAGCAGGGGGAGGGAAGCAGTGTTTTTTTTTCTCTGTCACCAAATTGAAACAGTGCACAGAACCATTCCTTCATTTTACAGTACAATTAAACTGGGCTGCAGAGAGACAGGAAGGAAAGCAGTCTGTTAAGTGTCCTTTTAGACATAAATTGTAACTGATAATTTTCTTATCAGTTTTCCTCATAGTCTTCCCCTCCTGCCCTGCTCTCTGAAATACAGCATTAAACTCAAGGTCCAGTGAAGTGGCGTATTTTCCCAAGCAAGACAGTACACACAAACATACCCTCACACCTACCTCCTCCTCTGCCTCAGACAGCAAGCCCGACCTCCTCTTCAGCTCTGACCCAGCCCTGCTGCAGGCAATCCTCCATTACAGAGGAACCAGCATGTGCAGTTTCACGCATTTATGGCAGCAGTTAGGGGAAAGTTGTAGTGGCGGGCTGGTATTTACTCGTCATTGCAGGTGGACAGGTGAAAAGTGGTTGCAAGTAACTCAAAGCTTTGCGGGACACCTCTTGTTCATTCAAGGGTCCTTGTCAATCTGTTGCTTAAACATCTGATTTGGTGCTCTTTAACTTAGGGGATGCTGGTAACTTCTCTGCCTATGACCCTCATATTTAGCATGTGAGAAATGGTTCTGTTTGGGTTTGAGGCCTCAGAGGCAATACTGTAGATTTACAGATTAATCACTGGTACCTCATCACCCTTCCCAGAAAAGCCGTTGCCCACAGTAAATGTACGTTATCCGAAGTGTGATGAGGAAATTTGCATAAATAGGCGATGAAGGGATAACTAAAACATCTCTTTAGGTCTATAATCTGTAGTCAAGCTCTGTGTATTCTTTGCAAGTATCTGGCACAAATATTTATTTCTCTGAGAGATGTGTTGACAGGAAGGGAATTCTCTGTTTTAAAGGGAAGCTCTGAAGTCTTTCCAGGGGAGGGATCAAATACTCAGTTTTAACAACACACATCGCTTTTCTCCTTGTAATAAACACCCCAAACATAACTACCTGTAAATGAAAAAGTAATAATGAATGAACAGAGGTTTGTTTTTTCAGGCACTACAGATAAGGCAGTGAAGTACTTGCTCATGGAAGGGGAAACACGTGCCAAAGAAACTTGCCATCATTCCCTCAGACAGGATTGAGGAGAATATTTAATATATTCCCCTGCTCACACCAGTCATACACCATCACAGCCTGCTGTGGTAATGAAGAATTTTAAATCCTCTACTTCCTTTCAAAAGTGGCTGAAATTGAGGCAGGGATCAAATGTTACCAAGCAGTGGGGTAAGACAACACAGAGCACAGCTGTGAACGCCTCTGTGTCTGTATGTGTGTGCATGCGTATTCACTTCTCAGCGCCTAGCACAGTCTTTCTTTCAAACTCTCCATCTCCAACCCAAATTTCAAAGCATCCCACATGTGCCTCTGTGTCTTGCAGCATACACCAACTTTGCTTTTTGTAGGATGTGCTTGACCTTGTTGTTTTTCCCATTTGGCAGGCATGAATGTCTCGGGACAATCACCATTCTCAACTCTTAGACTATATGCAAATTTATTTTGTTGTTTCCAATCTAAAATTTTAAAGCTCTAGTATGTTTAAAGATGAAGGAAAAATCTCTGTCCTGAGCTCACACCTTTAGGGTTGGCACAATGCCTCATAAAAAATGTCTCGATTCACTGTGGAGGGTGACTGATGCTACTACGGGAGAAACAGTAAGTAATAAAGTCTATTGCAACCTTTTATAACTTGTCAAGATGGAAAGTTTGGTTGATTATGGGAAATTTTTAACATTACTGATTTTCTTTTGCTGTTATTTATTGAAGATCGTTCTTTTGTTTAAAAGTACCAATTCATCCAATGACAGTCTAAAAAAAAGCCAAAAATCCTAGCTGGCAAGGACAACAGACTGTGCAGCCTGAAGCTTAAATGAGAAGGTGTCAAACTGAAGAGTGGCATTCAAAACAACCTATGAGCAAATGTGTCAGTAAAGAAATGTAGAGGAAATTGGCCCAAAAAGGACCACAGGGCTCCAGACATACCCAGCTCCAGGAAGTTGTCCTCTGGTGGATTCATATTCAGCTGTAGACGAAAAATCCTTGTTTAACTAAATTTTAAGCTCACTGGAACACAGATGTTTTCCTTACTCTGTGTACGCACAGCAAGTAGCACAGTTAACATGGCAAGAGGCAGTTAGTGCTGCTTGAACACTTATAATGAAGAGTAGCATTTGCAGATTATCATTCAACCCAGAGTAGGTAGGTAAAGTACTGTTTTCAGAGCCATAGCGAGTCCAAGACAATTAAGACAGAAGATACTGAGCAAAATGACACACTGTTAAGTCTTTTAATTAGTATTTATTGTTGTTATTGTATTGTTATTCACACTTAGACAACTCAATTACATCATGATTTATATGAAGAGCTCTGTATTGATATCATAAGGTGAGAAAGTGTACACACCACAGTGGAACATTCTGTAGATACAGTGAAGTAGGACCTTTGATAGAAGGGATTATTTCCGAGAGCCTGTGTACAAATAAAGGTAACTTTCATACTGTATACAAACTTATATTCACAGAGAATATACTGATTCAGAGATACAAGAGTTTCATCTAGTGAGTAATGATCCATACACATAAACACATGAGAAAAACTGGAATCTTCAGGGGGTTGCCTGGACTGGCAACTGTTTTTTTTTTTAAGTTTGAAACAAGTAAGATGGGGCACTTCTTCAGATTTTCTTACAATAAGTTGAAAATGAGAGATGGAAGAGTATGAAAACTACAAAGTGAAACAAACAAGCTAAAAAAGCTTTATTACAAAAATAGCATCTGATTGTCAGTTATAACACGCTACTATTATTTTCACATGACAATACAGTGGCCTGATCGTGCCATCTTAAGTGACAGAAATAATTTCTGCTCATGTGAGTCAACTCCCCAGAGTCAGGATTGCGAAATTAAAACTGTGTAACAGAGATCTTGATAATGGAAATGAACACAAAACCAAGTGAAATCCCTTTGGCATTACTTAATTTTGATGGGGGATTAAAAGAAATGGTTGATTTCTATTGGGTAGCCTGACCCTGAAAACTTTAACTCTCTTGTAAAACAGATGTGACAGAAGTAACTCATCTCTTATAAACTTTCTAAAATATGAGGAGCTTCCTTTACTGTGATCTTAGTGGAGAAAGCATTAGAGTAACAGGATGATTTAATTGCTTCATTGGGCCTGACTCTGCAAGCATTGTATTCCTTCTTCTGGGGTGAACAAGGATGGCAGGATTGAGCCCCTGCTGCAAAGGCAGTGTGCAGCATTTTGTACAGTCCCACAGGGAAGCTCAAGAGTACGAGCGAACTCCCCCTGACTTACTCACAGCTTCACTAAGGCAAAACCAGATCCTGCTTTACTGTACATTTATTTGACAGTATTTTACATTATACCTTAAACAGAGACATGAAATGGATTCTTTACTTTAAAATTAACGATCCCCTTATTTAGAAACCCTATACTAGTCTTCTGGGTTTTTTTATGGCTTCTTTTTGCATTAAGACAACTATGTGACATAAAATAAAAGTAAAAAAAATAGTAAAGTGCAAAACGCATACAAATTTCATTGTTTGGATTGGTTTTGTGTTTGATGAGCAGTGAATTTACAATAAATCTACATGAATGTACAGTTCATTTACCGATCTCGAATTACATTTATTTCTTACTCAGTCTTGTCCTGGGCCACTTATGGCTCACGTAGGAACAACGTGGCCAGTTGTGTATCCGGTCTACCCATGCTCCAAGTGGTTACATGGCTTCTAGGCTGGGGCTGACCTGCATCTGGCTGGCGGGGAGCACGGGCTCAGCGCCACGCTGATGTGATTTCGTGGCTTCTGGAGAAGACATGGCTTACGTCCAGCCAGGCAGGAGCATGGGCAGGGGAACGCACAAACTAGCTGCACCCATCCAGGCAGACAAGTCCTGAGATGCCATACACTGACAACTAGCAACACACGGCAGATCTACAGGATGACTTGTCTGGACTGCGGGGCTGTGATCCATATACGACTTCTGTATCCGATGGGTGCACTGAATTGCGTAACTTCAATCTGCAAGTTACACTCCCCAGTCCCAATGGAAATGACGGATATCTCAATACTGATATTCCTGTAACCGATGGCAACGGATCTAAGAAGGATCATTTTAACATTAACCAGGAGTGAAACCCACATCTGTTGGAGGGCTGGAGCAGGACTCTTCTCCACACTGTTGAGTGCAAACTATCCCATTTGCTAATCTCAAAATCACTTTCTGCAGATATGTTTCCAGCTGCAAGTTCTTGCATCAAACTTTCCAGGAATAGCAGGAAAACAAGAATCACCTGCTCAAAGGAACTAACCGTGCCTCTTTCTCAGTTAGTTGTGTCATTGTTATTTACAAGAGGTAAAATGGTTTCCAAGAATACAAGTGAGTGCAATTTTTCTCTTTGTACATAGCTCCCAGGACAATTATGTTTGTTATGCAAGTGCGTTTATGAAATACAGGATCCTAAGATAAAAATCTGTATCTTGCCCAATTTAATGGCAGAAATCTTCTGGATTTCAGTGGGCCAGTTGTTGGAGAAGGGATTATTTCTTTGTTATAAATTAAATAAATCCATCTGATACAGACTCATATTGATTCAGAAATTAAGTTATATGGACCACAAGATGCTATTTTAAGGAATTACTGCTGAAAGAAGAATAATTAAAAAACATCGTATATCCCCTTTTTCGCGAAATATGTAATGAAGTAAAAGACAACCAGAGAAATAATCCCTTAAAAAACACCCAAACATTAAGAACATTTCTAAGCATCTATTTTTTACAGTACTTGGATTAACCACATGTTTAACCTACCGCTTTGTGGACCTTCATATCCACACACAACAGTACCATGAGTGACAGTGACCATAAATTACTTCAGAGTAGCGTACGTGGAAATTACATGGTAGGTTCATTGCCATTACAAACATTAAATGACATCTAGATAAGCTGCTTTGTCACCCACTGTGCTTTATGCTTCATGAAGATTATGCAGACAGCCACATCAATTGAATAAATAAGCAGGGGCATATAGACATAGAGAGCCTGTCTGCACTACAAGAAAGCACTAGCTTTCAGTAAATAGTTAATTATTTAAAATACACAGAGCTTTGCTGAAACATTTTTCCTTGTCTACATGTAGCTCTTGAGGAGATCCTCCTCATATCACACCTTTTATCACACTTTTATAGCATTTACCCTACAGATTTGACCATAGTGAGTTCTGCAGAGGGAAGCCTTTTTTTTTTTTTTTTTTCAGGTGGAAAACAGCAAATACTTGTAGGTTTCCAGTGGTATTTGGTATTGATGGGGACCATTCTTTTCTTTAATTCCAATGAAGTTAGTGCAGAAAATCTTTAAAACAGGTTACAATCTGACCCATGATCCCACTGAAATGCTACTGGAAATTCCTTCCAAAAATCATGTCTAACATTGGTTCTGTTCAGGTGTGATGGTGCCACAGAGAGTTGGCTATTTAACCTGAAGTTGCGTTCTTATGTTACTTACTGTGTTGCCAACCTGGTGTTGTCCTGAAAACACTAAGCTAGAACAGGATCTTGATCATAACACCAATTTCTGTATTAATTATTCATTTATGCTTCATAAGTATTATGCAGACAGCATCACCAATTGAATAAATGAGCACAGGCAGGTGGAAGAGGCTTCAACACTGACCAACTCATTGTAGAATTCAGGCCGTTTGCAGGAGCAGATCCCTAGTAAAGTCATTTAGAACTTTGACTGAAGAAAACTTAATTTTGACTCCTAGGTGTACAATGTTGAGAAATGTTCATGGATCCCACACTGAAACAGTTATGAAGAATGAGAAACACTTTATGCTGGGAAATTTGCTGTCATTGTAAAATAGGAGTGTCCTAACAAGTGGTGTGCATTGTTGGCAGCATTGAGCCTGAACAGCTTACAGACATCCAGTCACTGGGTTGCAGCAGCTCTCAGCTGTTCTCTCAGCACTCCAGCTTAAGATTTTTCAAACTCCCCAATGGGTCATGTGTCTCCCTCCATCCCATTCCTCTCTTTTCTCTACCATCACAGCTGTTGCCTTATAATCAAAGATCACATCAGTGCGCAAGTATCCTGAAACGGTTCACCCCAGCAGTTACACAGAAAGCTGCCTTGGTAAGTATAAATGGCTTTCACAGCCAGCCTCCACAGAAAGCACCACACAACTGAAATCTCTCCTATTACCTCTGAAGCTGACCTGCCACTGACCACAGTTATTCATTACTTGAATAATGATCTGCCCAGCAGATGCAAGGCAGTGGGAGCCATGAGGTGTCTCATTCCTGAGGGGAAAAAATTAATTTTAATACCTTCCAAGATAAATGTGTTGATAGCGGCAAGCAGACACAGGAAAGAAATGAGTCAGATACATTTTAAGACAGTATACAAATGCCATTAGAGGATACCAGCCCTTAGCCCTACACGTAAAATTCTTCCTTCAAGCTGTTGATGCCAGCTTTGGACTGAAATATTCCCAGTGTGTAGGGCTTTCGATTGGTTCCTCTTTTCTCTCTGCCTGCCCTCAGCGGGGCAGTAGTCTCTGCTGCTGCTGCCCTCACTTTGCAGAGTGCACCAGAGTGCTCTTACAGCTCTCAAGGTCAGGCAGGGCTTTTTCCTTTCCAGTGTGGGAGTTACACCACGCTGGCTACGAAGTCATTAAAAAAAAAAAGAAAAAGGAGTAATATACTGAACAGAGATCAGACTCTTGCCCTTCCTTGGTTTCTTGATTTGAAATGTCAGACCAGTGAATCTGGGCATCTCTGCATATTGTAAGCGTGCATATACACAGACCTATCATCATCCTGCACACACTCTTTTAGATAGCTCTGTCTTACTCTGCTCACTTGGGAAAGGATTGCCTGCTTTGAGCACTGTTATCAGAAATAAAAGCATTTGGTGACTCGTCTGGGACAGATTATACTGTGGAGTCAGCTCTGTATTTTGGGACACCTGTTTTATTAGAGCTCAGAATTTGGGTAATAGATTTGCTTTTGCAAGATTGCTATTCTTGTCAGTAGAGGGCACTGTAGGTACGTATATACCTATCTTTCCATTGTGTAGACCCGTAGAAACAAATGTTAAGAGGTGGGCAGCACTATCGTTAAGACAGGTGAGGATTCTGGAGCAATGAAGGACCTGAAATACACAGACAAATTTTTGCTCACAATGAGAGAAGCTCACACTAAAAAGCACTAAGAAGCAAGAGATGTTGCAAATGTATGGTTAAGATCAAATACTAATTCTTGAACGTAGCTAGGATTTAGTAGTTTAGGACAAGACATGAGTAGCAGACATTGTAACTCCTAGTTTTCTTGCTTTTGTTCATTAGTATCTCACTTTTTTCTTCACGATATCACATAATATTAACATTTTAGTAATTTTTAAAATGTATTTTTTACCGTTTTCTCTAGCATTGTTTTCTGTCAAGTCCTTAGTCTCTAACCAGATACTGTTATATTCAAACACATATAACAGGAAAACAGTAAAGGACAAAGGGGATGAGTGAGAAGCAAACAGCATGGAACACAGAAAAACAGACAAGACAAAATGTGCTGAGCCTTCTGTCACACAGCTGTGAGCATGGCATTGCCATTGTGAGCACGATACGAATACAAAACAATGCTGAAACAGGTCACAGAAATGCGCTGAAATGTCATGAACTCTAACTGCACAAAAGACTTGAATGAACAAATGATGATTACCTGAAATACTTTCTTAATACCCATTCCAGTCCTCTTTTTTTTTTTTTTTAAATCATCCAAACTACAGGAAAGTTGAACACTTTGTTGCTTTCTCCCTCCTTATTTTTTTGTTCTAGGTTTGGACCTTCTCCTTCTCTCAGGATTTCAGTAAAAGGATATTGCATTTTCACTCCTTCCTGGGCTTCTTTAGACATTCATACTTCCAGTAATACTAAAAAAATTTTCATGTAGGTTTCCTGCAGCTCCACTATATTTAAATTGTTAGTTTCTCCTACCTAGTTTCAAGATTTACAAAAGCAAATATGAACTGCCCCAGCTGTGTACATCAGCTGGGGATCTCTTCCAGCAATGGCTATATGTAGCTGTGAAGGTCCTTACACTCCAATTAATAGTGAAAGATAGCCTGTAAAACATTTATCCACTTCAGCAATTAGGCTGCTACTTTACAACTACTTCTATTTTCTGTATGAAATACTATGCATAAGCAAATTAGCCTTTTTCTTCTGGCATGAAAAGGCAAACCCATAGTGATAACAGCATCTGAAAGCCATTGGTACTGTTGTTGGTATTGCTGCATTAGAAAAAATGGTGTGTTCACATCGTAGTTGTATGATCTCTCTGCATGCTGCGTTGCTATTAGAGAAGAAAGAGTATCCCCATTCTGGACTTTGCATGTGAATGCAATGAAAACCTGCACCAGTTACAAAATGGCCAGGCAGCGTGGCCCCTTCAGTGCCAGAGCCAGAGTTCCTGGAATCTGAAGAGTTTTGCAAGGTGTAATAAACCACCATTAACATCCTGCTGACTGCCTTCACAGACCTGTGATGCAGAAGACCAAAACACTGATGAACTCCCTGGCTTTGCTGAAATCACATCATATAAATCCACTTATATGAAGAGATGTGCAAGCTCTTCCCTGTCTGTGACCCATGTGCTCGGTGTATGCTTTCCACTCAGGAGTTTCAGCAGATTATCAGAAAAATCCCATACCAGGGTGTGTGTGGGGTGGTGCCTCCACAAAGTTAATATTAGCATTCCCCTTAGAAGATGAGAGCTTTAAGAACTGAGCACGATGTGTGTCTGTGTATACTACTACAGAGAACGAGAAGTCTGTGGATATGTACCATAGGCGTAGGAGAAGCAGTAGCTTTCATCATTTCCGTGCGTGCACAGCATCTCCACTACCGAGCGGCGAGGATGTTCTGCAGCAGACAAAGAAAACCTCAGCGCAGCTGGGCTCGGCCCTTCACATGTGACTGCACTGTCCAGCAGTGGTCATTCTTCAGCTCCAAGATCCACCCTTTGCATCCTTTCTTTCTCTCTTTTAAAATTGAGGGAGAGGAAATTTACAAATCCATGGGTTGTTCTCATAGAAGCTTTCCATTGTGGTTTTTCACTGTCTCATTTTGATATTTTTTTTTTTAATTAATATATGTTGTTGTTTTTTTCTCGAGAAACATCACTTTCCACTAGATGGAGACAGGACACTGGATCACTTTGTTCTCCAGAAGGACACTGACAATCAGGAACACAAAATAAAGCCCAAACATGAGAAAGCCCAGGATTTTATTCATCCTCCACTTGCAGAAAGCGATGGAGAGGATGACAAAGAGCAGCATGAGGAAGAGGAGGACAATTGCACAGAACAGACCATTGCTGCTGACTGTCACTGGGGCAAAGCTGTTAATCGCAGCATACAGGAGCCACGGAAGAGGAAGGCTGTTAAGAAACAGAAAAATAAATTGGAAACATTGCAGACGTGCAGAAAGGGGCACTAGAAAGTTTCTGGAGGCACTTCAAAATACAACCAGAGGCTTCCTGCATAAAGTGAGGCGGGAAGAGTTTCAGCTCTTCTAATATGTACACAAATCTGTTAGCTTGCTTGTGGTTCTTGGGGAGAACACATGGGATTTAGGCTCCCCACTCTTCCACCAGTTACATTGGTGAATTATATTTTCCTTGGCTGACAAATCACCTGGCATCCTGTCTGTGAGCGGGAAGACCCCTGTCATTTGTTTCTGGATTTCTGGAAGAATCTACTTCCACTCTCTTTCCAAGAGCCTGCATGACAGGAGGGTGGGTTGCATAAAGACATGTCCTTGCCATGAAGGACCAGCACTCTGCAAGGCACTGCCCCCAAAATTTGGTCCTTAAAAGCCTTGATCCACGTTTACTGTATAAACCTGTGTTAAAATGTGAACTTCAACTGAACTCCAGCTTAATTTCTATTTCTGTATTTGCTGTCATTGCATTTCTCTTTTCTGATGCCACAGAATGAGGCAACATCCCTCTGGAAGATCTCAAGCTGAAATAAATATTTAAGCCACTGATCGGAGCTTAGCAGGCTTAGAAAGCATGAAGAGAGCTGTCAGAAGCTCACAACATTCAAACTCTGAATAAGCAGCTCAAGAGAGAATGATTTATTACAGCCTCAGTAGTAACTACACCAGCCTACAGCCCAACTGTGCCACTTCTGTTGTAAATGTAACAGGTCTAGCAGGCTGGTACAGGACAACATTTCCATTGGCAGGAAGATTAAAAAATTTAAGAAAAGTAAGAAAGCTTTGCAAAAGAGAAAGTTTTGTAATGCACCCTACATGCTCTAAGTTGAAGCACATGGTGGTGAATAATGCTTTTACATATTTTGCAGGTCTGCTGCTTATAGATGTTATTTCAAACACTTCCTGCTTCTGGATTAATAGAAAAAAGTGGCCCAGTTTTTCTGCTGTGTCCAAAGGTACTGCCATTAGCTAACAGATGGAGTAAAAAAGCCATTTACTATCCACTCTAACTTCAGGATCCCTTTTTGAACCTGTGCAGTTGCTTGTATATTTTCAGTAGCGAAAACCATAATCTGTTCTACGACCAGACTGTTCGGGACTACCACTATGACTAGACTTGTTCTTCTGCATGTGTGATAACAAGAAACAACCAAAGAGGGAGAAACTGAGAGTATGGACATGATTCTCAGTGCCTCTGTACTGTGTTGAAGATGGGAATGTGGGAATAAAGACAGAGTTTGCTTGTATATTTCCTGCGCAGTTTTGAAACACTGAGGCAGAGATTACAACATTTGTGGACCCGATCTAGCTTGGTCTCAAACGGTCAAAAAGGAATTTGAATTCCAACTGCATGCCACACATCATTATCGTAGAGCTGCTGTGAAGCAGTAAAGTGTAAATAGCACATTTCTGCACAATCTTATGTTGCTTCACATTGTCAGAGCTATATAAAGGGTCCTTTGTGTTAATAGAGAATTGGTTTGTAATTTGGGACTTGCCAGGTATATAAAAAAATCACATGTCAACAACAGCCTAAACGAGCTACACAAGACAATGACATTCTGTTTTCATTACAGCAAATGTCGAATATTGCAGAGGCAATGAATTGTTCCCGACCATCATTTATAAAGAAAGCTCTAGTATAAGCACAATGAGTGGTAACATAAGCAAACAACAGCAACCTGACAAAATCATAAAAAGCTTCAGAAATTCCTTCTTGGAACAATGCTCTTGCATACTTTTTTAAGTGCAATTCACTTGCCTAGGCAGCTCTGCAATATATCAAAGAGAGAATTAGGCAACAAATTTGTAACAATTCTGTCTTGCAAATGCCTATGAACTTCTAGGCACTTGAAATAGTAACATTCGTTGCATATTTGCATCACTCCCCTTTTTAAGCATCAATGGCAGAAAATTGTAGGCAACACCTTGGCAAAACCACAAGCAACAGGCTAGGAACAAAAGAGTTGTTAAAATAGACACAATTTTCTTGCCGTAGGACTTACCCCACTGTGATGTCAAATATGTTGCTTCCAACAGAACTGGATACAGCCATGTCCCCCAAACCTTTGCGTGCTACAATAACACTGGTAATAAGGTCAGGAATGGATGTGCCAGCAGCTAGAATAGTCAATCCCATGATCTCTTCACTAATACCAATGGTCTCTCCAACCTAAAAGGGTTTAAGCAAAAACAGCAAAAAACGTCCTGTGGAGAAGAAATGCTTTCTGCTATAAACCTGTTTAACCAGGAATATTATCCTGGAGCTTGCCAACTAGCTTGGAGAATACAGGCAAGATTGGAGAATTATTTGTTTTCACAGATTTCCATGTGTTTCAGGAGAAAGATAAGATTGTCAGATAGAACCAGTAGGTATCGACAAGCGGTTCCTGATGGCTCTGATGTTACCAGAATGATCAAGTCCTGTGGTCAGGACAACCACAGCTCTCTGAGCTACTTTCCATTTACTGAGTAGTGATTTACTTCATCCATGGTTGCAGCTCCTAAAATAAAGCACTACTCAGCATGAGATAGATGATGGACTCTGATTCTAAATGACCTCTCACAGTGCAAAACACAAAGCAGGGCTTGTATTTTGTACCAGTATCACCTTCTTACCTGATGTGCCCACCAGACCATTAAGTAAGAAAAAAATGCAATCCAGCTGATAGAGCCAAAAAATGTGATAGGAAAAAATTTTCTTGACCTCTGAAACAGAAACAAAGAGAAACAGTGAACAACTATGTTGAAGGCTGATGTGCTGTACTCTTATTTGCTTCTCAAAATGAGAGTGGCCTCTTGTTTTGTCTGATAACCTGTTCTGACCAACTATTCTGATCATCATCAGATGATAAAAATAAATGTCAAGAACGGTAAGAAACTGACTCCCTGCACTGGTATATACTTACCTATTCCTCATTCTTCCAACCGCTTCAGATGTAAAGTAACACCTCCTAACAACTGGTACGATGAATGGCAAGTTCTGGGTTCTCATTTGTATCACATTCTGTTATGCCGCAGTTTGCTTATGTGTTTAGGTGAATGGTAGTTTGACTTCTAAATTTATTAATAACTTCATGCTTATTCAGAAAGAATGTTTTCAAATTGCTAAAACAGGTACCCATACCTTTCATTTATACATCAATAACTTTGTGCAACAACTTTCACAGTCAGTATAACAAAGGCTGCCATATGACAGAGCTAAAAAAAATACACATCTAAAATTTATTAGGGCATATACTTTTCTTGGGAAAACAACACACTTTCTCAATTAGAACAGAAGATACATTAAGCACGTATTTGCCATGCTTTGTTTTGTAGAGAAGTTTGTTATAAAAACATGTAAAACGCACTCTGAGGCCCTTCAGTGAATTAAAAAATCTGTTTAACAGCGAAGTAACTTCATTTTCATTTTAAGTGTCTCCCTTACTAAAGTCAAACTTTGAACAGATAGTGTTCTTGCAGCCAATGAATAGGTTATATTCAGATTAATGGTTTATTTTGGTTTCTGTTCTTTCCAGTCTTTTGCATCATCCATATTTCCTATTGGCTAGCTAGACCTATGTAACAAAAAGAGATCAAGTTAACTACTAAAGGAAGCAAACACGACTGCAGTACTGTACCGGGCAATCACTGTCTAAATCAAATTAGTGTTTAAAATGAAATTTGTACTGTGAATGGATGCTACCAGTCTTGAATGAAACCACAATCTTTATGGGCATCGACCTTCTGAACACAGATCCTCACCCTAGATGACTTCGGATGTGCCACTCGCAGAGTCCTACAAATTTTCATGAATAACCGGTAGGACTCTTGTGGAAGCAAATTATACCACTTTGAATACTTGTTCCAGCTGCTGCTCTATCTTGCACTACCTTTTCCTGTTAAGTCCTCGCTAAACCCACTTCAATTTTTTGCTCTGCAGGGGCCTCAGAATTTTTGGGCAGCGCACCTTGCCTGTACCCCTCTCCACTGCAGGACGTGCCCCTGCTGCACCAGGAGACTCATTAGCCTGTGGATCATTCCTAGGTGTTGTGGGAGCAGACAGGACTGCAGGGCTTTCCCTGAACACGACTTTTGGAGAGAAAATGCTGTTTGGATTTTGCCAATTCAGCTTGCTCAAGCCTTGATAAAGAGGCATTTATATGGGACAGCCTCATGTTTAGGAATTGATCAGCATGGGTGGCTGTGGACTAAGAGGTGCTCAGTGAAATGGGTTGGGCATTAGAGCTGGTCATGCGGGAATGACACTGTCTTTTGTCAGCTGAATCAGGAAAGAGCGAGGCTGGTCTGCAGCTCATTGAAATTGTGTAG
>NW_008825114.1:6218098-6223050 GCF_000699105.1 Pygoscelis adeliae
TCCTGCTGATGTAAATGGAATGAGATCAGGTCATTACTGATGGGAAAAAGGTAAAGTCAGCAATGGCAATTCTGCACACTCATCTACAGGACGGGGCAATTAAAAGGTCCATCGCTGCTCTAGCAGCAGGTGCAGCTGTAGGCTGTGCTACAGAATACTTACTCGCTCCCTGTGGGCACTTTGCGTAATGCTAAATCCCCTCCTGAAAAGTGAGCTCGTAAACATTGACTAACATGACCTGTGCAACTCCACAACTGAATATACATAGGAACACACATTAAAGATGGTACAGATTTAACAACGCTCCCAAACCCCCTCATATATAAATAAATAACTGAACTTCTGTTGGAGTAACAAAATCATTCCAGTAGGTGTTTTAAGTGAATTATCTTTAAATATAGGCATAAATAGCTACAATGGCACCCAGAAACAACCTTTTCATATAAATTCCATTACTGTCACAAGCACTGTTTCTAGAACTGCCCAGGGTACTTTGGTTGATCTGCTTCTTAACTGCTTCTTAACTCTTTACAGAGCAAAAAGAGTTACTTTTTCAAAACAGTTCTAAAATTTTATCAAATCAGAAAATCTGATAATGAGCTTCTGATGTTTAAACCTACTCAGATGGACTTTTAATTTTAAAATCAAAACTTTACATGCATTGGGGGACAGAAGACCTTAGAATAAAAAGGAACACAATTTGAAAGGAACACAAAGATGGTTGTTAAAATAGTGATCTGACACCAGTGGGAGCAGAATTGAGTTCGTAAGGGATAAATGACTCTAAACAGCAATTTCCTTTTTTTAAACTAAATAGCTAGCACTTCTTTATCACCATTCTTAGTAACCAACTCTTTCAACTTTCAACGTTTTTACAATCCTTGTAAAAACTGGGATTTTCTGGCAACACATATGGTGAACGAGATGATGAAGCGATAAGCTTGTTGCAGGTGGTCACAAAATCCACACACAGCACCTCATAGCAATGCAATTTGAATAATCACCATACAACACTCAAGATATAAGCATACATTGGCTTATGCAAAACTAATACAGCAAGAGCTGTACTGGTCAGTAATAGCTCTCTGTCAGTGTGATTATATACACCAAATGGTTCTTGCAAAATAACGAGACATTGCCTAACTGAGTCAGACACCCACAGAATTTGGATGGCTAAGAATTACGAGTCAGTAACTTTGCAGCACGTGTATTCCTAGCCTGTCTTAGCCAATCCTCTGCCAGTAAAATTAACTGATAAGCAGCGGTTCAAGACTAAGAGTACTTTAATAGGTTTTTACAGTTTAATTACCTATTTTAAAAGGTGGAACATTTAAACTCAAAAAGGCCAAAATTTTAAGCTTGTACATATTACAGGTGATGAAATCAAGAATGGACTCCATGGATAATGCTATATACTTCACATATAGATGAAATTTTTAAAAAGCAGTAATGAGAGTGCTGATTCTTTTTCAGATGCTGGATTTTATTTCCAGAGTATAATAATAATAATAATAATCATGCTTAGTTTGTAACTAATGACAGCATTCTTCTGAGATGTATTTCACTGCAACTCCCTAGCTCTTGGAAATATAGACAGCTGCCAATTCCAAGCATTTTCCTAGAAGAATTAGTCAGAGACAGCAGACAGCAATACTTTTCTCCACCTTTTCTGGTAGCTGTTGTGATGGTTGCCTTGCAAAGACAGAGAGCTCAGTTTATTACCAATTGGTTCTGTTGTGGTCATGGTAACAGACAAATGAGAAAAGCCATGGCTCATTCAGTTCATATGCTATTTTCTTTTAACAGAAGAGAAAGAATTTTGTAGTTTCACTGTAGATTGGTTGGATTGGTACTGTTCCTGCCTATCAGCAATCTTAAGGACATTTTTCTTGGTACATTTCTGTATTGATTTCATGCCAGTGTCTGAAAAACAGGACTTTAAGTAGGAAGAATGATCCAAGTATGAAGGGTTTTCTTCTAAGATCCTGATCCTGAAAGATAGTGAGCACTTAATAATTTGCAAAGTAACTGTCTTAATTTTAGCCAGTATTATTACCAACATTTTTACTTTACCTTTAACCTGAATGAATCACATGTTTGTCTCGTACATAAATTTATCTGCATTGCAAGCTTTGATTTTCCTTTCCTTCTTGACAGTGTTTAAATCTGATTACTCAGAACCTGCTCCTGTAACTGGATCTGTGCAGGAACATCTTGTCCTTGTCCCCTTGGTAACAGTGCATCTCTGTATGGCAACAAGAGTTCATGTAAGTTGTACCTCTTTGTTGGTAATGGGAATTTGCAGAGATTCAATGAACTGCCCCATATGGGTCCAGTGACAGCAGGACTGGTGCCCCAGGCCATTTTTCTGGCCTGTAACACAAAGGGATGGACAGTGCAGTAGGGCTGTAACAAAAGAGATGGTGTTCAATATCTGCCACTGAACCACTGGGCCACCTTGGTCACATCATTTTCCTTTCAATCTCTCAATATCCCTTACTGCAAGAGGTGGACAGTTGTGTTTGTGGCCTCTACAGAGCCATTGGGGAAATAAGCTATTAGTACAGCAAAAATACCCGTTATTGTTCAAAACAGCTGAACAAAAAGCCAGGTACAAAATTCCCCAAGGGCACACCTACCTCTGGTGCACTGCCAGCAACATTATTGATGTTATAGTAAGGATTTTCATGTATACTGGCTTAATGTGAGCAGGTATTAATAGGCACTAAACACACATTAAAACATGTCAGCTATTGAATCAGCTGAGAGTTAGTTGAACTAATGCATTATCTACTCTAAGTATATAAAAATCTGCATATGTGTACACCAGAGTATAACCAGGCAGCAAGGATTTTGCTAACTTTATAACCTTGTACATGAAATATTTTTTCTAGACCTTCTGGGTCTCATGGAGCTAAATACAGCTTGGTATAGTACAAATAAATGCAGTCAAACCATCTCCATTATGTGGAGATAAAATATGCTCTAGAAAAGAGACTCTAAGAGGAAAGGAGAACTCATTTTTGAAAAGTGGACACCCACAGAAGATGTCAAAGGCTCCATATGGTCTCTCAAATCAGTATACAGCACACAAGTGTTCATTTTATATATCCACATGCTAGTCAGAGCATCCTGATGTGGAATTTGGGTTTCCTGAATAAAATTACCACACTTGCAATTACCACTACATCAAGCCGCTGATGGTAGGCCTACCTACAAAATCTATTTAAGCATTAATTTAGGTTTGTTCTAACTTTTGCCTCACAGATTTCATGGAAAGTTGTTTTCTGATGCACATGCTGAGCTGTGATATTGGGTTTTGTTTTTGTTAGGAAGGGAATAGCAGGGATGGCACACAGGCATAAGTGAGAATATTTTAGAGACAAACCACTAATGAAGTGTCCTTGAAAAGTTAGATGGTTCAGGCAACGATCTGGTTAATTCTTTGACAGCAATGTTCAAAGTAAGCAGCTTGTCATACTGATACAGCCTGTTACCTCTTCTGTTATTACTACATGTAATTACAAACTACATTTCTTTTACTTCTGTATAAAAAGCTACTCCTTTCAGTGAATGAAATTTTAAAACTCTGTTGCCCATTGATGTATGTGGCATATACAACTGTGCTTATCTTTTGTGTTACAGCAGGGTATTTTAGCTGTAGGATGTCAGCATGCCAGTTCTGTTGTGAACAATACTGGTGTTAATAATCACACACATCACACAGTTGCACGCAACTTCTTGAGATATTCGCTTTCCAAAACCATTATTGTAACAACTGTTCTCATTCATACAGTACAGAATATTGGATACATGTCTATTGATGTTAACTTCAGGTTTTCAAAACTCAAAATAATGCATGCACGTATTTTTTAGCAGTCCTTGCTCATTTTGGGACAAATTATGAGAAAAATTACAGGGATGGTTTTGAATGATAAAAGGAGGGCACAAATACCGAAATAAACAATCTTGAAATTCATGTAGTATGCTCTCTGTGTTACCAAACAAAAAGTGTTTACCAGAGTTGTTTGAAAACTTTAAGAAAAGAAAGCTTAAAGACTGGAAGAGAAAAATGTCAGTTTATATCCTTTGAGAAACCTTTATCTAAAAACAAATCAGAGGTCTTATTTTAGCTTGTTTCTTGCACTGAATTGCAGTTTTTCAGTGTGTGGGATGGAAAAGTTTTTCAGTGTGTGTGAGGAGGAAAAAAGAATTCAGGGTGCTGATTTATAACCTTATAAGCTGTGCATCCCTCTCTTGCAGCAGTTTTAAATCTATTTTTGATCCAGAAAGGAAAAGAGATGAAAACACTACTAAAGGATTTCTTCAGCTCTTGACTTTTTTTCCTTTACTTTCCATGAGCCTCCCCTGTCAGGTCTATTTGCATATGTGAATATAAAAGTGGTGTCCTGGTTTCAGCAGGGATAAAGCTAATTCCCTTCCTAGTAGCTGGTACAGTGCTGTGTTTTGGATTTGGGATGAGAACAATGTTGATAACACACCGATGTTTTAGTTGTTGCTAGGTAATGCTTACACTAGTCAAGGACTTTTCAGCTTCCCGTGCTCTACGGACTGAGAAGGCTGGAGGTGCACAAGAAGCTGGGAGGGGGCACAGCCAGGACAGCTGACCCAAACTGGCCAAAGGGATATTCCATACCATGTGACGTCATGCTCAGTACATAAACTGGGGGAAGCTGGCCGGGGGGGCCACTGCTCGGGGACTGGCTCAGCATCGGTCAGCAGGTGGTGAGCAATTTGTGCATCACTTGCTTTGTGTAGTAGTATTATTATTACATTATTATTATTATTATATTATTATTAGTTTTATTTATTTATTTATTTATTTATTTTATTTCAATTATTAAACTGTTTTGTCTCAACCCACGAGTTTTTCTCACTTTTACTCTTCCAATTCTCTCTCCCATCCCACTGGGGGCAGGGGAGGGAGGAGT
>NW_008825114.1:6223414-6225532 GCF_000699105.1 Pygoscelis adeliae
TGGAGCGTGTCCAGAGAAGGGCAACGAGGCTGGTGAGGGGTCTGGAGCACAAGTCTTATGAGGAGCAGCTGAGGGAGCTGGGGTTGTTTAGCCTGGAGAAAAGGAGGCTGAGGGGAGACCTTATTGCTCTCTACAGCTACCTGAAAGGAGGTTGTAGCGAGGTGGGTGTTGGTCTCTTCTCCCAAGTAACTGGCGATAGGACGAGAGGAAACAGCCTCAAGTTGCACCAGGGGAGGTTTAGATTGGACATGAGGAAAAATTTCTTTACTGAAAGAGTGGTTAAACATTGGAACAGGCCGCCCAGGGAAGTGGTTGAGTCACCATCCCTGGAGGTATTTAAAAGACATGTAGATGAGGTGCTTAGGGACATGGTTTAGTGGGCATGGTGGTGTTGGGTTGATGGTTGGACTCAATGATCTTAGAGGTCTTTTCCAACCTTAATGATTCTATGATTCTATGATTCTATTTTACACATGGAAGGACTTACGGATCTTGTTCTAGTATGAAAATTAAAAGATGACAAGTAGAAGACAAAGGTCTAGTAGAACATGCATTTAAGAGAAATGCGTATCATTATTTTTGAACCACAGAGAACATTTAGGAAGTCTAAAATCTTTCCAGCAGTACCCTTTAGGACACTGCAGATGGACAGAATTCCTCAGCACTTATGTGATATTCAGTGGAGATCTAGAAATGCAGATGTGAAGGCCCCAAAGAAGTTTTAAGAGCTTTCACTTTGTGTCATAAAATATTAATGAATACGAATGGCAATCGTTACAGAGCTATTACCAATCAGTTGCTCATAAGCACCCGTTTGAAGATATGAAGTCTGACGTTGTGACCTCTTCTTCAAAGAAGAAACTATTAAAAAAAATCATTAGCTCTATTTTTACATAAATCCACTACAGCCCCTTTTTGGCATTTAGCTAGAGAGGCAGAACACACTGACTTAGAACTGTTACTTACAGGTTTTCTGACATCCGGGAGGGAAGCCCACAGTGGGAAAACAATGGGTAATACAAGAAGGTAGGTGAGCTGCTTGCGTGCGGTGTCAGGCCAGGCCAGGCTGAGAGGCTGGTCCTCATCCTCTTCATTCTGTAAGAAAAGCCACAGTGAGCAGAATATTGAAGTGGATGAATGAGGTTAGGGATTCTTTAAAGAGGAGTCCTGAGGACTGTGCTGTGTTTCAGTGAGAACCCATGGGGTCTGAAAACATTGCATTAACACACCTACCTAACAACATTAGCTAGGACACAGTAAAAAGATTTTGGCTAGACTATGAGATATCCCTGCAGCTGCCTGAGGACGTCCGTTTGCAGCTATGCTGGCAGTGGTGCTGGTCCCTTACGATGCACAGAGCAGTGTTGTGCCTTCTCCCTGGCGGGGAACCTTGCGCCTCTGACACATCTTCCCACAGGCTCTCCCTTGGGATGTGGACTAGTCTAGTCGGGGATCAAAACTGGTCTGGACTGCATCAAGCCTGGCCACATAGGTAGAGATAGGGTTAGCGATAGAGACAGAGATATGTGTGTGTGTGTGTGTGTGTACACACACACAAACATATATATGCATATAAATAGAAATATATGTATGTATACATAGATCTAACTTTTTAAGCTTTTGTGAGTAACTTCTTAAAAAGTTACTATTTAAGAGAGAGATATATATATCATTCACAGAGACAATCAGCTCCGGTGCAGGCCTGTCCCGCGGCTGAGCGGCAGATCGCCATGTACAGGGGGTTTTCTGAGCCGGGAAACCCCAGCAGCTCTCACGAGGGCAGCTGACACAGCTTGAGCAGGGCCAGGAGTAACAGCGGCCACCCCCCACCCCCACAAAAGGCAGCCCCAGGGAGCCCTAGCGACCAGGAGCACTGCGACCAGGACGGGCAAACAGGGCGTGGCGTGTCAGCTAGGGCGTGGTGCGGCAGTTTGCGTGGCAGTTTGCACAGAAGGGAGGGCGCCTTCGAAGGAGGGGCATTTCACGGGCCAAGTGGGACACTTGGAGTACACATAACCCAGCAACCGGGCACCGTTCTGTGACCATCGGCAAAGGCCAAGGGCACCCATCCTACCTGACCCTCAAGGCAGAATGGTGGGCACTCGTCTAAGAGCAAAG
>NW_008825114.1:6229666-6234157 GCF_000699105.1 Pygoscelis adeliae
CTGCCTGTCCATGGGAAGTAGTGAATGAATTCCTGGTTTTGCTTTGCTTGCATGCGCAGCTTTTGCTTTACCTATTAAACTGTCTTTATCTCAACCCACGAGTTTTCTCACTTTTACCCTTCTGATTCTCTCCCCCATCCCACTAGGGGGGAGTGAGCGAGCGGTTGCGTGGTGCTCAGTTGCCAACTGAGGTTAAACCATGACAGCCATCCGTGGAAACATTCAAGGTGAGGTTGGATGGTGCTCTGAGCAAGCTGATCTAGTTGAAGATGTCCCTGCCCATGGCAGGGGGGGTGGACTAGATGACCTTTAGAGGTCCTTTCCAACCCAAACTATTCTATGATTCTATGATTTTCTTGTTCATAGGACCATAGAGGTAATTTAGGCTTGCAGGGACCTGGGGAGCTCCACTGCTCAGCTGGGGGGAACAGACCAGGTGGGTCAGGGCTCTGCCCAGTCAAGCTGTGAAACCACCAAGGATGGAGACGGCCCAACCTCCCTGGGCCCCGGCTCCACCACTGGCCTGTCCTTGTCAGGAAAAGGTTTCTCCTTATCTCCAGCCTGAGCCTCTCGTGTTTAGACCAGCCACAACGCAGCGGTCTTTTTAATAACTTGGTGCTAAAACTAAAGGGAAGACATTCCTCTCCTATTTGTGTAGCTGATTTTCACATCAATCTCTAGTCTCCTTTGATGTGTATGCTGTTCACCTGTCACGTCTATTACAGAGTAGGTGTATAGGGACATTCTCCCATGACAGAGAACCTTTTGGCTGCCACACACTTCTCTTTCCTTAGACTGCTTCTGCTAACAAAATGGAGCCCTCTCAGACTGCCACAGAAAGAAATCAAAGCGAGCAGGATTCATCCTTTTTGGGTGTATGTATTAAAATAACTTCTTAACTTTTAACATAGGTAGGCAATGTGTCCAGAATTGCACATGGATCTAACTTATACCACTGAATAAGGCAACAGAAAAAATGGCCTAAACGCTTCTTTCACATAGATGTGTGTAATGCAAACCCTTTTAAGCCTGTGAAAAGATTCCTAGAGAGCTCAGTGAAAGCTAAAGAAGTCCAAAAAACAGTACCTGGTGAAAACTGTTTGTTTGAGAGTACAAGAACACTACTTCTTCATGTAGGGTTCTTGTTTCCTTCTTTTGCAAAAAGATAATTGAGAATTCAGTCCTCTCTGCAGTGTGTAAGTTACTCTTCCCACAGATTTATAATACAGGTTTCTTGTCAGTTATTACCCTATCTTAAGATTGCTTACATAAACCTTACGACAATGCTGTAAGAAGCGGTAATTTGAATGACCATGTCAGTTATTTTTTTTCTAAGCAAAAGAGTTATTTATGAAATGTCGCCATATGTTGGTATTGTTCATAACATTTTCTACCTAGTGCTAATTTTGATTGAAGAACAGGTCTTAATTATTCCACTAGTATAAACTCCTGAATTGTTCAACTACTCAGCTACCTGTACTGACCAGTACCTACAGAAGCAAGCCCAACTCTTAGCTCAGGCTCCTCCATCATGACTGTATCACCTGACACCAACGCATCGGAAACAAATCCCTATTTACCTCTTGACACATTGACAGGCTGCAGCTACTTTGACAGTTATGTGTGGATGTCAACAGAAGACAATATTTTATTAACCCCTACACTTTGTGAAACTTCAAAGTTGCATGATTGTAAGATGACAGTAAAGTGAACAGGTCGTAACAGGTATAATCATTAAAAGATTTTAAAAACCAACATAGGCACAATTCGTCACAGTCCACACAGTACTTAAGAGGCTCCAGAGCTGCTTAAGAGGCTAGCTTTGCCTTTAGCTTTCAGCTCTTTACCAAAGTGGGCAGATGATCTGTACTTCATTGCTGCAATCTATTGAAGACTGACTTTTGCGGGACTGGGCTGGTGCAGGAGTTTGTGGGGCTACTTCCTAAAAACCAAATCCATTCTTTTTCCATTCTGGTAGATGTGGTTGGGGTGGGAAAATCAATCTGAGATGGATGCTCAGCTTTGAAATATAATGATTGAGGTAAAATTTGAGCACAAAAGGACCAATTGAAGGGTTGCCTAGGTAACTCTTCCTGAGTGGCCTGTGTATAATTCAAGCAGAGGACTCAGCTGGAATAAATCTCCATAAATGACTGCTTCATAAACTGCACTGAGTGACAAAGTACTTCCTGAATTGCCATCTTTAGAGATTAACCATGATTAACAACTGTACTTAATCACAACAAAAGCTTTACATTAGTCTGAATTTGCACATGAGTCTGCAAAATGTATGGGAATTAATTCCTATGTTGGTTCATGCAGTACTGTACCAGTACACACCGTACATCAACATTGGGCCTCATTCTGGTCTCATGTCTGTGTCAAACAGCATTGGGCTAGCACGAGCACACAGGCAACATGAACGGCTGTAGCAAAGGTCCACAAAGAATTACATATGGAGATTGCCAGATGTCTCCTGAGAAGCCTTGATCCATCTGTTTGAGATCTTTTCATCTTCAGATTGTACTGCCTCATCCCTCTCCCCAAGACAACTATCCCCAAAATATAAGGCCAAACTGAAGCTCACAGTGCAGTAGGGCAAAACACTTTTTCTCGCTAGTTTAACTCCAGGATGCATTATAGACACTACAGACTGGATTTCCATTTCCTGTTTCATAAATTGGAATCAGCATCTGATTTTCAAATGCTGATCTTCCAAAAATCAGTGGAAGTAAGGAAGTTCAACGTATTTGTAAATATCTTCCATCAATTTCAAAGCAATGCTGAACTATCCACTGAGGTTGAAGACATGAAAGAGAAATAATTTTGGCAGCTAAAAAACACACAAATGTGAGTGTCATGCTCTGGACTAAGCAGCAGCAATATAAAATGACTCAGCACTAATTTATGGCAGAGATTGCGTGCACTGTCTGTGGCTCCAGCCTATCTGCAATGTATGTACTGAATATGCATTCTCACAGTTTGTAGAAACTAACACTGAAACTACAGTTTTGATTTATTTTAATCTGTATGATGAAAACTCAGAACTTGCAATGTTCAGTATGATTCTCTTCTGCAATGCTAAGAAGAAAAACATAATGATAGCATGATATACACACTGGAATTCAGTTGCCTGAACATACATACGGTGGTGCCATTTTAGATACCTTCTGGTATCTCACTTGACCTCCACGTGCTCCATCAGAAGTGGAGAATATTCTGCTCATTTATGACATACCTGCCACCACTATGCAAAAATCTCCATTTGTCTAGGCCAGCTCAGGTGGTGCTCCCTACCCATCTATACACAAATGAGTCCTACCCCAAAGTGCATTCCCTGCTATGACGCTGTAGCTAATTAGCTTTAAAGATACTGGAGTGAACATACAGGAAAGCTGCATTAGTTGACATTATGAACTCTGATGATAATCCAATATCTACACAGTGTTTCATGTGAACCTAAATTTAACTGCTGTCACAAAAACACAGGTCATATTATAGTCAAGTAAAACCTGAAGCTGTACAGACAGTCATGGTTCTCTTGCATTTCCAAGTCCATTTTGGTGACTTGTCTGAAAGGATTGTCCAAAATATGCTAATGAACATATAACAGAACAGTTTACTTATATTAATACAAATAGCATTAATTCTAAGTGTTCTAGATAGTTATTAAACACATCAATACTGTTCCTGGCAGAAATTACTGGCACCAGCATCACTTTCTCTTAACCAGCATGATCAGCTGAAGACCTTTTCCCAGGCTGCATTTAAAGGTTGATGTCTGGTAGGTAATAAGTGATTTGGAGGAGGTGGGAGAGGATAAAGTAGTATAAAATCTCTACAGTTTTTTATAATATGGTAAGATCGGCTGGACTAAGAAGATAGAAACAGCCATATTAAATCAGACCAAAGACCCATTTACACCAGTATCTTGCTTCTGGCAACAGTCAGACATGGGCACTCTGGGAAGAAGTATTGAAATGTGGCATATTTTTTAACTTTCCACAAATTCATAGAATCATAGACTCCTTTAGGTTGGAAAAGACCCTTAAGATCATTGAGTCCAACCGTAAACCTAACACTGCCAACTCCACCAATAAACCATGTCCCTAAGCACCTCATCTACATGTCTTTTAAATACCTCCAGGGATGGTGACTCAACCACTTCCCTGGGCAGCCTGTTCCAATGTTTCACCACTCTTTCAGTAAAGAAATTTTTCCTAATATCCAATCTAAACCTCCCCTGGCGCAACTTGAGGCCATTTCCTCTTGTCCTATTCCTCCCCATCTCACCACCACCTCCTTTCAGGTAGTTGTAGAGACCGATAAGGTCTCCCCTCAGCCTCCTTTTCTCCAGGCTAAATAGCCCCAGATACTCCTCATAAGACTTGTGCTCTAGACCCTTCACCAGCTGCACTGCTTTTCTCTGGACACGCTCCAACACCCCAATGTCTTTCTTGTAGTGAGGGGCCCAAAACTGAACACAGTATT
>NW_008825114.1:6235797-6257856 GCF_000699105.1 Pygoscelis adeliae
GGAATGCCTCCCAAGGGACTCTGTCAACCAGGCCCCTAAACAGGCTGAAGTCTACCGTCTGCAAGTCCAAGGTAGCAGTTCTGCTGACACCCCTCCTTACTTCTCCGAGAATCGAAAACTCTGTCATTTCTTGATCGCTGTGCCCAAGACAGCCTCCAACCATCACATCACCCACAAGTCCTTCTCTGTTCACAGACAGCAAGTCCAGCAGGGCACCTTCCCTAGTTGGCTCACTCACCAGCCGTGTCAGGAAGTTATCATCTTCCACACACTCCAGGAACCTCCTAGGCTGTTTCCTCTCTGCTGCATTGTATTTCCAGCAGACATCTGGTGAGTTGAAGCCCCCCACGAGAACAAGGGCTCGCGATTGTGAGACTTCTCCCAGCTGCTTATAGAGTATTTCATCTGTCTCTTCATCCTGGTTGGGTTGTCTATAACAGACTCCCACCATGGTATCTGCCTTGTTGGCCTTTCCCCTGATTCTTACTCATAAACACTCAACCCTTTCATCACCATCATCAAGCTCTAGACAGTCAAAACACTCCCTAACATTCAAGGCTACCCCACCGCCTCTCCTTCCTTGCCTATCCCTTCTAAAGAGTTTATAGCCGTCCACTGCAGCACTCCAGTTGCTGCAATGAGTGCAATAACTATTGCAGTAATGCAATAACTCGGAGCCAGTTATTGATCTGCTGGGTCTTCCTGTTTCTTCCCTCATCATTCCCTGCAACTGGAAGGATAGAGGAGAACACTACTTGTGCTCCTGATCCCTTAATCAGTCATTAAAGGTTTAGACATAAGCTGCATTAGATCTTCATATATAATAGTCACTACTGTGTTTCTGTGAAATTCTCATTAGCTGTCATAATTCTTTCCACTCTTTATTTATCGTATCCTCATTTTTTCTTGCTTGTGCTTGGGACTGTCTTTTTGTTACATACACATTTGCAGTGCTGAATATCGTATGTTTACTCATACCTACATGGGATGGACATGGTACCCTAGCGCATATTAATCAATAATGATAATCAAATTAATTCTTTAACAGGAAAGCGCTCCCTTTGCATATTCTACCAGGGTTAGTGAGGTACATCTTTAAACTACAAAAAATATAGTTATGATTCCCTACTTTCAAGAAATGAGATTAGAAGTGTTGTTTTGCTGTGTTCTTTTTTATACATCTGTAACACATATTCTTTTTTTTTAAACCAATCTAGGTATATTCATAACCCTATTTTTTGCTACTTCAATTCTTCTTCTGTGTAACTCATTACAAACAATGAAAAAGTACCAAATCTCTGGATGCTCCATCTTTCACAAGTTCTTCATCCAAGAACATCTATCTAATACTTGTCTGTAATTCCACAGAAGAAATCTCTTACTGGTTTGCTCAGGACTGGTCTGACAACTTTTCCCAATCTCCCAAGAAAATTCTTCCAAGCAGAGGAAATGATGGTGTGTTTCACATTATATAAACAACACAAACATATGGTGACATTTCATCAATAACTATTCTGTTTATAAACAACAGCTTAAAGCAAACTCCATCTGCCAAAGTCACTGCTTCTAGCAAACATCAGACAATCATTGTCTCCGTGGATGCTTATGCTCATATTATCCTAGGAAAAACAGTTGCTTTTCTGGCACAACATCAAACTGCATTTTTATACTTTTTTCCTGACAGTAGGACAAAATGGAAAACAAGTTCAATGAACTACCTCAAACGTATCCGAAATACTGAATCTGCCACTATTTATCAACTAGTCTGTATTGTATAACAGCTATAGCATATGAATTATAAATATTACATTCTGAGGATTATTCTGTTAGCCCAACTAAGCTGAAGAGCTGAGCTCTAAATTCTCATGCTTGTACATCTCTTGTGCATTTTGATTTCTGATAGCATTAATCAATACAGAATTAGCATTAGGACTCCAGAAGAAAGGAAACTGCAGAAATGAACTATTTGCAGTTCAATTTGCTTATGCTAAAGTATAGATATTGTATGACCTATAAAAAGGCAATTTTTTTCTTTGCCTGATAGTGCTGCAAAAGACTGCTTTTTTTTTTCTTGGAAGTGAAGAGCTCTGTACAACCCAACTTCTCACAATGAGTGAATCGAAAAAATTATGATGTCTCAAAATGTTACCTGTCTCAGAGGTAAGTACTAATTTTCAGAATTGAGATTGATTTTTTTCTTTAGAATAGCAAATCTCACATTAATTTATTTCACTAGAAAGGCAGAGGACAAAGGGAATTGGAGCCCTACTGTGAACACCTCAAGCCTTTGCTTTCTGTATCTTGTGTGTAACTTGAATCACGCATTTATCTTCTCCTACCACTCATTTGGGAAAAAAAATATGTGAAAGAAGGTGAGATAGTAAGCTAGTACAGTATTATGCAATTTCTATGAGGTAGCTGACAGAAAACAATGTCTTTCCTCATGAATTCTTGAGTAAAGTTCAAGCAGGGAGTAAAATTAAATCCCTGAGCTTTCAGAATGCATTCTGTATATATGGGTACTCTTCTTAGGGCAGCTAATTTGTATTAATCCTCTCTGCACTATGAACTCACTGAAAAGAACTACCTTTTGAGTGGAGCCTATGGGAAGGAGCAAGGCTCAGGTAGGTATTTGCTCCAGATCCTGCTATTGCTGCTTGTGTCCTCTTGGGCTTTTGCACAAATATCTGAAAGCGCAGCTCCCAGATCTTATATGCAGGTTTTTTTGCCCATGTTACTGCCAGCACTCTTTGGTGAATTTGAAAAGAAATACTCAGAATGTAATAGCCAAAACGGCAGTCAGCCCACCAGGAGAAGTAACAGCTACGGTGTGATGGAGATACATTTGAAGAATAAGCCTTCATCTTCACGCCATTTTTCACTGTCCTAGTTTTCAAGTCAGCCAAACTGGTATACCGCAGAAAAAAATGTGGAATAGGCAACTGAGTAGCTTTCGGAAAATAAAGATCAATCCCTTTTGATGGCAGTGCCATTCTCATTGTTACAAAGAGCTATACCGGCAAACAAGATGCAGGCATTTACTTTAGACTGAGTGTGGCAACTGAAAAAATGTTAGGGCTTTTGAAAATGTATTTTTAATGATCAATCAAACAAATACCAGGGATGCTGGAATATATCATGGCCTTACAACAAAGGCTGCTCTAATCTCCTCTACCCTCTTTCTACGAAATAGAAATGTTTATATGTTTATAGAAATATTATACGAAATAGCCCAGAATCATAGGCTGAGACAGAACGCAACACTACTCGGATTCACATCATGCTCATTTGATGCAAACAGAGTGAGTACTCCAGGGCAGGGGAGATCTGTCCCTACCAGGGGCTCTGTCCTAAAATGCAGCGCACCATGCTGCTGCTCTTTGGTGGGGAAGGCAAAACATGCTTTACCACACTGTTGCTCAGGTAAGCGGATTAGATCCAATGAAAACAACACAACATTTGTGGCATTTTCCTACAACATACAAGTTGCTTTATATTTTCATGGAAAAGTTATCTCTGACATGGTTGGCATGTAAACATTTTCCAGTGGGGTTTCCACGGAAACAGGTAAAACTGTGTGCATATGTGTATGTGCGTGTGTGCACGTGTGTAGCTGGGAGGAAAAGGTGTGGCAGTGTGCTCCCCACCTAAGCAACCACCACCAGTGGGGGTTCTGACGGCTTCACCCAGCTTATGCTGGACTTTGGGGAAGGATGGCAACACAGTAGCCAAGGGCTGTCTGGTGTAGCAACCCAGACATCTTGCTGGTATGCAAATATTGACTATAAGTCAATCACCTTACTTTATAAATAGTGGACAGCCCAGGGCCCGTTGAGCCCTCCTGTGCGGCAGCAGGCTGCACGGCGGGATCTCCCCTTGAGTAGGGACACCTCTCAAGGTTACTCCTCAAGGTTGAGAGATTCCTTGCCGCAACAGATACTCCGTAAGTGACTAACAGCATGCTAAATTTTGAAAACTTAGCTAAGTGATATAAAGGATTAATTGCGCATATATAATCCTTTAGACATAAACCGTTGACCAAGTCTGGGACTAGGATTGGATCCAGCTGTACCTACACTCCTCTCTGAGGAGGAGTTTAGAAAGCAAGGGGGTCCTTTCTGAACCTCATGACTCAGCGGGAGGTTGAGACTCAAACTGTCTCCCTGACAGTTTTGTGTGACCCTGTCCTCTACGCAGTAAATAATCAAGTTGTAGTTGTTTAACCTCAGCCAGCAACTAAGCCCCACACAGCCGCTCACCCACTCCCCCCCCAGTGGGATGGGGGAGAGAATCTGAAGGGTAAAAGTGCGAAAACTCGTGGGTTGAGATAAAGACAGCTTAACAGGGAAAGCAAAAGCTGCACACGCAAGCAAAGCAAAACAAGGAATTCATTCACTGCTTCCCATGGGCAGGCAGGTGTTCAGCCATCTCCAGGACAGCAGGGCTCC
Organism: Pygoscelis adeliae; assembly: GCF_000699105.1. NCBI lineage: Eukaryota > Metazoa > Chordata > Aves > Sphenisciformes > Spheniscidae > Pygoscelis > Pygoscelis adeliae. The sequence goes on from NW_008825114.1 coordinate 6,240,246, forward strand.
ATCACGCGTAACGGTTACTTGGGAAGACAAATGCCATCCCTCTGAACGTCCCCCCTTTCCTTTTTCTTCCCCCAGCTTTATATGCTGAGCATGACGTCCCATGGTATGGAATGTCCCCTTGGCCAGTTTGGGTCACCTGTCCTGGCTGTGCCCCCTCCCAGCTTCTTGTGCACCTCCAGCCTTCTCAGTCGGTAGAGCATGGGAAACCAAAAAGTCCTGGACTAGTGTAAGCACGACTTAGCAACGACTAAAACTTTGGTGTGTTATCAACGTTATTCTCATCCTAAATCCAAAACACAGCACTGCACCAGCTACTAGGAAGAAAATTAAGTCTATCCCTGCCGAAACCAGGACACAAGTGTACCTTGCCATCAAATGTTGTTAAACCACTGTCGCATTTACCATTGAACTCTGACTCACTGTTTTCTATCAATAAAGTGTATTGTTGCTTCTCTCTTATGAGTGAAGTGCAGTCTCACTCCATCCACGACAAAAGGTGTTATCTTCAGATTGGAAGCTATTTTTAGGAAAGCCACAGGTTAAAATGACTATGACTGAACACACTTAATGAAATGCTTGTTGAGAAGGTGGCGGCATGGAGGGGAAACAATTGGACTTCTCAGAGGGATCATTTCTCTGAAGGGCACCCTATAAAACATTTAATGAGATAGTCAGTGTCCTTTTAGTCTTCTTTCATTTTCTCATACATGCTCTGGACCACTCTTATGAAGTTTTATGTAACAGTCTTCTCCTTTGTGGCAACCTGCTAAAGGTTAAGAGACAGAATGCCATTAAGTAGAACAAAATCCCTGAGGAAGATACAATATCCAGCAGGAGGGAAGGCAATTTCTAGCTGCAAATGAAGCAGGAACATCTTACAGACCATATGGTGGGAGGAGGTATTGTTCCCTGCTGTGCTGGTTAGGGGCTGGGAAGGAGACCACAGCCTTCTGTCCTTCTCAGCTGAGGATCACGGTTTTATCAAAGTGTAGGAGATCTGCTACTGCTTACAGTGGGAGTGGGATTATGAGAGTCTTACTGCCTGGGACAAATGACTGTGTTGCTGGGGACATTTTCTGGGAAGCCTTTTTGAGTTTCTGCAAGCAGCATCAGGACAGAGTTTATCTTGTTACTCAAGGGCTTGGGCTAGCAAGAGGACAGCTGAGGTTCCTGGCGGGGAGTGGAGTAAGAAGAATGGAGTTAAGGGCCTGGGAAAAAAGGGAAAAGCAAGAGAGTCTAGTTTGGAAGAGACAAATGAAGAAATTAAATGAAAAAAAAAGAAAAGGAAATAAAGTGAAATTCACCTAGTTCATGAAACCTTGTGAAAGTCATTAACTGACAGTGTCCTTGACTCTGTGTTGTGTAATGTTTCAGCCTTGTTCAATTGAAAAAGAAGGAAAGGAGGAAAGAATAAGAGCCTGAAAAAAACATAAAGATGACCAAAAAATCCCTAAAGAAACCAGGAGACGTATAAGGAAAACTAAATCATGGCATTTGGAGTATTATGCTTTTTTAAAAAGAAGTTTAATTTACAAACATATGAAAATTAAAATACAACATAAAAGCTATTTTTTTCCCCTTTTCTTGCAGTCTTAGCCTGAGACCTTCTTTTCACAAGGGTCCTTTGCTCAACATCATACTTGTAAAAGAATAGGGGTTTTATAATTAAGATGGATTTATTTGCATATTCTCTTTGTACTAGTGGAACGTATAATTTTTAATGTACTCATTTTCAGACAATTCTAACTCCAATACAGAACTTTGTATTGCTAAAATGTTTGTGTCTAGGGATTTAGACCCAGGCACCATAATCTGCACCAGTGAAAAGTAAGCAAAAACACAAATATGACTGTGCTTGTTTTGCAAGAGGGAAAAGCATGAAGACCATAGTGGAACTTGACAATGGAGGAGAAAGAATTAGATCCCTATGCACGTCTTCTGTATCCTCACTGCAAACATGTTTTAGGAATACCTGATGGCCTGCTATGTGAGTACACCCATTTCCCAGCCCACAGTTTTCAGGACATTTTTTCCCCCAAAGGCATATTTGCAGCTTGGTTCCTCAAGATGGACAGTGTCTCTAATTTTCTCAGTTCTAAACGATCATCACTGGGACATGGAGGCACTGTTTTCTTAAGAGATTTTCTAAACAGTGCTTACGGATCACAAAACCTTATCTTTGGACATATACAAGTGGAAAATTGGAGAGAAGCAATTTTATACTACATTTCCAAATTCTGACACTACAGCACTTTCTTTTGCATCAGAGTAAAGAAAAATCATCAAAAATTCAAGCCACCAGATTGAATTCTACTCATGGAACAGAAGCAAATTATGTTCTCAGAGTAAAATGGAGAATACTTATTCACAAAAAGATCAAAATTCAAGAGCATTTGTAGGTCAAGACTGAGCTGTAATGAGTTTGTTCTTGTCACTCAGCTCTAATGAGCGAGTTTTTGAAAGAGGAGAAACTATTGGTGAGGACTGGCTGGCATACTATCCTGTGCCTTCGGTATTACTTCCCTGAACAGAGCTGCTCTTAGAACTGATACCATTGTCTCTTAAGATATACTGTTTCCTAGGGGTACGTAGTGTCTGCATAAAGTTCGGAAAAGCTAGAATGAAGGCTTGGGAAGGCAATGACCGATTTCCCTTCCTCAAATTCTAATCTTCATCAAAGAAAAAGGTCACATGAATGCTGTGTTTGTGATTCTGTCATTGCTTACACTTCTACAAATCAGGAGTAATCCTATTAGTGTCCATGAAGTCAATATACAAAGCAGAAGGAAACCGAATAGCCCCGTGTTAGCTTCAGAGTGATGCCACAGCTTGGGAAGGTGTATCAGGAACCTGTGCACAAAAAGCGGGGCAATATGTTGAGGAAGGGTACCTGTACAGCACAGAGTAGGCAGAGAACTTCACAGTGAAGTAGGGTCCTAAGTATCATAGAAACTTATTTATTTGTTACATGGATGAGTAGACTATTTTTATTATAACTTTTCAAAAATTACAATACATACTTTTAAACTACAAAATAGGTTCCAGCATATCAATAACTGAAGCAGCCTGAAAGAGCAGCTGTCAGGTTATCACTGGAAGAAGACAAAATTAGAAAGGCCACTGGGTAGGAACCCAGCATGGGCCATCTCAAAATGTTATTAGGGGATTGCTACTTTTTATTGTGACAGCAGACACCTAAAATCCTTTCTTTCAGATTGATGGAGCTAAATCTGCAGAATCACTCTTCCATCAGTTACAAACCTCCCTGCTTGCTCCATTTTGTCATTTGGATAAGGATAAATAATGTATCCCACCTCTGATACAGCACAGTAGTTTTTCAGAATGTCCTAATACTTGCTGAAATCAACATAAAAGTTCCAAACCCTGCCTCACTGAAACTTTAAAATGTCTAAAGGGAGATGAGTGGAAGACATTGCTGAATAATGTACTCTTGCAATAATTTTCCCTCCTTACCCTGCAGTGGCTTGAAATTGAAACTATTGTCTTGAATGATGAGGCTGCTTGACCTTGCAGATCTCTGAACAAGCTTACAAACTGCTTCATTAAAATGCAAAATGATAGCATATGGACATTGCTGTGAGATGTGATTGCTTAAGATTCCTTTTCCTTCATTGTTTTCACTGAACAATCTCAGTGGAAAAAATCTTACAAAGCAAGACCAGCTTCCTTCTTAAGCTACTGAACTCTATTAGAATCTATTAGAGTTTTCAAACATTCCACAAACTGATTTCCGTACACCCTAACAGGTTACACCAGGCTATGTCATCCCTTATTGACCTTTGAGAACAGAAGTCTAAAAGCCACTCTGCTTTGGATTTTGTAATTTTTTTGCACTGAGTTAAAAAATAGTCTAAATACATATTTCACTGCAGTGTTGAGGTTGGACTCTCAGAACAGGATCCAAATGGATCTGAAAATTGGTCTTTCCTTACCTTAAAATGTTGAGTGTTGAAGTGCGGTGCTGAGATTTTTTTATTACATAGATTTTACTCATCTCATTTACGTAGGAGTAATGCTTTGTTGGGCCGACAAGGATCTTTAAGTGGCATGTCAGTCTGAACAACTTAGATTAACAGAAAAGGTAATTTAATGTTCTACTATGCTCTCCTTCCCATAAGAAACTCATTATCATTACTGATCATTCAGGATATCAAAAACTACCCATCTCTTTTAGATCCTTGATTCTGATTCTCAATTTCTATTCCCAGAGACCAAAATTACCAGCAAACAGTGAAGAATTAAAGCTATCTGCCAATATTTGGTGCACTAACACACAGTTGGCCAGAATCATCTTGTAATTTCTCCACCTCCAGCTGTGTAAAGCAAACAGAATCTTTTCCCAGAGACTCACCCTACTACACATCACAGTGTTTCTTCCCAGTCTTGCAGAAATAATCGGATAACCTCTCCCTGTTGTAAGTATGTTTCAGTATAAATTACGTTCCTTGTGAGGGATAATTGTGTTTAGGAAGCAGCCAACAGACATAAACACACTCTGTTACTTGTATACCACTTCTAATTTTTCCTGTGGCTTGCAGAACCTTTCAAGGAAAGAATTTCACCTACAGTGATAATGCTCAGGTCATAAAGAAAGCAAGATGATCTCTGACTTGGACTAACAATTTTGTTAAACAATAAATAAAGGAAAACAACTAAAATATCAAAACCTAAACCTGGGACGATTCAAAACAAAACATGGCCATTGTATTTTTTGCATGATTTTGCTGTATGTAAATGCAACACAGCTCATCCCACTTTTAATAAGGCGAAGCTCATGTTATGGTATAGACCACTGCTCAGCCATCGCTTGCAGTACCTTTCTTGTATCACTATAGCCTAAGGAGAAGGCTAAGAAGTAAACTGGACAAACAAAACCACTATAAAAGTTTCTGTGTCACGGATTATTTTTAACAAGACTTTCTCTATGCAGGTTTTGCTGTCTCAGTCTAAAAGAGCAGTGCCCAAGTTCAGCAAAATCAATTCACCAGCATTTTTCCACTTGTTTGCCTACTTGGGATGCAGGTGGTATTAATAAAACTTAAAAAAAACTAAAAGACATTAAAAAAGGGCCTGGCAGGGCGAAATTTTGCAGTCAGCTACTCTTGAGAATTACAATTTATTTAATAAAGAAGCTAGCTCAAATGTATAGCTATTTCAGTAGCCATTGTGTAAGTTAGACACAGTTATGCAGTTACTTATCATCTACAAAAGGTATATGTTAAAAAAAAATACATTTAAGTGTTTAACTACTTCTTTTGCAGATTTTAACCATATGCAGTAAGAGCCACAGAAACACTAGTATACTATATCTCATTCAGCTTAATTTGTTATTTTCTCAAGATAACAGAAGGCAAGATGGAAAAGAAGTTTGTGTACAGCTCCTCTTATTCTAACTACTTTTAACTATCCCATGAATGAAGCACAATATGACAGGCTACCCTCTTAGAGACCAGGTTTTGTGCAATGTGATGATAATCAGACAAGCAATTTCCTTTAGCTATATTTAGGGCTGTGAACATCTTATCTGATAAGTAAAAATACATTTCCTAAAAGAATACGTTCCAGATGACAATCTTACGTTACACTGAAGGGCAGAGACACAAGAGAAGAGCTTTTATACATGGCAAGCCATACATTGGGTTCAGTTGTAAATGAAGATTAAATATATTGTAGACAGTTCACATTAACAGCTTCTTGCTCTTAAGATGTATACGTTCAGTGAAAAGCACAATGAAGCATGCAATATATTTACCAATACAAAAGTAAAAAGAAGAATAAAAAAGACATTAACCTCTTCTTCAACGTTATGGGCAATTCCATTCTGCACTGGTCCTGAATCACTCGGTGGTGTTACTGCAACTTCCACTTTTGCACTTTTTTCTGTGGCATCATCCATAAATAAGAGTGGAAAAACAACAGAACAGAATATTAAGTAACAAATCTATTAGTGAAACTGCTGTCATATATTCAGTCTGTGTAAATCATCAAATACGGAAGGTGGACCAATATTTGCCTTTAAAAGAGAGAGACAAAAATTCTGTCTTCCATTTGACCAATACACATTTTGAACAAAATTCTTACGAGTGGTGAGCTTGCATTTGAAGAAACTATTCTAGCTTCTAGGACACAGTACTCATGTCCTAGAAAAATTTACATTCATTGCAATATTCAGTGCTCTTCGTTTATGCTAAACTCACTGAGCCTAATACTTCAGGTAAAAAGTGACATATAGCATTCTGCCCAGACATTAAAGAATGCAACATGTTGCATTTACAGGTGAGGGGATACATTCAGCAAGATATAACTTTTATAACACACTAACCCCTGCAATTAGTAAAGTTACTTCCAAGCTGTAATCATGTTCTTTCTCATGCAAAAATGTGGGAAAAGAGTAAACCGATGGTCTAGTGACATCCAATAAAAGAGAATGATCTTTAAAACAGAATCCTGTAGTTCTTGTGATAAACTTCTACAGGTATTAAAGGGGTAAAATTGTGCCTTTGGTTTCTGATGCCAAATTTATTCAGATTTATTCTTACTTTGACTATCTTGGAATTCTCTAAACGGTAATTATCTCTTTAAGTATGTACTAGATGAAAATGTCAATGGCCAAAAATCCCTTGGACAGTTATGGGGAATAGCAATATGAAATGTCTAACTCAAGTTCAATAAAATTGAACTCAATTTCAGAAGTAAATACAGCTGCCTAGTTAACATTACTGCTATCCTGAGATTCTTCTAAATTAAAAATCTGAGATCACAGCCACAGCGGAGTGCCAGACTATCTGTAATTATTTCAGTGTGTGTGTGTTGTCTCTTAACCTCACAGCCAGCATTATGGTTTATTAACAGAGTGTCCCATCCAACTGCTTGATTCTGGAAGCAAATAGTATCTAAACATAGCACAAGGTCAGAAAAAGCGTCAGCTAATAAAATGATTCAGCTTTTATCAGACATATTTGCATCTGGTTTTCTAATGCAGAGAACATGCTGAGGTAAAGTAGAGAAAACAGGACATAGTACAGATTGTCTTTTAGTATAGGAAGTTTTGAACTAAAATATAATTCTTACCCTTAATGAAAACCGTACTAAGCTAATTTTGCACAATTAGCATAGATGGGCGTGACTCTCAGCAAGTAGTAGATAGACAAATCACATCTTAAATATGAAGTCTGTTTCCTTTTGTGACAAGGGTGATACCACATAAAATACATATTCTGCTAGAGCAGCTCAATAAATTAATTGCGAGTAAGTTTTGTCTCTCTATTTCTGTCACTTCAACATATATCCAAAATTAGAATTGCTTTTTTCTTTTCAACACTGCTGGGAGGCTTTCTAGATGCCTTGACTGACTTTCTCTTCTTGCATTTAACTCCTGTCCTGTCCATAAGTTTCATACTCTTTTGTATAGAGAATCAGAATATTTTTACTAAGATAGCATAAATGAAGTAGAAGGAGAAATTAATCCCTAAGGATTTTCAAGCAAAATGAAACAGTGAAAAAGGCCCTCAGGAACAGGTGATAAATCTGTACTGCTGCACTCACCAGGATTATTAGCTCCATTCTGCCTTTCACTGTCTTCCACCTGGCACTTCTTTTTGGCGATCTTATGCAGAATTGAGGCCCTTTCCTTGAACTTTCCTAAAAAAAAGCATTGTCAGTATTAAAATGCAGCCATTTTGAGAAGCAAAGTTTCTTTGCCACAGCTTAGGCTCCATAAATCAGTGCCAATAATCCATTTCCATCCATCCTCAAACAGCAAACATGTTATTAAACACTATCTGATGTTCTCATACATACTTTTTTAGTGGAAATAAAAATGTATTTTTTTTTTCTATTCTGAGAACTCAGCAACAAATTGAACACAAAATCGAAAAAAAAAGCTATTATTTTTCTTCAGAAGCAGTCAGTGAAGTTCCACCTATAAAAGTGCTGGTGTAGGACTTCAGCTTAAACAGAAGATGAATACAGATGAGTAAAGATATTACAAACAAACACAAACAGTTTCAGGTCTCAATTAGTAGTACAGTAACAAAGAATTTCAGATGAACCCATATATTGCATCATGGTGACTGTGGTCAACTTTGTCACTTAGCACTCAGCTATGTGCCTGTGACTTCTACAGATACTTCAGAAGGGGAAGAAGAAATCTCCAGAATACATTATTTCCATACCAGCTTGTCAAAGGTAAATTTCCGTCTCAACCTGCCAGGTGGTTTTTGTCTCCCATGAGGTTAACCGTGCAGCTTATCATCTAGACTGTCTCCGGGGCAACTCATCCTGTCGTAAGAGAGGTCCCAGGTCCTGTCACTCTTTATTGAGCACTGAGTCCAAATGACACATTCATACTAGGCAATGTCAAAGATCACAAATATTAAGTGAAATTAATTTAATCTTTCCGCTACATTCGTTCATCTTTCTATGTAAGGACTCTTTGGACCGCTTATGACAGTCTACGTCATGTAGAAAGATGATGTATCTGCCTTTCTTTATTGTTATCCTCGTTGCTATTGTTCTTTAAGTCTTCTTTTATCTTTTTAAAAAGTATAACTGGTGGCTGTAGTACCGTACACTTCTAATTAAGAACACTATTACCATACAGGGCCTGTGACTGTTTTAATTCTTCACCTCCAGCTAAAAAAATCCATTGAAAACTGCTAGTGTCCCTGCAGCAAAAACAGTGCAGTCTTAAGACCAAAAGATATTTCAATGGAATCACATAATTGATTAACAGTGGGAAGTCATGAATGAACTCAGTTGGATAAGTCACTGTTTCCAAGCTAAAATAGAAGACAGACAAGAATAAATTGTTAGTCAAGAAAGAGATCTTCTCTTCCCTTCTCACAAATGGAAGCTTCAAACCCCTGTACCAACAATTTTGTATGTCAAGAAGCATATGCACAGTCCACAGAGACTAGCAGCTATCATTTGCTGGGCAGTGGAATTAATTTGTCAACAGCAAATCACTTGGAAAGTAATAAAAATACCAAGAAGATTTAATAAGCAGTACTGTCCTTTCAGCAGCCCCTATCTTTTCACAAACACAGCATGCTCCACACAAATAATTAGCCATTCACAATATATTGCAAAGATTATCTTTTTTGGTACATAGTACTTAGAGTAAAATTGCCTGCAGAAGAGTATCTAAGCATAGAACACAATCATAAATACCAAGCCATCTCATTATTTCAGTGCACAGGGTCAGTGGCAGAGATTTTATTTAGAAGGGGAAGAAGAAACAAGGAGTTAAAGAAAGGAAAAAGAGAGAGAGAGATAGAAAGGGAATTGCTTGGGATATCAGATAAGAGAAAGAAAAAACAGAGGAAAAAATGCAAATCATATTTCCAAATATTTTAAGCTGAAATGCTAAGAGTCAGGTCTGTTCCTAACTTCTTTTGAAACACTAGGAGCATTTAAAAAGCGCTTATCCAGAAGCATGGGTAGATACTGAAAGGTGCCTGCATAATTTTCATACAACATGTATGTCAGTTTGCTAAAGGATTGCTTTAGCTTTCAGACTCCAACTCAGCTTCATATGTTTGAGAATTTCGCTTGTGATGCCCCAAATACACAACTGCATTTTTTGCAAGCAATGCAAATGATGCAACTGAGACATTTTCTGAGAAGTATCTGTGGAACCATCCATGTCTCCACCTACTCCAGGATGGTGTAGGACCTTTTAATTTAAGGTTCCATTTAAAAAGTTTAATTAAAGTGATGCAGAATTCTATAAGGATACTCTAGTCTTTTGTTTGAGATTGTTTGAAATTGTTTAGGTTTTTTTAATAGAGAAACTTGAGCCATTATTGAACTGAAAAGAAAATGTCTCCACAGAGATTCACACTGTTTCAGATTAGCTTAACTGAAGTTGTCTTCAATTTTTTCACATTTCCAAAAGCCTCCTCCCATCTTTAGGAAGAATTTCTTACATTGACTTTTAACACTGTAAATTACACTGCTTCATTCAGGAGACTGTTCCACAGTTATAAGTCACTGTCATGGAAATTAACCTCAACATTTGAAATGGAAACTTTATTTTGGTTTATTTTTATTTCTCAGTACATGCATGGTTCAGCTTACATGGTCTTACACCATTACTTTCCATTTGATTCACTTAGTGTAGGTAACAAACAGTGCAAGAAAATGATTAAAAGACATAATATCGACTATCAAAAGCATGAAACTGAGGAAAGCAGTAGTACTAGACTGCATGAAGACAGTGAATGTAAAAAGACAGCAGAGCTATGCCTCCTCCCTCTCTTTTCCCGCCATTTTCCTCTTTCAAACCAAATCAAAACTTGTTCGGCAAAGGAGAAGCACAGAGCCACCAGGAAAAAGGACCAGCTCAAGATATTTCTAAGTCATTTAAATTTACAGAAAGCCCCAAAGGTTTCATCTTTGGCATAAATCTTCTGTCATGCCTTTTTTCTCATCTTTAGGTGGGGTTACTAAAATAATCCATAGGCATTTTATGTTACTGTTCTTCCTAGGAGAAGGTAGGAGCTTATGTTAACAGTCCTATGTACTATGGGTTTGACTACCTAACAGTAATTTTCACACCATTTGGTACCATAAGAGTTTAGGCGAATGAAAATGCTTGATTCCACGGACCCAAAATAGGATAGATTGTTGCAGAAAATTCTTAATTAATCTAGATTCGCTGAACTCAGAGAGATTTTCCAGCTCATTTTAGTTTACAAAGAATGGGGTAGAAGGAACCGGAGATCAAGGCCAAGTGATTAGCAAAGCAGGTAGCTTAAAACTAAATTGGTTTTATTTGAATATATGCAAAAAAATCAGTATTGTATAACACAGATATGCCTTGATCTGCATGAGTAACTCCACCTGGCATCAGTTGGCAGAGATTCTCCTCCTGATCAAGGATGTATTAAAAAGCCAATCCTCTGACTACAATCTAAATTGCAGACTACAGATTCCCTGGGTCAGAAAAGCCTTTGATTTGATAGGAAAATAGTTTATCTTCAGAAATTCACTTGTTTAAAAAATTTGAGACTTTACCATTTGTCTAGTTTTCAGTCTCTGATCAAATGCAAATTACTACATCTATGCAGCTGTAGCCAAGCTTTCATGATTCTGAAGATGTCAAATCTGTGGCTGTTGAGCAGGCTGAACTGTACTTCCCAGTCCTGCTCATGGCCAGTTGTGGAACACAACTAGTGGGTCACAACTGACCAATTCCAGAAATCCACCTCACATGCTTTCTCCTTTAACTTTAAAATCACACAGAAGCATCAAATGAAAATATAAGCAGTTTTGTCATGTTGTAGGCTGTTGGTGGAGGTTACTTGACAGCACAAGATTACTCTGAGGGTCTCTTCCCATCTGGTAGGGTATATTTTCTCTCCCAGTTGGGCCTGATTAATCTGCAATTAATTTAAAGTCACTTTCAGACCAAATAGGAGCAAGCAAAATAATAGAGATCAGTTTCTAAGACCTGGAGCACAATGGCTCTCTGGCCATTAGGCTATATCTGATTGTGTATTGTGACCTAACCATTGCTTTTTGTCTCTGGTTGTTCTGATGTAGCAGCAAGAATAGATGTGCTTGTGCTTCTCCATAGGAGGACTGAAAGATTTGCTACCTATCTCCACTCAGGGTTTGAGGTCCTGGAGATAAGGATGTACTCTATTAGAAAAAAATCCATGGATTTCTAACTGGGTTTACATGTTCCTGTGACTAACTTTCTGTACAAAATGTATAGAAAGCTCAGTCAAAAAATGAATAGAAAGAGGAAAGCGGATAATGCAACTAAGTGTCATGCAGAGTGATAGTGATTATACTTTTGAAAATCGAAACAAAGTTCAAAATATAGCACACTTTGATCTAAATACAGCTTCTGGGATACAGTATTCATTACTTGCTTTGTGATGAATTTTGCTGCTGGATTTTTGCTATTGCTGCAGTATGGTCCTGGATTATTTATTCATGAAGGGTGCTTTCTGAGATGACATTGCATATTAACAGCATTACTTCAGCGTAGGCACAGTATTAATATATACATATATTGTATGTATCATACTTGCATGGATATTTTCCCACAAATAGCTACATTTAGCTGTCAATAGACTATTTATGAATTTCAGAAGGCTACTAATGTAGTGACTACTTTTGAAATGGTAGATTTAATACTTCAGCATAAAAAATAAAAACCTTAATATACCCAACTCTGAGGCTACAATGAGAAATGACCTTCGCATCTTGATTGTAATGGAGACTGAGATGAGACATACTGCAAAAGCTTTAGCTCTGGTAGCCGTATCTGAATGGCCTGGGTTATCAACTCATTTCAGGTGCTTGAGAGGTGTGTTTAAACAACATGGACACCACTGTTTGCCCACTAAAATCTCCCCTCAGACATCTTTTCTTATATCAGTGCCACCCCTGTGAATCAGACGGTGAATCTGGCAACGGAGGGCGGTGCAGCAAGACTGCCCTATAAGATCATGCCTGCTACAGAAGAAAACAGCATCTTCCAACATCAGGCACAAAGATGGAAAGAACCGTCTCCTACAGCCAGCCCCAGAATAGTACAGTTATATTTGAGTATCAACAGCAGATACAGAAAATGGGAAATATTCAGAAGTTATCGATCCTCCCCTCCCCCGGAGAAATGATCATGAGTAAGTCATACCCTTAAGGTTTTCTTAAAACCTTTTTAACTGCAAGATTAATCTAAACTAGAAAATAACTGTGTTTTTAAAAACAGAGAATTAAGCTATTTGCCTTATATTCCCAACACTAAAAATAAGCAGGAATAGGCAGCTAACTTTTCTACAGGCCTCAAGCTTATCTCCATCCTCAGATACGTCACTAATTACTAAACTGAACATTCATGAAACCATCTGTCTGGCATTATAATCAGAGAGCTGGACAAGAGGCCTTGATCCTACAGACAATCAGGTCTCAGTTCAGGGAAACTTCCAAATTATAGAAATGCTGACCATACTAGGACTGAAAGCATGTGCTGGAAATTTAGTACACAGTTAACTGCTTTCCTGAATTAGTATAATAAACTGCAACACTTTTGAATCAGCAGAAAAATTTCCCGAGGTTTCATTGAGCCCTGATTCAGGCCCTAATTACTTCCTTCTTGTATTGCCAGAATCAGGATTTTAAATTGCATAATTTTTGCATTGCAATTAAGCATACAACTAATACTCCAGGAATAGTCATGCCTAGTTTTTAAAGTTTATTCATTACTTTTGAATAATCCAGTAAACTGAAGTCGCTTAATAATTGTTCTCAAACTGAGTGATTTGAACATCCATAAATTAATTCATCTTCTTGAATGCATTGCAAAACACGGCATAAAATAAGCATCTACAATCTATGTTATACTGTGCTGTATCATTTGCGAGTGTGGTTTTGCATGAATGTTCTTTAATAAAAGCATTCCATTGTATTTCCTTATATGAAATAGCAAAACTGAAATGCTGAAAACAAAAACCAGAAAAAAGAGCCATAACGGATTGCACCGTCAATGAAGACATGCAAAAAGGAGTTACTCAAAAATGGAGAAACTGAAAATAGGACTAAGAAAAATGAAGGAAAAAGTAAACACATAAAAGGTGTTTAAAGGGCTTCAAAAAAAGCTGATACAAACAATTCTAAAATATTTCTTACCTTCTTCAGTCATTGTGTCATAATATTTTAGGTTTCCATATGATCCAAGCTCTACAACATCACAGTAAAAGACACAAAGATAAGGAACCAGCAGACATTCAAGAAATGTACATGTTTTTGCATGTGCTTCATAAACTCAAACAGTGATCATGCAAAAAATTCTGCAGGACAGCAAAAGACGGATTACAGAAATGGCAGTGCCTTCCCCCCCCTGAAATTTCACGAGTCACTGGCTTTAGATAAGTAACTTGCTAAAGTGAGATGTAGGGGAAGCACTGAAATCTGAAAATTCAGCCTTTTCAAGGTGATTGCCAATCTGGAGCCTCTACATTTGGGAAAACAAAATAAACCTTGACAGTACCTATACAGCAGAAGCTTTGGAAAGTAAGCTCTTTTAACATTCCCCAGGTCAGCCATTCAAACACTTAACGTATCCAAATTAAACAAAAAAACTCAAAACATATACTCTAAGTAACTGTTCATAATGCTGTCCCACAAACATTGTTTTGATACCAGCGCTGATGTTGACTTGCTTTAGAGGGGTTACTTAATTTAACCACTCTCCTGTCACTTGTGAAATCAGAAAAAAAGTATTTATTCACTTCATCATGTGGTTTGAGACCTAAATTAACTAAATCATTAAATAGATCTGAATATATTGCATTACTATATTCTAGCAGGGCAGAGAAAAGAATGGAATGAAGAGATCACCAGATCTTTAGGGCTACTATTATTTTTCTGTGCGATACAATCTTGCATGAAATCACCTTTTTTCCTCCAGGTGTTGCTTTACACTTCCTTTCTTAAAGTGCGTTTTTCTTAAAGTTTGGCATATATGTAAATATATATATAAATACAGTAATTAATGTAGGTGTACAAAACAGGACAGAGGAAAATTAAGCACAAGGGGGAATTTGTAAATGACTTGTCTGAGGAATTTGTGGATGATTTCACTCATCATTTTTATGTAAAGTTTTACAACTGAGCTTCTGAGCATCCAACCTTTGATAGACTGTAATCATTAAAAAATGGATATTTAACAGTTTGGTAGTGCTGTTTTCTTTGGAAATATTCTCTCTTCATGTTTATGAAATGGCTTAAGCAATTAAATGTACAAATGCTGTCCAATTAATTTGTTTTTAGCTGATGAGCCTCTAATCTTTCAATATTTTTCCACACAGGTGAATTTCAATAGAGGTCTGGCTATTAGTTTTTAACTGTAAAATACTGTGATGATATGGAAATCTGATATTTTGAAAGATCCTTTTTTTTTTAAATCTATTTGCAGATACTTGAATCTGCCAAATGAACATTTCTTACATCATTTGCAGAGACAGAGAAAGCTTTATGCCATGTAACAAAAAAAATACAGGATATTATCACTGTTAAATTTTCAAAATAATTATGATTGGATTCTCATGTTTTTTTCATAGACATACTTTATCAAAACCAGTTACAAATATTGACATACTCTTGCTCGTAAAATGCAGTCTTACTTGCATATAAGTATGCCCAATAGAATATGACATTAAGTCTCTCTTAAAGCAAAGAAAGACATCATTTAAAGACAGAATTTAATATATTGTTTTATAATGATACACAATGCATATACTGTTTTGTAAAAATGTTCTTAGTGTTGCAACATAATTTTTGTAGCTGCTTTTACATAAAAGAAGCTATTGTCCTACCATCTTGATTTTAGTCCTAAAGATTTTAATTCCTTACCTGGGAAGAGCTCCCAATAACTTCAATATTGACTTCTCTGCATACAGCATTTGGGACCACGTGCTGTTTAATTAGGGCTCAGTATCTGCTGACTACCGCCAGCACCTTTGCTTAAACTTATTCTCACTGATCTCTGCTTTGATGTGTCTGGGGTCCGTTTTGCTAGAACCTGGGGTGAGGCTTCCACTGGAGGATGAGGACAGGAGTGGAAAACAGATGCCAAAAGGAGTCCAAGAGTAATCAGAGAAATGGAAGTACATGCAGGAGACAGCACTGCCAGAGAGGGGCTGTATAAAGTCATGGAGAAAAAAGAGTAAGGATGGGGGTGCAGAAGGACGAAGTTGAGAAGAAGAAGGTTGTACCATAGCAACAAACTTAAGAATTAACAGAATGATAGCATGAGGCCTCTGACAATGGATGAAGCAGAAGAGGTTTCAGAGGAAGCCAACAACAATGGTGAATTATGCTACATCTCCAGAACAAATAAAAGCGGCAGCAGAAAGGCGGGCCACTTGACATACTGGCAATCTGGTTTAGATCTATTTGCTTCCCATCTGAAGTGAGAGATACAAGACAAACAGGAAAGAAAAAAGGAAACTCTGACCTTACAGAGACCAAAGAGAAAAGAAATAAGGAGATGCATGAGAGTGCATCATGTTGATGATAATCACATTCTGGGCACTTCAGCAATTCAACATGCCAAGGATTGAACTAGGTTAATTCTTGCAGTTAGAAAAAATTTTTCCAGGAAAACTCTAATCTTGCTGGTGAGATTACGTTCCTCAAAGCTTTTATAGTCCTATACACAAAGCAGAACATTTTATACAATCACCAACCCACTGACTGCAATGCAGAACAATGATGCAAGAAAACTTTAGCTGCACGTACCCACATGAATTATTTTGTGGATTTCAAAATTACTTGGGTCACTGCTGCTGAGCAACATGAAAGGCCTGCCTCTATACAGTCTGCCTCCAATATATTGCACTGGCTTCTGCTGTAAAATTTGGACTAAATCGACTCTTTGGTATTTATATTTGAGTTTTCCTGTTATAATAAGATTCTGTTCAATATGACTCTAAGTAAACTCAAACTAAATTGAAGTACTTTTTGAAAAAATATTGTATTGGAAAAAGTTCTCAGCTTTTAAAATAAACTGATTTCAAATGGAAATGGAAATCTGAAATACTGTGATAAAGGGTACTTGAAAAAATACCCCAAAATCCAACACTATTAAAATTTGGTAATTCCAGTTTCATGAACATGCTATGCAGTTCCCACAGGGAGGTCATAGCAGACAGACTGGCTGACAGCCGGTACATGCAGCCCTGTTGGTCACATGAAACGAAGAGGATGCAGAGATGCAGCTTAACAGCTGATCCTCAACAGTGACAGAGTCATTGAATCAATTTGTTCCCTTCTGCATATTTTTACACCAGAAGAGAACAGAGAGTTCCTGGTAATCCTGTCTGACATTCCTGAAGGATTACAACAACATTTGCATTACTACCTACTGTTCTCTACTGTGTATGTAGGTGCCATACCATATCAAAGTAAACAGAAAGAATAATGTTAGTCAACAGTGCTACACTGTTTATAATTTCAAATTACATATGAGACAGCCAGCATGGCTTCACCAAGGGCAAGTCCTGCCTGACCAACATAGTGGCCTTCCATGACGGAGTGACTACATCAGTGGACATGGAAAGGGCTACAGATGTCATCTATCCGGAATTCTGTAAGGCCTTTGACACGGTCCCCCACAACATCCTTCTCTCTAAATTGGAAAGATACGGATTTGATGGATGGACTGTCCGGTGGATGAGGAATTGGTTGGATGGTCGCATCCAAAGGGTAGTGGTCAACGGCTCAATGTCCAGATGGAGACCAGTGACAAGTGGTGCCACACAGGGGTCTGTATTGGGACCGGTACTGTTTAATATCTTCATCAATGACATAGACAGTGGGATCGAGTGCACCCTCAGCAAGTTTGCAGATGACACCAAGCTGGGTGGTGCAGTTGACACACCAGAGGGATGGGATGCCATCCAGAGGGACCTGGACAAGCTGGAGAAGTGGGCCTGTGTGAACCTCATGAGGTTTAACAAGGCCAAGCGCAAGGTCCTGCACCTGGGTTGTGGTAAACCCCAGTATCAATACAGGCGGGGGGATGAAGGGATTGAGAGCAGCCCTGCCGAGAAGGACTTGGGGATACTGGTGG
>NW_008825114.1:6258125-6261786 GCF_000699105.1 Pygoscelis adeliae
GATGGAACACCTCTCCTATGAAGAAAGGCTGAGAGAGTTGGGGTTATTCAGCCTGGAGAGGAGAAGGCTTTGGGGAGACCTTATTGCAGCCTTTCAATTCTTAAAGAGGGCTTATAAGAAAGACGGGGACAAACTTTTTAGCAGAACCTGTTGTGACAGGACAAGGGGAAATGGTTTTAAACTAAAGGGGGGTAGATTTAGACCAGATATAAGGAAGAAATTTTTTACAATAAAGTTGGTGAAGCACTGGCACAGGTTGCCGAGAGAGGTGGTGGATGCCCCATCCTGGAAACATTCAAGGTGAGGTTGGACGGGCCTCTGAGCAACCTGA
The DNA here is from genome assembly GCF_000699105.1 of Pygoscelis adeliae. Lineage (NCBI taxonomy): Eukaryota > Metazoa > Chordata > Aves > Sphenisciformes > Spheniscidae > Pygoscelis > Pygoscelis adeliae. The sequence continues at coordinate 6,258,457 of NW_008825114.1, forward strand.
TCCAGTTGAAGATGTCCCTGCCCACGGCAGGGGGGTTGGACTAGATGACCTTTAGAGGTCCCTTCCAATCCAAACTATTCTATGATTCTATGAAATAATGTATCTAATTACTCAGCTTGTTTTCAATGTTCACTCACTAAGTGTTTTCGGTACAGTCTGTGATGAAATATTAATTTCTGCCTTTTAAGTGTAGTGCCCCAGGCTGCCATAGAAGGAAGGTGTAGCCAGTACTTCTCTTTCCTCTCCTGCTACAAAGATCTCAGATACAGACTGTAGTTGTCCCTAGTTATGTCAGAAATGAATCTGGCTCAGAGTTTCTCAAAATACTCATAAGACATACAGCTATTTTAGAGATGACAACCTGCATTGCTAAAGGTGTGTATCCCTTCATGACAAATGTGAACTCAGACTCTCAAAACAAAGTAATTCATTGGGGGTTTCTTCAACAAGCATAAGATTTTCACTTTGCATAAAAAACATATTTGTATGAAAATTCATGTCACACTTCTCCAAGGTACTTAAACAGCTTCAAAGTTGACATATCTTTTATTCAAAACAAAACTGCTAAAGAGAAATCACTGAAGGCAATCCCTGAATTTTTAGTGCAATTCCACCATTGCAATTACTTGACCTTCCTTGTGTTTGACTTCCACACTCATGAAGGCGTCAAGGCAGAATCCTTTATCAGCAATCAGTGGGAGCTTGGCTTAAAAGGAATTGTGAGGCATTCTGGAACAAGCAGATGGAGAGCATATATTTTTCCTGAGTTTTCATACCCATAAATTCAACCTACCAAAAGGTTGAATACGTAAGACAAAGGAGAAGTGAAATGAGAGAGGAAGGGCTCAAAACCAATAATGAAATTGAGAATGAGCATGCAGCCAAGAACTGAAACTTAAAAGCAAGCAAATAATTATTAAAAAATTGTAAACATGAAGCCTGAGTACTGGAGACAGAAGAGAATTTTTGTGCGAGAGGTTGCACACATAATTCTGAAGGTCAGCAAGTTCCTGACAGTCGAAGACATTGATTTGGTAATCCACTCTTCCCCTTTACATCTTTCTGATATGACCTCTGATTTGCACTTACTGTTGTCATCATGCTTATCAGGATCTCCTTTTTTTATTTGCATTTTTTTTAAAAGAAGGCTGAGGATTTAGGTCAAAGGACTTAGAGGAATTCGTATTATAACATCAAGGAGGACTAGGTTGTCTTTCCCTAACTTTACTGTCGTTTCTTCTAGCTGTCATGGTCTTGAGAAAATTCAATTAGATGATCAGAGACTCATCCATAAACAAAAAAAGGAGGCCACTTCAAAAGTCTTGCGAGACAACTTGCAGTGGTTATCCAATCTAAACTGGAATGAAAGCTTGATTTGGTTTCATCAATGATGTTAGATTAGGAACAAAGAACTCTCAGTGCTAAAAATTTGTGAAAGATGTAGTGGAGATTAACATTACAGGTGTAAAATGAGAGTCCTAACCTCTGGCAGATCTTTAATAAAAGATAATGCCTTTGTACATAGACTATTTGAGGCAAAACACAAAAAAATCCCACCAACTGAAGGATATCAGGCATTATGAATTTTAAAAAGGAAGAATTCTTTTGAAATAATTTTCTTTCAGTGAATCTCATCTTAATTTTGACTCCCACCTTTAATGAACTCCATAAACCTCTTAACTTTCTCATGGAGTACTTATATCCCATCTGGGATAGACTGGGACTGCTGTGGGAGTTTGTATGTACCGTCACTGCAGAATGCAGAGGAGAGAAAACAAATGTTGTTTTAAAAAGCAAAAGACTTTTTCTCCTACTAGCTCCAGATAATCCAAACTATGCAAATTATAATTAAATGTGGTAGCCTACATTTTTACTTGTGGACCTTGAACCTGCCAGTTCTTGCAAAACAGAGGCTTTGCCACTGAGCTGGTGCAGTGAAAAATACAAAGGGAAGCCTTTTGGATCTGAGTAATACAGTAAGTAATAATAGTTGCATGCATTTTAGTATTGCATCTTTTTGGATTATGTTACTACCAGTGATGCTTTATTAATACTCCTAAGCAAATAAAGAAAATCATATAAATGAAGACTTTCAGGTACTTGACCAGTAGGCAGTACATTGGGAATAACTAAATTATATAATACTTTGTGCATCTGAGGTCTAAAAACACATGTGGTCACCTTTCATCTTGTCTTTAAATTGCAAGTCTTCTATTCCTGTTCTCTCTCCTCACGTGTCCTTACTGTTTTTTATCGTAGGTGTTTTTGTCCTGATAATAATCTTATTAAAGTTGTCTGCTTTTATTATAATTAGTTTATTGCAATTTTATCAAATTGGAGTGTGAACAGAAATATAATTAAAAATTTATACAATCACATCAGTAGAGTTCTGGGCAGCTCAGGATAGTCACAACACCCAAAAGCAAGATCTGCCTGTTACTTTGCTCTTAATGCAGCATTTAAAATGAAGACTGAAACCGCACTGTTTTTACAGCCCATACTGTCTAGCAAATCTTCTTGTGGTTACAAAAGGAAATTTGTCAAGAGGATCCACAGGGTTTTGACTGATATGGGTTAAAGGGCAAATATTTTTGAGGAGGTGATCAATGGCGTGTTATTAACACACATACGCAACAGAGAAGTAATTTAAATTACTATTATGTATCAGACCCTACTTTTGATATTTTTAGGTGATTTTCTTTTTTATTTAAGAAAAGCATGAAGTTGCTTGTTCCTGAAGGCTTTGTTTCCTTTTCCATCTTCTTTCACTTGTAAGTTACCTTTGTGCCATCTGCCACCAAACTCTTGAAGACAGGTAGGTGCCATATATTCCCTAGAATGTAATAACACCAAACGACAACGAATTTGCCGACCGGACCCGTCCCACAGGGAAGTCTGCTGCCTCCCTGGGGCCCGGGTCAGAGACATTACTAGGAAACTCCCTGATCTGGTACGGCCTTCGGACTACTACCCGCTGTTGGTTATACAGGCTGGCAGCGATGAGGTGGCAGAGAGAAGTCCTGAACCGATCAAAAGGGACTTCAGGGCACTGGGGCGACTGGTTGAAGGATCGGGAGCACAGGTAGTGTTTTCCTCAATCCCTACAGTGGCAGGGAAGGACACTGGAAGGAACAGGAAAACACACCTGATCAACACGTGGCTCAGGGGCTGGTGTCGTCAGAGGAATTTTGGCTTTCTTGATCATGGGGAGGTTTACACGGCACCGGGCCTGCTGGCGACAGATGGAGTCCAGCTGTCTCGCAGGGGGAAAAGGGTCATTGCTCATGAATTGGCAGGGCTCATTGAGAGGGCTTTAAACTAGGTTTGAAG
>NW_008825114.1:6264629-6276618 GCF_000699105.1 Pygoscelis adeliae
CCAGGGGAGGTTTAGATTGGATGTGAGGAAAAATGTCTTTACTGAAAGAGTGGTGAAACATTGGAAGAGACTGCCCAGGGAAGTGGTTGAGTCACCATCCCTGGAAGTATTTAAAAGACGGGTAGATGAGGCGCTTAGGGACACGGTTTAGTGGGCATGGTGGTGTTGGGTTGACGGTTGGACTCGATGATCTTGGAGGTCTCTTCCAACCTTAATGATTCTATGTTTCTATGATTCTATGAAAATACATAACAGAATTACCCTGCCTGGATCAAACACAATTCCCATTGACTTTGAAGGGGGTATTTATCTTTGAAGAATTTTCAAATGTTCACGAAAATGGCAATTCCAAGATGTAGAAGTGAAAACCTCATCCTACTGATGATATTGGGAGCTTTACCACTGATTCTGATGGGGTCAGGATTTCATCGAGTGTCTGCGGGGCCAGGCACTGCGGGGTACTGGACACGTACAACTCCAACTGCAATAAATTCCAGCAGTTCCGGTTTTCAGTATGTCCAAGAACAATAATGCAAGGGCAGCAAACATTCCTCTCACTATCCAGTCATAAAATCCAACCAGCCTGTGGAGGATGAAGTCATATGCCATGTGCAAACTGCACTAAAGGAAATCTTCCACTTTCAGCTTCAATAGAAAGTCCCTCATAGCTACTATTATTCCCTGATCTGTACAGGTTTATAAATTATTGATGTTCTTTGTTGTTAACATTTTTAACAAGGAAATTCAGTTAGGAAGAAACTTAAAATGAAGCTAAAGCCATTAAGCATGGAAATGCATAGTCAGGACAGCTGTACCCTGCTCTGGGATCAAGCTTGTATTTAAATATTCATGTCTTCCTTGCACACTCTGTAGGGAATCCCAAGAAGAATATGCTGTCTGAAGAACAGGGCATCACTAGAAAATATCATGGAGATGAGAGACAAGAATTTTGCCTGCAGTGAGCAGCTTGAATAGATTCTAGTTAAAAGAATAAAACATGATATGCAGAAATAAATCGGTGTGAAAACTAACATTTACCACAAAACAAACACAAGGATTAAGTTTCAGATTTTGAAAAATAAATTTAAAAAAGGCATCAGAAAAATTCCATTATTTAAAATTTGCTGCCTACAAAGAGCAATACTGATTTTAAAGGGAGACCTGTTCTTCAATTTTTAAGTAGCTAGAAATTCTATCAGTGAAACTAGCAATGAGTGCTGCCTTCTCTCTGTATTTTGGGACCATCTGAAGTTACGCAGACCTGACATTTATTGCTGCAGAGTTTGAAAGCATCACAAGAAAGAGCTACATTTTGCAATTGAACTGCCCATTCTGAGAGAAATTTGTAAGGGTTTCTTTGCACCCTAAGTTATGTGTAACAAAAACATACCCAGTTTTTCATACATGTCACTAACTATAGACACATTCTGTGGATAGGATAAAAGTTGCAAGCCTGCTCACCCTACAGTCATGGAAGTACAGCCACTGTCTTTAGAAAAAGCAAGACTGACATCCCCAAAATATGACAAGAATGAAGTCGTCCCTGCATGTATGCTAAATAAACTCACTCAGTAAAAAGTCTGCTTCTTCAGTTGTAGATATACCTTTGTGATTGACATTTAGATAAATCAACTGAACCAAAACTTCATAATAAAATTCTCTTCGTTAGCCTAAGATACCATTTTCTTTATGCCAAAGGCACACATCTCCATAGACAGCTCAGGTTCCACAGCTGTTACAATGACATTTATATCTTCTGTGTGCTACATGAAAGTTTGTAAATTCAACTGCTATCCATTTTTGGCTTTGAAATCATTAAGTAATACTGCAGGAAACAGCTATTTAATTTCTCTCTCTCTCAACTTTCTGACAGATATTAACAGGGCTATCTAAAATACCATCTCCGCCAAGATGAGAGATGAGAAATACCAAGGCAGCTAACAGCATCCTTGGCTCCATTAGGCATAGCATTGCCAATAGGTTTAGGGAGGTGATACTTTCCCTCCATCCCATGCTGGTGAGACATATCTGGGTGCTGGGTCCAGTCCTGGGCTCGCTTGTTATAAGATCATTGTTGTAAGATACACGTCTACAACTGTAAGAGTTGTAGACATACCAGAGCAAGTCCAGCACTGGGCCACAAAGGCCACAAGGGGCTGGAGCATCTCGCATATGAGGAGAGTCTGAGAGAGCTTGGACTGTTCAGCCTGGAGGAGAGAAGGCTCAGGGAGATCTTACCCAGATGTATAAATACCTGATGGGAGGGAAAGAAGAAGAGGGAATGAGACTCTTCTCAGAAGCGCTCATTGACAGGGGGAGAGTCAATGGGCACAAATTAAAAACCAGAAAATGCCATGAGGACACAAGAAAACACCTTTTACTGTGATGATGGTCAAACACTGGAATGGGTTTCCCAAAAAGATCGTCGAGTCTCCATTTGTGGAGATATTCAAAACATGACTGGACACAGTCCTGGGCAACTTGCTCTAGCTGATCCTGCTTGAGCAGGCGGTTGGACTAGCTGAATTCTGTAATACAAGAGGTCCCTTCCAACCTACATGAAAAAAACCCACAATTCTATGAAAGCTAACTGCGTAAAGAGGGTATGAGTATCTACCTTTGTAAGACATGACACTCCATTCTGAAAGTAAGCCTAATCGCCCTTTTTATTGGTTTCCTATCTTCATATCAAACTGAGATACCATGGCATGGAGATAAAGGGAAGACACTAGATTATAACTAACAGCTATTAATTTGTATGTGAGCCTGGCAGGGAGCCCCCATCTTCTCTGGCAGAAGTCTCTTGCAAACATTTCAGCCTTCAGCAGAGGAGAAAGCCAAAATGATCTGAGTGCCCTGCTCAGAGGGCTGTTTTTCCCTGGTGGGACAGAAGAGGAAGCAAGAACTGTTACAAGCTGGGTAACAACAAGTGTGCAAGAAGAAGGATGCTGAGCTCCTTTGCAAGCTCACGGGTATGCCTAAATGACACTCAAGATTGATGAATGATCTAGAGCAGAGATAGTTAATAGTGTACAAAATTATTTTTATTAATTTTGTCTAGGTTTGCATATTTCCTCGTGTTAGATAAAATGCTGTTGTGCTTATAAGCCACGGAAGAATTATTTCTTTCATCTCTGGCATGGTGCTAGGAAGTGCATTGAAGTCCTGCAGCATCCACACACTGGAACTGAGGAAAGTGGAAGTGCTCAGGTTACTTCAGCAATGCAGGAGCTGAGCATTACCCACGAGTTGGTGTAAGCTGAGCTGCCTGGCCTTACTTCTTTAAGGATATAACAAATAAACAGCTTCAGCCGAAAAAGGTTCCCAATGGGAGTGAGCACAGACATGATGGTGCAGCATGATGGCCAAAGGAAGAACAAGAGCACAACGATTTTGCAAAATGAGACCAAAGCTGGGAGCCTGCTGAGTGACCAGGCAGGTGATGGTTACCCAACCTTTGTCAGCTGTCTTTGGGGTAAGCTGAAATTTTTCGTGACATTTCAGAAAAGAACACAAGTAACAGCAGCAAATTCAGCAAAATAGTTTGAGGTGAACAGAAAAGCTGGGAAATTCTTAAGATCAGTATCTAGGAACACAACAGGATCTAGTGAGCAATTGTAAATAATTCACTACTATGTCAAAAACTTTGAGGATCACATCATTCTTTATTTTCCTAAGAAGCATGAATGCAGGTTTCTGTTTTTCCTTTGTTAGAGCAGACAGTGACAGTACCATATTTTTCTGCTTTCGGTGAAGGAAGTAACAGAATTGTCAGCTCAGCTTTCTGTAACAGAAGGTTACTACTCTCGTCAATAACATGCACCATATTTATGTTTAAAAAAAAGTAAAGCATATAAGATACACAACAACTTTTCTGCAGAAACACATCCTGTAGTTTTCCACTTTGGAAATAAGACTAGAGATGGGAATAGGGGAGAATTGCCAAAGATACCTACTTCTGACTGGGGACTGAGACATGACAGAGATTTGTATCACACTCATTTTCATGCAGAGGATGCCATTTGCATATGAGTTATATCCTTGTCACACGGGAGCGAGGGAGTCAGCATCTCACTAAATCCTCCTTTGTGGAAGATGTTTTGTTGGCCTGTGGCACCTTATCAGCAGACAGAAAAGGGGTGGCATGATAAGGAAAAGATCTCATTCTTCCTGTACCCTACTAAAGCTGTGCAAGAAAAGCAAGGTAGCTTCAGGTTGCACTGGTGCTCTGAATCCTCACTTCATCACCACTATCCTGCCTTTTCAACAGAGTACTGGTAGGAACCTCCAGAGAGGAAAACCTTCCTCCACAGTCCTGAAGGAATCACTCTTTAAAGTAACCTACAGCTTGTAGGGAGAATGTAGGCTTACTATTCACGGCAGACACTGTCATACAAAATACTTTCCATGCTTTTCCTTCCCCTTCTCCCACTGCAAAACAGCCATCTTCTATTAAAAAATGTAAAGAGATCTTTGTAAATCCTACACTTTCATAACCCAGGAATGTCTGTTTCAAAGCTAGGACAAAGGTATCTGAGGTATAGGACTCAGAAGAAAAAAAGCCACAAATGATCAATGATTGCCATGATTTGTGTTCGAGTTGCTTGGGTTTTGGATTAGGGCCTGACCAACACAGCAGGTCTGATTCACATCCTTATTCATCCTTATTCACATGCTGTTATGAACAGTCCAGCTCACTACTCAGTGAATAAAGGATTGCCAGACCAGCACTTAAGCAGAAGCAAATATGGTACAGGATTTCCTGGGGATTAATGACTGGCTGGGAGTTGATGAAAGCCTGATGCACAGGCAGTCGTTAATCTTAATCCTCAGGAAATGATCTGTACCAAGGTCATTATTTCTGTAATAAGATAAAAGCAAACAAAAAACTAATGTCATACAGATATTTATATTTTTAATGAACGATGAGGTTTCAACTGTAATGTAAAGTTCACATCCCATTAACTAATACCTTACACATTCACTTGTTAGAGTGGCTGAACTCTTATCTTCTTAGAAGCTTTATGCTGAGACCAAGATTTTGAAGAGGAGAAGCCTTCCTTGTCTTAGACTGTTAAATCCACAGCATGGCCGCACACCTGCCTGAATGCAAAGTGCCAAACATCCAGCACCTCCCACTGATCTCAGATGTTGCCCATCTGTCAGAGGTGGGCTGAACACTTTCCAAGCCCACTGATTCCAGAGAGTTTACAAGCTGGCTTTCACAAGACAGGCACAAGCCATGGCAAAACCACATTTGTGTGGAAAGGGAAAAGGAAGGACAGGTTCACAAGTGTGTAATCGTGTATCAGGATTGCTCTGTTTATCTACATTTTGTGGAAAGTAAAAACTTCTTAAGGTCATTTCTCTCTCATTTAATGTTTTCCTACTTACAATCAAGTGCATTTTTAAGAGGCTCTCAATTAAAGTAGAGGTTGGTTCTGACTTCACAAATGAATTATTCAGGAGTAACTATGATGAGCTGGTTTTCTATAAATACGTTGCATGTTAAAGTAACAATAACTGTGTAGGTCAAGCTGATCTTTAATAGTCACACAGCCTGTTTATACATTCTATACTGCTTATGCTATCAAGAGGACTTATATGGGACTTCTTTTCTGCCAGCCTTGCAAAGCCCACACAGGTCCAAATGACAGAGCAGTGTGCCTTTTCATGTCCCCATTTTCCTTGCAGTTATTCAAGAGAATGTAACAGTGAACTTTATTATTGACATAAAGAGAAAGAAAAGCTGGACCTTCCAGCAGCAGTGTAACAACTACAAATTTTACTTCTAGCAGCAACATTCGATCTGGAAGCTGTGAAGAGTCAAGCACAGAGCTCCCAGACTTTACGAGTGCTTTTCCAGAGATTGAAAATCCAGTTCACTTGGCTGTGCCAGCTGCAGGGCTGCTGGTGTCTGCTTGGGAAGTGCTTTGACTGATGGACTCAGCAGTCCAGAAGGAGAGCAAGCGCTGAGGAAGCCATCCTATGGGAAGAGGCTGAAAGAAGGTGCGTGCAGATGAGAGAGATGCAGTATGAGGAAAAGCAAAGGAAATAAACAGTAGCAAAATGCAGAAAGAGGGAATGAGAGGGGGAAGAGGACAGAAGGAGTATGCCCAAGTGCAGGGAGTGCCAAAGTACCTGTGTATGTGTCAGCTTTGATTTACACCTTTCACATTTTTTTCCTTTGAGAATGGCACTTTGTAATGTTCTCATATACTGTTCTTTTGCTGCAAATCCAACAAATACAGCTAATGATGCAATGTTTTGGACCTATTAATCTAAGTCATCATCTGGCAGAAATACTGAGGGGATCTAAGCTGACTAAAATGGGACAGAAAAATGTTCAGAACCTCTTTCTGCTATTCCTTTGAGTCTGATCCATACTCGCACTAAATGATTTGGAAGAAATCCTTTGACCTCAGAGGTCAATCATCTTTCATTACATGAATGCAACAGAGCTAATTTCCTTTGCTTACACAAAACTCAAAACTAACATGAATCACTTGTTTATTTCTTCATTATGTCTGTTTTTTTTGTAGTAGGAAAAGGGCATGTGAAGTGGAGAAAGCCATGTGGGCCAGAGAAGGCAACAGGTAATCCTCTACATTTCTACATCCCCCCAAATGATGGGTGTATAGAGCAAAGGACTGCACTTCTCAGATGCTTCTGATAAATACTATCCCTTCTTTTAATTCTTAACAATGAAATGCTATCAGGTTAAAAAATTACTTAGCTAGCATAGTAAAGGTCTGTTAAAGTAAACATGATGCACCAGCTGATTGTTTGATGTTCATTATACACAGGAAGATTGAAACACAAGAATATGGTGAGAGTTTGGTAGGTAAAATTCATACAGAGACAAATAGATATTCAATATTCTATACAGCAGGTACCCATATATGTTATCACACATATTGCTGAATTGAATGTAACATTCAAGTACAATGCCATCCAAATTTGTTAACTAGTATTACCTACCTTGGTCAGCCACAGTATTGTACTGGTTTTGGCTGGGGTAGAGTTAATTTTCTTCATAGTAGCTGGTATGGGGCTATGTCTTGGATTTGTGCTGAAAACAGTGTTGATAATACAGGGATGTTTTTGTTATTGCTGAGCAGTGCTGACACAGAGTCAAGGCCTTTTCTGCTTCTCACACCACCCCACCAGCGAGTAGGCTGGGGGTGCACAAGAAGCTGGGAGGGGACACAGCCAGGACAGCTGACCCAAACTGACCAAAGGGATAGTCCACACCATATGACATCACGCTCAGCATATAAAGCTGGGGGAAGAAGAAGGAAGAGGGGGACATTCAGAGTGATGGCATTTGTCTTCCCAAGTAACTGTTACGCGTGATGGAACCCTGCTTTCCTGGAGATGGCTGAACACCTGCCTGCCCATGGGAAGCAGTGAATGAATTCCTTGTTTTGTTTTGCTTGCGCGCATGGCTTTTGCTTTACCTTTTAAACTGTCTTTATCTCAACCCACGAGAGTTTTCTCACTTTTACCCTTTGGATTCTCTCCCCCATCCCACCAGGGGGAGTGAGTGAGCGGCTGTGTGGTGCTTAGTTGCCGGCTGGGGTTAAACCACAAGTATTTACATCAAACTAAAATACCTTCTCTTTTATGGAAGTTTGCAGAATTATCTGAATATATATCAGAATAATGAATGTGGACACTCAGAAGCTCAAAATCTTAGGAAACAATAAGACTGTTCAGTGGAGATATCCAATACTCCCTGTGTCTGCCTTCCAAACTGCCTGCAATGCAAAGGATCTTGAAAGCCAAGTCTGCCTACAAATGAGGTGGTGCCTCAGAAAAGGTTAATGACCATAACGTGTGACAGAAAAGTGGGTGGATTTTTTCACAATTCTCATACACATCTGGGTGTATTTGTAAAAAAAATAAAACCCAGAGTTCCACATGCAAAAGTATTTATTGAATTGCACTCCTATATTGGCACTTTTGTGATCTCATTAGTTAAAATTTGAATTTTGTGAAGTCAGTGGAAGTTTGAAATATTAGCTCCTTTAATATTAACACCAACTTAGACATCTGCACATACATAGGCTATTTTCCAGTGTCTTCTCCATTTCTTCAAGAAAGTTGTGCATTACAATACAGTATTTTCTGCAAATGTAGGTAGATTTTTTTTCGCTTTGTAAATTTTAACTCAGTGTGTCAGTTTTAATGAAACGTACAGGTGGTTACTGCCTTGCACTTATTTAAAGGCCACAAGACCTTTATATTCCATTTTCTGAAGAATATTAATTCCAGGACAAATACAAGAGTTTGGAGAGGAAGAAACCCAAACAGTAAAGCATTATGAGCAAAGAAACCCTGAAGAAAATTTTACTGGAGTAATTTAAATAAGATTTATCCATTGCAACCATCTCTATCAATCCACATTGAACTCAAGAGTTTTACTGACATAATGAGGAACAGCATTGAGTTACCTGATAAACTTAATTATAATACCTTATTTTCAAAAGTGCTGGGCTTCTGTGTCTCCCAAGATGGGTTTCAGATTTCAAACCCCTTTTTTCCTGCACTGTCATGAAGGGGGAAGCCTCTGGACCACACTACATGATGCAAGCTTGCTACAGGGGAAAAGTAATGAGAAAAGGTCTGAATGCTGAACAAGCTATGTCTAGGAATCAAGTGAAATAAGCTTGAGCAATGGAAAAATACCTGAGAGCTGATCTTATTTCTGAATCTTCATTAAGTCCAAATTGAACTCCAGTCAACATTTCTAACTTCCTCGTTGTCTTCAATCTGTCATAAAGGTTCTGTCCCTCCTAATGAGCTCTTCCCAACCTGCTTCTGTTCTCTCTTATTTTTAAAAAATACTTGATGAAGTCTCTTTACTGCTTCAGATGACTGTTATTTTTGTTTGTGTTAGCACTATTTGAGATACTACAGATGCATCCAGAGCCCAGGAGCTTTGCTTTAAGGGAAAAGAGGAGTGCAAAGGATTGTAATGAAAGATTATAGTTTTTCATTAAAAAGTGAAAAATTGAGATTAGAAGTCTTTTCTTCTAGCAGGGTGAAAAGCTTGGCTACCAGGTGTGTAAAGATGAGACTTACTGGGTGCAGCAGTTAGAAAGCCTGCTCACCTGCTGTAGTGATGCAAATAAAGGAAGCCAAACGTGTAACTTCATTAAATTTCTTATGTCCTTTTTCGGCATTGAATGGGAATAGATTGGGCACAGCCTGTTGAAGACTCCACTCTAACAGGAGACTTTGGCAGTGAATAGAGCAGCATTAACCAAAGAGAGAAGTGATGTGAATCATGATCAGAGTAGAAATAATGGTGTGGAGATTGCAAGGGCTAAAATTGCCTTTGTGTCGAAAAAATGAGTGTCAGCTTCAGCTTTTGAAGAGGGAAATGGAAAAGTAGATTTGCCTTGTCCAAGAGATACAGAGCAATTTAAAAAGCTGTACGCAGTGTTGCAATGAGAAACATAAAGGAACTTAAATGCAAGGAAGTGCTACGTATACTTTTTGATCACTGAAGTCTGGAAAGTCTCACCGTCAATAATATTTTAGGTTTCTTTAGTCCCTCACAATTCCGTCGCAAGTGCTATCTCTCAAGACATTTATTACTACAGCAAGAAAAGTCCTACAGACACATTCACCAAATAAACACCTGGCCTTGAATTTTTTGGAAGTCTACCAGAAGCTGAGATTCAAATCACCCCTCAATTGCAAAGCAATTATGGTTTTCCTGACAACTTCTCAGACCAAAGCAATCATGGTCTTCCTGCCAACTTCTCAAATAATAAAAAATTTACACCACACTTGGATAAAGCAAGCAAACTGTTAACAGGCATATAAGACAGAGGGATGTTTGTTGCGTTTTTTCTAACGTCAGCGTTAAACCACCCAAAGTCAAACCATCAGAGTCTCATTCTTTTCTATATTCCATATGACAAATTACCCACCATTTTGGCTTTTTTTTCTGATGTACTAAAATCAAAACCAGGAAAGAAAACAAAAAAATACCCTCTACAAAAGTACAAGAGGATAGAGTTTTTGTAACTTTTAAATTGCTGCTGAAGCCAGAGGCAAAGCGAAACAGTAGTTATGATACGCATCAACCAAGTGATCAGTTTTAGTTAGCACCACAGTGAACACATTTCCTAAGTTGCAAGTCTTGGTGGGAGTATGTATACCATGCCATAAGAGTGCAAAACTCTCTCAGAAAATTCAGACACACTCAGAAAAGACTGGTGAAAGCGATAGAAATGCAAAAAATAGTTCCATAGCGAGAAGGGAAAAGGAAAGTATTTGTTTGCTTTTGTAACAGAAAACCAAAACAATTAATAGGAATACCTTCAGCAAGCGGGTCCAGTGTGTGAATCATGAGCTGGAAGATGCTGTTCCTCATTAGACTGTTGTGGAGAGATGCAGAGCTTCCTCCCCGCTGGAGCCGTGGCTTGGTCTAGGTGGAAAAATAAGGGAAAGAATTTAGAGTTTTTTTGGTTTTTGTGTGGAAACAGGTCTGAAACACTATGAATTAATCTCACATCTCACTATACAGTGAAACATTTTCAACCATCACCTATAGCAGATTATATTAAACTATACACTGTATTAAACATTGCCATATGTATAGACAATTTCTCTGGAGGGGATGGATCATCAGATTAGTCATTAGTCTCCCAGGGCTCAGAAAAAAAGCGGGGGAAAAAGAATCCTTCTCTGTGAAAACTCTTAAAATATTAAGAAAATAAAAACCTCATACTTGCAACAGGAAGAATTCATAATTTGTTTCTTTGTGTAACCTTGTGGTTGAATCCCTGAAGTAAGTTCTACTTTTTATTGCCTTGGTACATTGCAAATATACATATTACCAACATTATGGAGAAAAAGGGCAGAGAGTACCCTTTTTTAATGGCAGAATCCTAAAGCTCAGTCAGAGTGAAACATATTCCTCGCTTTGATTCAATCCATCAAGTACTGATTGCAAAAACAGATTGTGAGTGTGGTAAGGCAGAGCAGACACCTACAGCAATGGAGCTAACATACAAGCATCTTTTATGCGCTTTTACAGAAATTTAAAACCTATTCTGAGGCTCTCTTCCCCATGCCATTGTCTAGTACAATAATCGATGCATTTAATATATCCCATAGAGTAAGACTGCTTTGTGGATGGCTGTCTGCTTGTTTCGATAAAAAAGATAATCAGAGTCAACAGACTGCTGACTAACAAGACCCTGAAATCCAATTATAGGGAAAAAACAACCCTGAAGAAAATAGTATTTTGCAATAATACATGGTACATGGATTAATCTTTGGTGTCATACAAATACTAAATGAAAAATTATAGAAACTGAACAAGAAAATTAATTCACTGCTTTATCTTTGGAAATAAATTATTTAAATTCTATAGCAGCATAGGAGGGGGAAAGAAATCCCAGTAATTTAGAAAAATACAGATGTGTGCCTGTCCTGGTTTCGGCTGGGATAGAGTTAATTTCTTCCTAGTAGCTGGTACAGTGCTGGGTTTTGGACTTAGGATGACAGTAAAGTTGGTAACACACTGGTGTTTTAGTTGTTGCTAAGTCGTGCTTACACTAGTCAAGGACTTTTCAGCTTCCCATGCTCTACCGACTGAGAAGGCTGGAGGTGCACAAGAAGCTGGGAGGGGGCACGGCCAGGACAGCTGACCCAAACTGGCCAGGGGGATATTCCGTACCATGTGATATCATGCTTAGCACATAAACTGGGGAAAGCTGGCCGGGGGGAGCCGCTGCTCGGAGACTGGCTGGGCATCGGTCGGTGGGTGGTGAGCAATTGCATTGTGCATCACTTGCTTTGTGTATTCTTTTTTTATTATTATTACTATTTTATTTTATTTCAAGTATTAAACTGTTCTTATCTCCACCCACGAGTTTTCTCAATTTTACTCTTCCAATTCTCTCACCGATCCCACCGGGGTGGCGCGACTGAGCGAGCGGCTGGGTGCTGACCCGTTCGCGGACGT
>NW_008825114.1:6276966-6280125 GCF_000699105.1 Pygoscelis adeliae
TGGGGGGAAGGAGAGTGAGCGAGCGCTGTGTGGTGCTCAGTTGCTGGCTGAGGTTAAACCACAACACTGCCAAACCAAAGTAAGGCTTGTCTCACCACCCTCCTGAGAAGTAAATGGTCA
This sequence comes from Pygoscelis adeliae, assembly GCF_000699105.1. Taxonomy (NCBI): domain Eukaryota; kingdom Metazoa; phylum Chordata; class Aves; order Sphenisciformes; family Spheniscidae; genus Pygoscelis; species Pygoscelis adeliae. The sequence goes on from NW_008825114.1 coordinate 6,277,087, forward strand.
GACACATACTAATTGCTGCCTACCGTCAGTGTTTGGTCATCCTTGTCGCCAGCATTAGGTGACTGCATGAATGGGAAAAAGGACAAAAAGAAGTGTCAGATGGAGCATGCATAGAATGGAAAGGCAATAAAACACCACAGATGTCTGATCCTATAAATGCTGTTGTGATAGGTTTTTGAACCACTCACATTAAAGCATCCTAGTGATCAAGTAAATCAGAGTAAATTCACACTGCAATGTTGCAGGAGTCTTTTATTCTTGTCAGTTTCTTGGACAGGAACTGTTGTCATTTCAGGGCCTGGCACACAGCAGCTGTGCTGCAGATCACAATCTTCACTTCATACAAATTACACAGGGAGGCAAACTCCCTGTATGCCAACCAGTTTGAATGTGTGAGGACTGAAAAACTAAAAGCGATAAGAAGCTCAGGACTGACTAACTGTTCAATGAAAAGCCTAACAAGGAGTAACATTACCTTGGTATTTTGCAGGAAAGGACTAGGCAAGAAAATGAAAAAAAGGTGTTTCAGTTTAACCACTCCCAGCAAATGGCCATTTTGCCCAAACTGGCAGCTCTGGTTAAGGGTGGGCAACATGGCACATACTGCTCTACCATGAAGGAAAATGAGACTCTGGATGGATTTTAAAGGCAGTTAATGCTTTCAAGTAAGTGATGTATCCTGGAGATGATTTGTGATTCCTATGTCCTATCCCTAGGACAAGAGCAGCAGAGCACATCACCAGGAGACACTTCTGAGGGAGAACAGAATTTACACTGAAAACAAGCAAATGCAAAATTTTGTATCTGATCTGTAGTCCCAAGTTTTGCTTGTTCTTTTTAATAGAATTACACTTGTGTTAAACGGGAACCTAGAACTTTTGTCATGGAATATGTTTCCATGACATCTTGAAAGTTGTGTGATAAAGTCATGTTATTTTTCTAGTCATTCTGCTTATCCTGAGGAAGGAAAGTTAACACCAGAATACACAAAGTATGAAACTCCAGCCATCTTAAAATAGGACACAGTGCAAACTCTGGCTGTCTCACATTCATTCCTATTTCATTCTAATCTGTCCCCCACAAGCTGGCATATAAATAATTTCGTTCATCTCAAGGCTCTTGTTCAGTGCATTACATAGAAAACAAATTACCTTGCAACTGTTCTATGGAACTATCTACCCAGTGCAGTGAAACCCAGTTTTTGGACACACACCAACACTAACTTGCAGGACAGTTATTTGCTTGCAGTTATTCACTTGCAGTCAGTGAATTAACCTTGAAGGTTACGTGGAAAGCAAGCAGTTATGAGCAAACACTGATAACACAGCAGATCCTTTCTGTTTCATAATAAGTAAAAGAATAGCCAGAACTGAACTCTTTGTCAAAAATGTATCCCCCCCAGCTGTGAATACTAACTTGAAGAACCGATAATGAGGCAAAGAAGAGATCTTTGTTCTGATAAAGGAACTACCTGTCACCTCTGAACTTAGACTGCTCTCCCGTGAGAAATGGTTAGAAAAAAAAAGTTTTATGCCTCAATTGAAGACAACCATCATGGAAAGAACTTTTAACAGAGTGGAAAGAAAAGGAAAGAAAAATAAAATGCAAAATCTGTGTTCTAAAATGTCATTAAAACAGTGGATGCATCTTACAAAATTTCTGCATAATGTGTGTATATATATAGAGTACATACACATGCTCTTTCAGATACAAATCCACACACACTTGCAAATCCATGATTTATTTGTGCATACTTTGAAGGACCTTCATGGGAGGGAAAATTTATCTTGCAGCAAAATTTCCAAGAAAGCAAAAAGGACAAGCCAGGAAAAGTTCTTCTTGTCTCCAAAGAAGCAATTTAGGACAGTCAAGTCCTAAAGGTCCGAGGATATAGTTACAGAAGTAAAGTTTGTGAGATGTGGATGACTATTCAGAACTAGAACTTTAATAAAAGCTTAAAAAACTATTATTTGGGATTTTGAACTTTTGAAGATAGGAAATTTGTTTCTTAATTTTAATATTGAAAGGCATGAGAGTATATAATTGATAAATCTGAGTAATTTGTCTTGTTCTACCTGACAAAGGGCTGAAGAATGTCAATTTTCTTACAGCCAAGAGGAGTTGAGAACATTCATCATGCCTCAAAAATACTGAGTATGCTCTAGGCTTAATATGAGGACATTCCTAAAAACACTGTCATTTAATTGAAAGGGAATAGGATGAAGCTTCATGAATGTATAAAAACAACTAGATGATAATTTGTACCATATAATTTAATTTGTAGAAGATAATTATGTTATAAACAGAAACAATAACAAAATACATTTTGCATATATGTTAAGGAAATAAAAGTGAAAACCACATTTGAAATAATTTAATTCTTCATCAGTACAGAATGGGATGTAACACCGTGAAACAGATTTTTTAAATTGTTTTTTCCACACATGATTAGTTACGCAATTGTTTCTGAGCTTAACTTGCCAGTCAAGTTACATCCTAGAAGAAATGTTCAAGACTGGAATATAAATAGAATTTTAAGGCAGAAGTGCCTCCACAGATTTAAAAACAGGAATGTAAACAATGGTTTGATATTTTGGTGATACTAAATACTTATAATGCCTGGATTATCTCCTGGATTAACAATAACAACACCTTAAAATAGTATTTTAAACTATGGCAGTGAAAAATTCAGTTGTGGTGTTGCTGTTTGCATCATGTATTTGATGGCATTTTCATAGAATCATAGAATCATAGAATCATAGAATCATAGAATCATAGAATCATAGAATCATAGAATCATAGAATCATAGAATCATAGAATCATAGAATCATAGAATCATAGAATCATAGAATCATAGAATCATAGAATCATAGAATCATAGAATCATAGAATCATAGAATCATAGAATCATAGAATCATAGAATCATTAAGGTTGGAAGAGACCGCTAAGATCATTGAGTCCAACCATCAACCCAACACCACCATGCCCACTAAACCATGTCCCTAGGCGACGCATCTACCCGTCTTTTAAATACCTC
>NW_008825114.1:6280272-6280826 GCF_000699105.1 Pygoscelis adeliae
GGACACGCTCCAACATCTCAACGTCCTTCTTGTAGTGAGGGGCCCAAAACTGAACACAGTATTCGAGGTGCGGCCTCACCAGTGCCGAGTACAGGGGCATTTTGTCCCCATTAGGATGGCAAATTATTTTCCTACTGTTTACAGTGAGTTTTGTATTTACATGTTCATTGCTATGTAATTTGGGTATCACACACTGCATGGCAAAGTATTCTAAAGAATCCTTTTTCCCTTGTAGAAACATTTAGTATTCAGACATTTTATACAATCTTTTAATTTAAGACTTAAAAACTGGTCAAAGGTTAAAATGGTTGTGTTTCTTTGCACTGGGAGCAAATACTGTATTTTTGGACATACTCAACAGTAATTTCTTTAAAGAAAAGACACATTTTCTGTAAAGATAAGTTTGCTCTTAAATGACAGCAACCATTGCACATTAGTTCCCTCAGGATCAGAAAGAGACGGAAATTCTGTGTCATCTGTGCATTACATATATTTCTGAAGGAATTACTAGTTGTCCTGGTTTCAGCAGGATTATTATTATTATTATTATTATT
>NW_008825114.1:6281096-6299097 GCF_000699105.1 Pygoscelis adeliae
GCTGCTGCTGGGGGACTGGCTGGGCATCGGTTGGCAGGTGGTGAGCAATTGTACTGTGCATCACTTGCTTTGTGTATTACATTACTATTATTATTATTATTATTATTATTATTATCATCATCATCATCATCATCATCATAATTTTATTTCAATTATTAAACTGTTTTTATCTCAACCCATGAGTTTTTCTCACTTGTGCTCTACCAATTCTCTCCCCCATCCCACCCCGGGGGGGCAGGGAGTGAGTGAGCGGCTGCGTGGTGCTCAGTTGCCGACTGAGATTAAACCACGACACTAGTAAAAAAAAACTTTTGCAATTACATGTTATAATTTCTTTAAAACCATGAATTATTATAGTTCTGCAAAATGAAAACAATGCATTCTAGTATACTCTCTTATGCAAAAATATCTGGGGCACAATCCCTTATTATGCTTTTATCAGAATTATAGAAAGATTGATCATGAGACAGTTCAGTAATTTTTTTAGAGAATTAACCAAAGTATTTGTTGGTTCTCCTGTATGCCATGACAGTACGTAAGAGTTTGTCCATCCTCCTGCCTGTATCGGTGATCATGTATTCAAGTTTGCTCACCTGTGCTAAAAGTCTTTAAACATTTTATTTCAGGAATAATAATAAAAAAAAATGTTTACTTGCTATGCAGAAACGGTCTATGGCATCCTTTTCACACATCTCTCCTTCTCAGTGACGTAAGTCCATCAGTGATTAAGCCTGACATCTTCCTTGCCTTGTTTGGGAATGTGTGTTCTTGAGAAACAGGCTCCTGAAGTAACTCATGCAAGAGATGATGCCTCACTAACTACTTGGTGAATCTCCTCATGCTTTCCTTTAAAATAAAGGGCATCATGACAGTTAAATGAGGAGCAAAATCTATAAAAAACTCTAGGTATTTGATACAGAATATCTACTGTGTTAATAAAAGATGGGTAGTAACTTGAATAATCTATTAGATTGCGTATTCCAAAACGACAATCAGAGAGCTGACTGCTTGCAGCTCTAGGAGTTGCTGCTCTAGTTGAAGTTTCCATGTTACAGGTTCAATAGCCTGAAACAATTAGCGAACTGGACTGCCCACCCCCTTTTCCTAATATGAGAAAAGCAGGCTGTCAAACAACAGCAGGTAAAAACATAACTGGATTTCAACACCCTTTCTACAGTGTGGGTTCACATCTCTCTCCTGCTTGCTAAATCTTTTCCAACTATAATAACTAAAAAGCTTTTTTGAAAGTTCATGATGTTTGGTGGCTGGCAGTGTGGTGCTGAATGCAATATGGTGTCTCTAATTATTGTAGAATATGAGCCCCGACAGGGTTTTGCTAAATTGTCTCAAGATGTTTTATAGTGAAGGACTTCCACTACTCTCTTCTATGCCTGTTTTCAAAAGTGGCATCTGGACTCTGCAATTTTATACCTATCAGTGAGTCACTTCTTGCAGTCCTGAAGTAAATTACAGGTGATAGTTTTCTTGGTGCACAGGGCTCTCTAATCTTTGCAAGACACTACACTTAAGGTCTGTGGTTTTCTTATTAGGCTGAACTGCAGAAAAACAAGATGCATTTCAAAGGCAGCCACTGAAGTCAATCTAGTTAACTTAAGAAGGTCTAGATCATTTCTAAAAATCAGTATGCTAAGGAGTGCTAGTAATGTACTTGGAACAGAACTGTTCTGCATTTATTTGAAATTATATCATAAGTTAGGTTAATGCATAACTAAAATCAAAAGCAACAAACTCAGCTAGTCAGATTTCAGAAATAAGCCTAATGAGCTAGTGAAGGAACAAAAAAATGAAGTAAGGTATTATTTTATTTAGTTGTCTTAATACGTACATCTTTGGATTTTACCAAATTAGAATCCCTGTGAATATCCCAAGACAATCCCATGTTATAACCCTTGCCTACTCAATGGGTAGGCTTTATATGGTTGGCAGGAAGCTGGAAAGTGCAAGTCCTAGTGGTCTCAATATACTTAAACTAAAATTCTTCTAGACATCCATGGAAATAAAAGTTGACCATCACCACCACAGTCTGCGGAAGCTCTGTCAGGTGCTGCAAAGGGCCCAGTACAGCTCACTAACTGGAAGTGACACATCTCATTACCCCATTCTCTAGAGTCATTATAGAAGTGCTGCAAGTGACTGTAGGGGAATATTTCCATATTTAAGGTATAGTAAACGGATGGTAAGGATTTTAACTTAACATATTACTGCTCGGTACATCATTACCCGAATCCAGAATGTGAACTAATACTGAGTACAGAACCTTGGATCTTACTTAAAACAGAGGAGGAAAAAGCTTTAGTAAGCACACTGTAGAAAAATAAACTAAAATTCCCTTTCACTTTGCCTGCCTTCTTCCTTTCTTTCACCTTTCTCTTTCCTAAAAGTAAAGTAAAACAGGGAGTTCTACCTAAAGAAGCAGACTTCTGTATGGTTGAAGAAAAAAGTATGATTCACAAGAACCATATCCAAAATTAAATTGAGGTTGTAAGCTCGCTTTACTCATCAAAATGAAGAATTTATTAAATTAAGCTCAAACATTCAAAGATATTGAGCTGGACCATCAAATTGGGATACCTGGCTGCATTTACAACTGCTTGTTTGCAGGCACCTAGTGTGAAAGTTGTAGCCCTGGGCAAAGCACAATGGCTTTGCTCATTCAGATCAGTTGCCTCTTTTATGCCAGTCTGTTCATGCAATTACCCAATGTGCATACACATAGTGAATCCTCATAAATGTTCTGAGGAGATGCATCTTAGCTGATTCGAGCAGTGACAAAAGGATGGTTTAAGGTATCAGTTGCTAAATCACATGCTAACAGGTCAGCTGATTAAATTCCAGATTTTTATGCATACTATTATATGAAATAGGACTCTTCCAGTCAGCCTGTAGGACCGATCATATGAGATTTAGCTATTCAACATGTATAAGAAAGTCAGAGTCTGCCCCATGTCTCTTACCTTCTCTGAACTTGCTTAAAGCCAGGTATCTTTGGCTTAGGATGGCAATGTAACAGCTCAAGCTTAAAGACTTGATGAGTTTTTAATCACCTTAGTGTCAGAAGTAATTATGCAGTTTTAAGCTGTCCTCTTATCCTCATTTCAAGACTTGTCAATGAAGTCACCTTTTGCTGTTTTTTAAATTATATAGATTAGCACCACAGCTCTGTATGTCTATGCAACTTTCAGGGGAGCAAAAGAATCTTTAAAAAAAAACAAACCAAAAACTCAAACTAGGTACTTACAGGGGTCATTAGATACTCATGCACACAAAACATTTGTTCACAAGTAACAGTTTAAGTACTTCGGTATGGATTTATGTGGCTAGCTTTAAAATACCTGGATTTAAAGTGTTTAATATGCTGCTACTTCATGAACAATATTACATGGGGAAACATTAGTAAGTGTTCCAAGATCAAGTTCTCAAAATTTAAAAAATGTCTGAATTAAAATCACCGATGAAACAAGCTGCAAATTCTGGGCAGAGGGCTGGGAAGGTTTTCAGCTGAACTCCAACTACACCTTAGAGACTACTGACAGGAGTTGCCTGCTCTTCATTTCTTACAACTCAATCAAACATGAACAGCTTAGTAAGAAGCCAGAAAAAAAGCATTTCCTAGAACTTCTGCTTACCAAACTACACAAAGGATCTGCTACAGATTATGGAGGTTTTGGAGTTTGTCATAAAAGTAGTCACAGTAATTCCCAGAGAGGAATGAGTTCAACAAATCTTAGTGCTTGCTGATGCTATGCCGATTTGCAACTACCAAATAAATTTCATTGCAGTAAGTTGGCTGTACATTGCAGAGGATTCATCACAAGGGCAAAGAAGCTGCAGTTTCACTGCCTTTCCGCCTCCAACACCCTGGGGATCCTGGAGGACACGGGCAGCTCCAACTGCAGAGAAGAGCCCAGCCTGCACAGCCTGTAGGGAGGAAATGCTGAATCAGTGCACCCTCAGCTGCCCTGGTCACGTCCCCTTTCCACCAAGCTCTGCTTGCTTCGCTGTCTTATTTCACAGCTGCCTTTCTCCTTCAGGTGACTTTTTGTCACCAGGATCTCTGCCGACTTTATTATTAGCTGGCAGAAACTCACGTCGGATCTAGCTCTCAGGACAGTGACTGCAAGAAGAATGTAATCAAAAGTGAGAGGGGTATATAAAATAATGAATGATATTGAGAAAGCTAGCTGAGCATTGCTAATAGTGCATGTTTCCCACAGTGTCAGGAGGCGACAGAGAATAGAAGGTAGAACACTGGCCCCTGAATGAGACAAAAGGGAAAGCCTTGGCATGCTGTATCTATCCTGTGGGACTACTTTGTCCATGAAACAGTAATAACATTTAAAGCGGTCTACCTCACACATTTTAAAGAAGAGGGAGCAGGGAGAAAGGAAAGCATCACCAAAACAGTTAGGATGATGCTTAAGGTACAAATGTTTCAAATAACTGTGCTTCAAAATGTAAAATCCTCATTCACTGGGAGCACACTGCAAGCTCTAGGCTGCAGGAGTCTGGGTGTCAGTTTTACATCAGCCTAGTAGGCAAAATCCAGCAGTTGGCTTCCGTTCTTCCATTTCCACATCTGTAAACTAGGAATAGAGACACTGTTTGTAAAGAACTTTGTTCTGATGAAGAGAGCTGATTGCTTTAGGGGCAGGTTACTGGATATGACTGCCTTCTCTTCAGCAATTAGCTGTGCTCTTCGGGTTTTCCATCTTCTACCGAGCACAACATACATGTTCATTGCAATAGGCTACAAAGCAGAACTTCCCTGAGAGCAGCATCTCCAATAGCTATAGGTGAAGGATCAAATGTACCTCTTGCAATGTTTTGTTAGCTAACAAACATCAAAGATTTTTTTTTTTTTTACTATTTACGTCTCTTAACAGGTCTGAGACTATGAGTCTCAGATTATATGACAATCAATACAATCAAAGCACACAACACACTTGTACTTTTTACATCCAATAGGATGTTAGACTGATTCTTCAACACTGTAAAAGGAAAACCAATGAAAATATGTTGGGTTTATTTTTTTATTCACCCACTAACTGCATTATATTACACTTTCTCAGTTTTAAAATGGGAAACGAGACATTAAGTCTGAGGCAAAACAAAGTATTATTAAAAGCAAATACCTTACTTTGCATATTTGACTCAACAGTATTTCAGTTTCACTGTCTTTATAACTGACATTGAATACCATCTGCCTCCATATTCATCCTTCAGATAACCATTTTCAGCTATTTTCACCACTGCCTCCTAGGTCTTTCTGATCACCTGAAACATGCAAATGCCATCTAAAGGTTTGTCTTATACCTGGCGATGGTGTAAGAAATGGTAGGGAGAAAAACTGTTGAGAAAAATGGTTAAGAAGAATAGAAAAGAAATTTTACAGAACAACCTGCAGATAAGACACCAGCACTGTACTGCCAGTGAGCCTGATAGAGCTGCGGACAGAAAAGCAAGTCTGAATTTCCGAATTTCATCTACAACCATAAAGCAAAACTAATTGTTTTCTTCACATTAGGTGAAAAAAAAAAGGACCACATCAGCTTCTGTATTACTCTGATTGCTCCTGCCTTTTAACTATTTTTCTACAATGTTCTGCTTTGTGTTAAGATGAAAGAGGAGATCTGTGGCTCTGAAATCAAGAGCATCCCTGTGTGCTGGGATTCTGGAGACCACCAGGCATGTATTCTGGAGAATCTGCAGCATGCACATGCCAGGTTACTTTTAACTACTTTGGAGCCAAGAGATGAAACTGAGGCAGAAAGACCTGAATGGCACTGTTTCTAAATGCAGGGTTACAACATTAAGAACTTAAATCAGACCTCCCTCATTTTGGCTCTCAGTGTTTGGACACCTCATTTGGGGAATTATGTCCTGCATGGCACAGAAAAGGATAGACAGAAGATCTTTGTGCTCACCCTCCTTCATCAGTCTTCTTATTTCATGCTGCTTTTCATACTATTGCTTTGTCTCTGCAGCTATGAACCAGATGCCTGCAGGTAACCCATTGCCACACATAATGCAGAAGCAGCGGCTCTGTTGCTCTCCTCTGCAAAGCCTGGTCCTCCCAGAACAGCCTCCTAATATTTAAGGTAAACCTACAGCTCCAAGGAGAATTCCCACTGTGATCAAAGAGAATAAGGCATTAGGGGAAACAGATGGTCTGGAGTTAGGGAGGACTGAATCATGGAAGGGCATAGTAGGAGACCATAGCTACAAGAAAGCATGAGAGAGTTCATGGTGAATAAGTGAGGGTGGCAGCCTAAGCAGCTAGCAGCCCTAGCTCAGGCTCATGTCTGCCTTCCACCTCTCTTTCCCATTTGCAGCCTAGGTCAAAAGCATTTCTTTACCTCCAAGCTGCCAGGTGAGCTTCATTGCAAATCATGAGATTTCTCAGAGACTTTTGCTGAGATATGTTATTTTGGACACCAGCCAAAATCACAATCGGCAAGGTCTTTCAATTAGAAAGAGAAACTCACAGTAACTCCATCCATCTTTTATGTAATCCCATTCCGCCACAAAAAACCTCGAAGTCTGGTTTCTCTAAGCACTGCAGGAGTCACAAGCCGGAGACCATGCCATCAACCCCAGCTGTAAGCCTCCTTTTAGCCAACAGTTGCTCCCCAAATGGTCAGTCTGCCTCTATCTTTTCCTCTCCTGATTTTTCTCACAGAACTGGTGCCTCTTTCATCATGTCTTGGACTTTCCTGCTGCCTTTTTTCCCCCTATCTCTTTGGTAGGCTTATCACACAATGCCCATTGGAAACCCAGTCCCCCATGAACACATCTGTTCCATGGACTGGCACTCCTCTTCATCTGAGATGGATGCTCCTACTGTTTCAGCTACCTGCTTTCATTAAGAAGTGCAATCATAACTATCTGCATTTACCAAGGAGAGGGCTGTTTCACCCCACTGTTTTCAATATTGTGCAGCTCCACTAAGCTTTCTTCTAACAAAAACTACGCCCTTGCATTAAGTGAAATCACCATGACACAGGGGATATGAAAGCAAGACTTGGACTTGCATAGCAACACTGGCCCCTTATAATGAAATATTCTGGGTGTGAATTCCATTAAAACAAACAAGAATACTTTCTGAGCCTCAGTATAAACACTTGCTGATTATTTAATAGCCAAACTCCAGTTCCTGTGGCTACATTCTATGTTGGCATGTTTTTGGCTTTAATGATAACCCAGTGTAAATCCCTGGTTTCAGGTAATGCACATACTGCCGGATCTACAAAAATCTGGTTGTTCGAAGAGGGAACAACCTAGTTCCCTAGGATAAACCTTAATACAACTAAATTAGTCATATAAAGAAAACTGTACGGTAAGCCAGAAATCATTATGTGCTTTGCAGTCTTAAGCTGTCTGGAAGTAATCCATAAACTAGTTTTTGGTTCTATGGAAAATTCCCATTGCTATGAATCTACACATTTCTGTTTCGACATGACTCTGCAATCATTCTGCAAGCATGTAAAAACTTGAGTAAACAATGCACACATTATTCTCTTCACAATATTCACTTGAACTTCGGGAAACTGCAGTCTCTATCAAGCTAAATTGTCAGTAAACATGGATCTCTCATGTGGGAGTCTGTGAGGCTCCAATCAGGATTTTATGAATTGAAGACACTTTTTATTATACTGTGTTCTATACATGGTCTTTTTTGTTAACCAGCTTTTGTGCTTATGACGCTGACCAAGGGAGTCAGAGAGAACAAATGTATTGATTCTTGTAATATCATCTTTCCATTTGTAAAACACTGTGTGGCCAGAATGAGAAGAAACACAGATTAAAACTCCCTTAGTCTGTCTGCCTCATGTTTGTTTTACTGGCAATTTTATCTCTGTGCATATATATTTTTAATATGCTTCATAAATAGTATTCCTGCAGTCCTGCTGTGGATGTCTATGGCAGTATCTGAAGAGTGCTTTTTATATTAAAATCTTTTTTTTTTCTTTTAATTCAAAACTGCTTATTGAATGGGAAAGAATCATTAGCACTGTTACTGTCCAATCCCTGTTAACTGTGTTCCATTTCCAAACTGAGCTCCCTTATATACAATCACAGAAATCTCCTCTCAAACCATTCACGTTTTTCAATATTCTAGTTAAATCTGATTTATCAAAACCTTTTCATTCTGGCTCATAGAGATTTAGCAATTACCTGACAAAAATTAAAAAGGTCAGGTAAAATCACAATCTTAATACAGTAAAGAAATAACAAGTACAGGGGACACTGGCATGGAAAACCTCCAACAGATCAAAAGAACAGAAAAAAACTGGCTCAAAGTCTGATTTCACACCAGCGCGAATTAATTCCATGGGATTAGCATAAAACTAAATTAATTGAGAGCAGGATCTGGTCAAGCATGCAGGACGAGATGTCATATTTATTCCACAGCACACTGAAGCAAGGTGTCAGTCTCATAATTTGTTACATATAAAGCAAAATGCAGTGAAAATAAAAGATGCATTTTGCAATACCAATGTTTTCCACCCTCAGGGGTCTACTGGCTAACAGATCCTACTGCATTTGCAGTAAGAATCACTAAAGCACTAGCTATCATATGCTACTAAATAAAAAGTCCCTCTCTGGACGTTATTGCCTGCTTACTAAGCTGTGGTTTTATCTAAGTTCATCTGTAGGAGGTGCTCCTATTTCACACCTTCTCCCAGACCTTGCCTGACAAGAGCTTTTTCAGTGACACAGTCAGGCTCTTCCTCCACCCCGCGCATTGTCAGGACTTTGCCAGCTCAGCCTGGAGACTCACCCAGCACATCAGATGCAAAAATTTTGAGACCTTGGTGTAGTTTAAAGTCACATATGCCTGCCACGCAACGCTGCAACAACCAGAGCTGAGAAGACTGGGGGCTCTAGATCCAGTTGTTTACCCTGACAAGCAAGATCAGACTGAGTTGGGGATCTGGAGAGTTCAGCTGCTCTAACAAGATCAATTGCCAGAATATTTTTGGAAAGAGCATTTAAGTAACTTCATGCCCCACTGATGTTAGCTCTCACAGCAATAGCCATTTAAAAAAAATACATGTTTAAAATTGCTTTCTTAATGCTATGACAAATTGTGGTGAGCTGTGCCACTGTTTCTCCCAGCGAAGGGACTGCCTGGCCACTCTCATTAGCAGCACCCAGAGCAGCGTTACACAACACCAGAGCAGTCACGCTGTGGCTCAGCCACCCTCCACACCCCTCACTGCTTTCACTCCTGGCCTCCGCCACATTCAGAGTCACAGGCAAGTAAGGACAACATTATAAACTGCTCACTGAGCTCATTAAAGGGTGGCAAAGCAGGAATTATAACAGGATGCAAACTCTTTCATGTCTCATTTCTAGCTGAAAGCTCGTTCGGGTTGGGAATAAATGAGGGCTGCTCCTGTCCGCTGGATTAACAGTGCCATCTGTGAAACAAGGACTGCAGAATCAACCCGGGTGATAGCAGATTTCGGTGTCTTAACAGAATCTCTTGCAACATTGCCAATGCCTAGCAATCTTCTGGGCACAGCCGGAGAAAAGCAAAGTACAGATATGCATGGGGACAAACTGGTTGTTTCACCAGAGACCTTGGACCTAAAAGCCAGCATAGAGTCAAAGTTTTTGCACAGCCTTTGGAAAAACTGCTCTCCAGACTTTTATCGGTCCTGTGGAAGAGCTACATATAATTCATTCCTCTGATGGAAATAAGTTAGCTAACACAACTGCACAAGCCTTATTTACAATTGTATTAATACAGAAAAGGCTCATCCTTTGGTTTAGACCACAGAGAATGACGAGCTATCTTAGACAAAAACAAGTTGAGAGATGTAAAACTAAAAAAGATGAAAATGCTGCCAAAACACAGAAAGTACAGATTTTTGTGAGCATGAAGAAAGAGTTCTACCCACTGAACCAGGGGCACTTTTCTCTTACCTATCCTCTTATTAAAGAAGGACATATACTGACAGCCTGAAAATTCTGTCTTGCAAAGCCTTTCTTTTCTGCCCAAGAAGCAGCCATGGACCCAAGGGCAGACTGAATTCTAACCATTGATTTTTGGGGGGAAGGTGCTGAATTTATGTTACTTAGCTCTTGGAAACGTGGGACAGAAATCTTTCAGAGAAATGTAGACCTGTTGGCTAAATCTTTCCAACCATGACTTGACACGGAAAATTAATTCTGAGATCTAAGACTACATCTTTTTGTATGAAAATCATAGTGATCATGAAACATTTGTGGAGCAAGTTAACTATGCCTTTCCTGACCATGAAAGAACACCCAACAAAGGGACTTTCATATGTCTCTGATGAAAGTACTGTGAAAAAGTTAATAATAGAAAGACACTGTATCTCTTATACCTAAAGACAATTAAATAAATCAGAACAACAAAGAACTATAAGTAAACAAACAAACAAAACCTAATCACTTGCATCACAAGTTCTACAAAAAGAAGTTGGGTTACACACAGAGTTGTGAAAGTCTGATGTGGCAATTTGGATTCCACTTACATGAAATTTATTTAGAAAGACAAATTTCTTCACTGTCATCACTGCACTATGAATTTCCTATAATAATACCCTGCTTGCTATTGAATTGAAACAGAGTAATTTAAAGCCTTTGCAGCAAATCTTTCATTATCAATTTTCACGTAATTCCTCCTACTGGGTATTGGAGCACTATTTTGTTTAATTATTTCAGGCATTTTATCTCTCATAATGTGAACTCCTATACAGAAAGGAGAATTACTTTGTTTTCTGTCCTTTAGGACCTCAGAGTTTATTGTGATGTGTGTGTGCCTGACTTCTTTAGAAAAAATACATTAACTTTGTCTTAATTCATTTGCTCCCTTCTTCCATTAGTTGAAGAGAAATCTGGATCTGTGATCTACATTCTGTGAGTTGCTTTTTGCTGATGACAAAAAGTATTTCATCTGCTAGGTCATTTATCTCCTCTAAATTTGCCTAATTTATCACTTACGCAAACTAATGCCTAGTGTCTAATACCTACAAATTCTTCTGATTTCAGGAGGAAACTAAACCATGAAGATGAATCTCAGTTTCATTTATAAAATGATATTTTTGCTGCTTTATCCTTGTGAAGACAACCTTGTAAATGTAGATTGACATAAGCCACTTACTAGGATTAAACAAGTTAAAGCAATCAAGTTTCATTTCTGCATTAAAAGGCTGAGAGTGGTGGTGTGGTCACATGCAAGAGCTAGTCTAGCATACAGTGAGAAGCAAACCTTCTTCTTATGCATTATATCCCACTTTTTTGTACTTATCTTCCCCAAGGTATCAGCAAAAACTTTCAGCAATGACTGCACCAAGATCAAGGGTTTCTTAAAAAAGTCGCAGATAGAAATTATCGGCTTCTTGAGAGCTGCTCTTTCTTACATTCTTCTTAGTGAAACTTCAGCTTTAAGTAGTAGGTGACTCTGTCTTGCAAATGAACAAAAAATGAATTTTTCCTATGCCTTGTTAAAGTCCTTTAAAGATAATTACAATTTTAGGATGTTAAACAGAAATAATCCCATTCCACACGCTTAATAAACAAAGTTTCAGAATCTCCTGCAGAAAAGGTTTGATTTGGGATTCTTATTCTGGTTCTAGTCTGGTCTTCAGACTGATATTCCCAGAAGGGCCATTTGATTGTGGGTTTTTTTCCTCAACACTTTCTGAATCAGTCTTGCTTTCTCTCATTTTTTTCTTTTGATAAGGTCTGTACCTTATCATTAACATATTCACTGTCTTGTCTTGCATTTTTCTTTAAAACTGCCAGTTTTTCTGTAAGGTCTGTCAATGACTCCAGGACTAAATGTTACATATGACCATTGCTGTGGTCAGAAATATCTGACAGAACTTTTAATACCAGAGTGGAGAATGCCATGCAGTGCAAATCTCACTTCTTCACAAGAGACTGACAGAATTATTAAAAAAAACGCTAACAGCAGTGAATTCATCTGCTGCAGGTGAAACAGGCTCAGTTTTGAGTAAGTGTCGTGGAGAGATGCAATTATAACTCCTATGTGTTCACTCCAAATGTACACATTTACGCTACTTGAGCCAGAAAAGCTCGCAGCAATAGGTGGTCATTATGTCTTCCCTGAACTACACCATGGAAGGCAAGAAACATCTGGAGGAAAAGTCTATAGAAATATCCAAATGACAGAGAGTTGTCAGTGTTAAAAAAAACAATGCAGCCTGACAATTCGAGAGCCCTGGACACCAAGGAATCATCAGGTTGCGCATGGTTTTCACAAGTAACTCTTCATTACACCTTTTCAAGTAACTCCACAAATGTTTTCAGGGCTATAGCTACAGTAGCTCCAGCCAGAAATGTAGTCATATGGCAAAACTCCCATCAGCATCAATTTTGGACCATGGATGACAGTATAAAGACAGACTTAATGGCAGCTTAATGGTCAAGGAGACTTGGTTTAATATGAAAAGATCAACATCACAAGGCAAAACAAAAAGCAAGGCTAGAAAACCCAATGGGATGGGCACCTGACAGTTTAGGGGATAGAGGCAGTGTAACTTAATCCCTGGGAAAGCCATGGCAAACTAGGGGAGATTTATCTTTGAGTAGATTCATGCCTGCTTGTGAGGGTCTGGTTTTCTGAATTCAAATGCAGCTGAACAGACTTTGTAGCCTGACACTTCTACAGGACAACTAACTTCTGCGCTGTGCCTACTCTAGGTGAGAACTCTTTATTGTCAATGTCATCCAAACCCACAGTTTTTCAATAAATGTGGTTTCCATTAATGTCTACCACATACAATCCATTTGCTTTTTGGTTAGCTACAGTACGAATGCAAATGGGCCAAAAATCCTTGGGAAGGAACCGAGTGGAGTGGAACATGATAGTTTTACAGAGTAATTGGCTCCCCTTGGGAATTTCCTGCACTTTCCTGTCTTCTACACTATTTTTGCAAGCACAGGATGGCGATAGTGCAGACCCTTAAAGACCAATGGCACTAAATCAGACAACTTACCAAGGGGCTCATGCAAGTAAGAGTTTTTGGGACTGAGCTCATAATTTCTAAGAGCAAATACATTAGGATTTTATAAGCTCAAAAAGGCTTGTGAGAGTAATAATCTGTAAAGCCTATTAAGCTATTAAGGTAACCAAATAAAGCATCTGCATTTTGATCTGTCTCCAATCTAAATGCTCAGCATGAAGCTTTCTTAGTGATAGAAGGCTGAAGAAATCATTCTCCCTGAGACAATTTTCATGTTTCAGCTTCTGTTAGAAACAACATAAAACTCAGAAACTTCTTCCACTTTTACAACATCTTTTATTGGTGTTATGCTTTCAATATTTGAAAATGTCTTCTCTGTTAAAAGGATTTTTCATTCCTTAAGACAAAGGATAAAATACACTGGTTCCTCTAGCCTATTTAAATTTTTACATGTTTGCACTGTTTCACCTGCTGCAAAATTCATCAACCCCACTACTCCCGTGGGTGTCTCTGCTCCACTTACTACTTGTTACTACTGCTCCACAATATTGCTGGATGTTCTCCACAAGCATTTGTTTCTTTTTCATTCTTTTCACTTTCATTCAGAATCTGCTTAAAGACAAAGTTCTATGCTGATCATAACAGGCAAGTTCATGACCTAACAAAACTAAATTAAATGGAACTTTTTAGCTAATGTTCTTTGGAGGCTGCCATTTTGCATCCTAACTATTTTGTTTTTAACTCAGTGAAGTGGTAAGCTCCTTAGGCTTTATATATTTTTGGTACATCAAGTAGGGCCAAACACACAGCTATAGCTATCTTACAATATATTTCTTAAAATTTTTTATTGAGTGCCATGTGCTAACATCACAAGCAATAATCCTAGCTTTTCTGCCATAAGCAAATAGGTGCACATTTGCTACCCTCAGCAGCAGTCCATTTAATTCATGTTGTAAAACAAGCTTTCATCCTTCAGAATGAAAACGGTTTACAGTCTTGGTTTTATAATTGTGAAATTGTATTCTCAGATGTGAGATTTCATACACGTATCTTGAAATAATCATAATCAAATGACAGGAAAAATGGTAATCCATTCATCATACTCTGCAACGGCATTCGCCAATTAATCCAATATTAGTTGCAGAAATATGTTTGGCATTTCTCATCGCCAAAACGTTACTATTTCAGAGTCACAGAAATGCCATTCTTTTGTCTTTCTAGTAAATATGGTTAAATTGAAGTCATTCAATAAGATAATGTACTGTTTCTCACTTAATTACAAAGTCTCCACTTTGGCAAACTATTTCTTTACATTTTCTTTAATTTTAACTTTCCTTCCTTTTCCAGCCCTGGAAAAGTTTTACTCCCAAGACTATATGCAATTATAATCCAAAAAATAAAGACTAGAAAGGCTTTACAGATAAGCCAACCAAACAATACTGATTATGATAGGAAATAAAAAGATGAGTCTGTTTCCATGGTAAAATGTAACTACTATATTAGATACGGGCACTGCGGCAATAAACAGAACCTGCAGTGAAGACATCTTCTGCCTGAGTCCAACAACAGGCCAGAGTTAATCTTCTTAAGTAATGCTGATTTTATTATTTTTCCCCTTTACTTTTTTCATGCCAGGTGATATTTAATTACCACACACCATGTCAAGTGAAGATATGTGTGAGAAACTCTTGGATGACAAAAACTTCATAAACTTTATTTGGAGGATGAATTGAGAGGACACAGAAATAGTCCTTTCATCAAGTTTATAATTTTTACTCTCACCAGATAGTGCTCACTATCTGAATGACTTGAGCACTATTCAGAATGAGTGGGTATGGTGAGCTTGAATTTCTAAAGAATATATTACAAGCATTTGTTAAGGGTACAATTAGATGATTTTTACATTTTTCCTCCACTATATTCAGATACAGGTACTCCAGGTTTAGTCTCAGTGACACAAAATTAATAAACATATTTTTACAGTGTAAGCTAAAATAAAACATCCCAACACCAAGCCTTTGCTTTGATCAGTCTGATGGCTTGCAGGAGGAAAGATTGTAACATTGAAATTTCAGTAACTTCATTTATTCTAAGCCTCATGTAAACAACTGTAATGATTGTGTATTTATTTTACAAAGCATTTTTCAAAAAGTGGACTGAAAACCACTAAACCTGCTCCTGAAGCGTTAAAAACAAACTTCTATTGATTTTAATGCCTGTAGTTCTCTCTGTCCATCAAAGAAAATCTCTTTATTTACCACTGAAATATCTCTGGCTGAAAGGCAGCTACAGTTCACTGTAAAATGACACAATAATTTGAGACAGGGAGAGGCCAAGAAACCGCTTGGGAAAACTGGGTGATAGGGCCTATTTGGTCTATATTAAATATTTATTGAACAGCATAATATTTTTCTTCATTTTTATTTACATTGCCACACACTGTTGTAGTGCGTTGCCACATGCCTTCTGTGTTCCACCCGCATTTCGCACGTCTGTGAAGTGGCTTGTGAAGTACTCTACATGTATGTTACAGTATTTCTCATCCAGAATCCTTTTCTGGATAACATGTAACAGCAGCTACTCCTTCCAATGTTTTATTATTAAAAGGCTTTTTATGTAAATCCCAGAAAGGCTAAGCCAAATCTCAATGGAGGCCCAACACTTCCACGCTGTGATTAGAGAGGTTTCTTTCCTTGCTGTGTACTGCTTCTCATAGCATCCCTGGTACAGCTACACACAACCAAAGGCAGGGGTCCCATCATTCCTGAGGACTTCTCATTGTTGTCGCCTGTCCTACATCTTAATACAATGAATGCTTATACAAATCAGCAGATTAGACTAATAGATCAGAAATTTTGCTTAGGCACTTGTACTGGAGTTGGCTATAAACCACTGAAATGAGAACAAGGGCAGTCCCCTGTGGATCACCCTGGGATTTGGGGCAAATGCTGACCTGCTGCTGCTCGCACACAGATGACAAACACTGAAGGGGAATAGCAGAGTTAGTGGGGAAGACTGCAAGCTGTCTCTACAGTCCCTTGAAGGAGCCACAGAAACACTGATGAAATTTCACTTCCATCTGTATCTGGAATTTGCCATGTCCGACAAGTTAGATAAATAAGTTCTAAGTAATTTTGCATACCGACTGAGAAGGCTGGAGGTGCACAAGAAGCTGGGAGGGGGCACAGCCAGGACAGCTGACCCAAACTGGCCAAAGGGACATTCCATACCATGTGACGTCATGCTCAGTACATAAACTGGGGGAAGCTGGCTGGGGGGGCCGCTGCTCGGGGCCTGGCTGGGCATCGGTCGGCGGGTGGTGAGCAATTGCATCGTGCATCACCTGCTTTGTATATTATTATTATTATTATTATCATTATCATCATCATCATCATTATTTTATTTCAATTATTAAACTGTTTACCAACTGAAGTTAAACCACAACATTAAATAAGTGACATCATAAAAATGTGACAATAAGTCACATTTAAACATAAGATCATCAGGCTATCCAAATCACTCTTACTAGAGGTGCTTTACAGTCAGCTTAGATCAGCTGTGCTGTCTCCTGTGCAAATGGAAAGGATAAGCAGGATCTGGCATTTGATCAGACAAATTTGTGACATCTCATTCCTCCCTGTGAGCTGTTGGGACACAGCTGGGACATAATTTTCCCTGGCAGGAGAGAGGGAACGAGACCTTGCTTCCATTTCTTCTGTAAGAACAAGCACTTCATTCATCCCTGGACACTTCCTGCTTGCACTAATGTAGCTCTCTGGGTACTCCAGCATTTTTCTCTTAAAAGCCTCAGAACTCTTTCACATACTTTTTAAGAGGAAAAGTTATCCCCACACTAAGTGTGAGAATATCCATTCCTTACAGCCTTATGGATCTAGGTCTCTGCTCTGCTGGAAGATAAGGGAGCCTAATCCTAGCTCCAAAATAAGAAGGGTCTCAAATACATCCTCATTTTTATTTAAACAATGTTAATTCCCAAGTTCACTTAGATGTCAGAAAATTCGGCACCAGTTCACCTCAGTAAAGCAGCTCCAGATTTCCCACGTGATAGTTACAGAATTTGGCTCAGTACACTATATCTTATTAACATTTTCTTTAAAGAGGGGTTACTTAACTGCCAATCTATATATTTTGGTCAGAGCTGTTTACAAGTGAAGGATGAGTCCTGGATTTATCATGTAGGGGAATGCCCAGACAAAGCCCTAAGGAAGCTGCAAGGAGTACAGGAATTATAGAATCATAGAATCATTAAGGTTGGAAGAAACCTCCAAGATCATCGAGTCCAACTGTCAACCCAACAACACCATGCCCACTAAACCATGTCCCTAAGCGCCTCATCTACCCGTCTTTTAAATACTTCCAGGGAGTATTTAAATACTTCAGGAAGGTCATTCCATGAAATGACCTGTGCTAAATCCAGTGTGGTAAGAAGCACACTGTGACAATGTGGGGATTGCCAATGCTGTGAAAGTTTTAATTCTCCATTGACACAATGCACAACTGAGAAAGAACAGATCAGGACTTGGCAATTCCGTGACTATAGTTCATGGGCAGGGAATTCTTTTCTGAAAGACAGGCTGAGCACAGCAATAGTGCTCTGAAACACTCTGTTCAGCATATGTCATTTGAAGGAAAGCACCACAGACTGAAGAGATTCTGCTCTCGAGGTATTACCTTCTTGACAAATATATCTTGAGAATTGGGTGCAAGTTGCTGTATTCAAGGTATTATTTGTTGGAGGAATTTTTATGAGCATTTATAAAGAGAAGGTAGACTCTGAAAGACATAAAAATGCTCCTCCCCTTCCTCCATGGAAGGGAAATCTACCCAGGAGATGCCAAGAGTCCTCTTCCCAGACATCACTCGTGGAAGCACCAGCCTGTCACTTCTTTGTCCACTCCCTCTGTTTTCTGTAATGAAAGTCTAAATAATGACTCAACTAATTTTAAAAAGAACTCTGACAAAAAGCCACCAATCTCACTTTCTGTGTCATGTGT
>NW_008825114.1:6299536-6309252 GCF_000699105.1 Pygoscelis adeliae
GTCCACTAGGCGGGTCACCTGGTCATAGAAGGAGATCAGGTTGGTCAAGCGGGACCTGCCTCTCATGAACCCGTGCTGGCTGGGCCTGATGCCCTGGTTGTCCCGCACCTGCCTTGTGAGTGCCCTCAAGATGAACCACTCCAGGAAGTAGCACTTCATACCAGTGCTTTATAGTTTACAAATAGCTCTAGAGGATCTGACACAATCTTTGAAAGTTTTAGCATTTGCTCCATTTTGGACAGTAAGTGGTCTCAGTTAGGCACTATAAGGAAGAGTTAGAAAGAAACATGAGTCCTAACAAAGAAGGTGTCAACTTCTTGAGCTAGATTTAGGTCCAGTTCTCCTGTTTCCAGAAAACAAATGGAATTGCATTCTATATATTGCTGCTGAATTCTTGGTTTAAATGCAGGTACAGACCCGCACGGCACCAACTAGTGCTTCTGAATCCCATACATCCTGTCACTTCTCAATCTCAATGAGTAAAGGCGGGGACAGAACTTCGCCTACAAGGCTGAAGGCGGGAAATGGTCCTACAAGCTACTGAAAGTTCCCATGTTTCAGTTTGGAAGTAGCTAAGCAGACACCTATGTAGAATTTGTATATGAGTTTATTTAATTCTTTAAAATACAAAAGGAAAAATATTATTGATCCAATTATAAGCATTACTATGTGTAGCAATGTTTATATTCCTCTAAGGCAGGAGCTGATCTAAACTCTTCTTTATTTGCCAATAAATGGCAGATTTAAAAATGTTTTCAAGCCACTGGTTCTAGTCCTGCAAGGATAATGGTGACCTAAAGTAGGAGGATCTTGACTTTATTGAGAGCTTTATTGTTTATTAAGTAAGACTTGGATGACCTTAGCAGTCCTAGCAGAGGTGGAAGAGGAAAGAGTACACAGATGCTTACAAATGCTTCTTGTGATATATCTAGCAAAAGACAGCAAAACATGAGGATTGAGGTAATACTGGTAATGTGAGTTGAAGCTAAGAACAAATCCACTTTCTGTCTTTAACTGGCATATTCCTTTCCCCCTGTGCAGGCTCTGCAGCCATGCAGAATGCTCGCATTTCTCCAGATGCTGAAAACCACGGGGTCTATTCTGAAATGGAAAATCTGATTAAGTGTACCTTTGATCCCACTAAAATGTGTGCTTAAGAACTTTGTGAAGTAGGTCCTCAGTGAATACCGCGGCTTTTTGATTAGCCACAGAAAATATGAAGAATGAGAGCAACCTGCCAAGACATGAATTTATCTTTTCCATGATGATCTCCCTTCTAGAGAGGGCTGCACCATCGCTGCACCATCACTGTACATTTAGGACAAACTACAGAGTTTTAAATTCCTACAAGTAAGCACCACTTACTCACACCAAACAGTGAAAAGATTAGGAAGTATTCTTGGTTCCCCCTTTGATGTACTGTATTGCTGTTTGTTTCCCCATCTGCAAAATTAAGATAATAATACAGACTTTTTGTGATGTGCTTTGCCAGTCACACATGGAAAATTCAATGAATGAGCTAAATATTTGGTTCAATCATCCAGTACCTTCACTATTACCTTGTCAATTGATATTTCTATTTCCATCTGCTCCCAGTTAAATCCCATGCATCTTGGGCAATGTTTTTGGTCGGTGATGAAAGAGTGAAAAACACTCTAAAAAAAAAGAATGCTTTTTATTGTTGAAATGCATATATAAATTCAAACAAGAGATTCGAAGTACATCTTAGTCTAACCCTAAATCCTACATAACAGAAATATTTACTTTTGCTTTTATGAAATTTACAAAACAAAACATCCTTTCAACACTGTGCTGAAAGTCTGCCTAGCAATAAGCGTGTACCAACATGTTAACCTGTTATAAGCAGGGACCAAATCAATGTAAGCAGAATCATCAGCAGAGTGGTGAAATAGATGTGTAAAACCTTCTTTCCATATTTTCGTATTTTCCTTTCTGCTGCTACAGCCAACAAACTTTCTAGTTAATTCTCTAGGAGGCGGGAATCTTCTGAGCAGAGCAAAAGGGAAGCCTGCTGATGAGCTGGATCAGGTCCACCTGAAAACTCTTCTCTGGTGTATTTTGTTCCAATTACCTAGATGGGTGCTTGTGTCAGCAAGGCTCTGTCAGTCACTCAGGCCGGGCACTTTATGCTGTTTACATGAGCCCTTAGCTCCTACACTTTTTTATTCTGTCCTTGGCCAGAACACTGTTATTTGGATAATGGCAAAACCTACCAAGAAATGAGCAAGCCCTTCCAGTAAAAATGAAGGCATGAACTTGTTTTCTCTGGAATCAACGGTAAAATATCTACTGATTGCAACAGGGACACGCCCCTAGAGTTGATAATGCTCTGCACCCTTTTGAGAATCCTGCAGAAGAGCAGGATCCTGTCCTTTGGGTGTGCGCTTGCTGGTGCTGCTTCTAAAGTCTTGGAATGAAACAAGAATAAATTCTAAATTAAATCTTGCTGACAAACTACAAGAAGGAGTTCTGACACTCAGCAGCCTAAGCGGGCCAACGTAGCATTTTTGAAGTTTTGTAAATCTCAGATTTAGTAGAAGTCACATATCAATTCCTTTAGAAGTCTCGGTCTTTTGTTGCCTATGCAGTTAATGATAATCAGGGAAATGAAGCTACAGTAAATATGCTGGTTTAACTCAGCTACCACAGTTTTCACTGTGGCGATCACTGAAACTGTGTGACATCATCAGAGTTCTAAAAATGCACTGCTTTACGGTACCTCTAGTCATTACAACTATAGCATTATCAACACATTAGCAGTTCTTGTACACACCTATCTTTTCACAGAGGTTGTAGGCATTATGAGATATGAGGGAGGGATGTTGACATTGCATTAACCTTGGCATGGATAGCAAATTTTCTTCGTTGTTGTACACATGAGGCCAGACTGTTAAAATTGCAGGTTCTGTCAATCTCAGTTCAAGATCTGTTCTGTTCTTGCTTTAGTTAAATCTTTCTCCTAGATCTGATATTGCTGTACCAGCATTTTTTATGTTTACTGTTCAATGACTAAAATGCATGTGCATTATCACAGCTGTTTCTTGCTCTGCAGAAAATGGCTATAATTACAGGTGCATGCATAGTCCATCTTCCAATTGTTTGAGTGGTTCTTGGCTTTATTTACTGATTTCAAGTCAAGGAGGCTCAAAATAAGGTGCAAGGAAAAAATGAAGCCTTAATGTACACACCCCACGAATTTTCTTTTTCCTATCAAACCTACAGAGAAAGATTTGTTCAAAAGGGTCATTTTCTTGACATTTTTATATAGCCTTCCCACCACTGTTTTTCTCCTTGATTCCAGTCCCACTTGGTGGAATTCTAATTCCACCAAGCAATGGAATGGAGGGTTGTTTATTGTTGTTTTGGTTTGTTTTATTTGAGTACATATTTTTTGCATTCTCCAGAAGTAGCGTAAAGGAGGGTGGTTTTCAGCTTTTTTCACCTGTCTTTTATCATCTTGTGATTTGTTTGACTTCATGAAGAATGTTGAGACTTAAATATTGCATTTGGCAATATCAGTCATTTGACTGAAGAGTTATTTGTACTAATGAGGCACTGGAAATCAGTCCACATCCTTCTCTGTATGTGTCATAATACGGCTCTTACTGTGCAGGTAAGGCAGCCAGGCTGACAACACTGACTGCAGTCTGTTCTTGTTTGATGAAAACAGTGCAGATGTTCCCCATCAGACATGAAAAGGTCAAAGAAAGCAAGTGAATGTTGCCTTAAAAGAGACATACTCAGGCATTAGTATTTTTCACTTGAATTGTTTTGTGACTTATGAAAGGGGGAGTGAATGAGTTAACAGATAAGTTCGGGGGTTTTTTTACCATTTGTAAAGCTTTCAAAGCATTTCATAGGACCTAATTTACAACCTTACAAAAAGTACATGTTGGTTAAGAAATACGTATCAGAAACAACAGCCTATGAGAAGACAATGGAAAAAAATCTACCATTCTGTGCATGCCATCTGCCCTTAAGACACTGGGGCAGAAAGCTGCAAATCAAGGTATATTGTCCCTATGTCACTTTGAAGCATTTTTACTCCCTTCAGTACTGATGAAGCCAAACATGATGGCTAATCAAATCTGTGAACCCAGTATTCTTGCTTTATTAAAACATTGTTCAAATTTAACAAAATTATAATGCAATTCTTTAGCGTGATTTCTAATGAGTTTTTTGTCCATGGATGAACTTCACTGCTTTCACCAGCTTGCTGTTAAAACAAGGATATCCATCTGCTTTCAGAAGTCACCTTACCATAACTCAACAGTGAAAATCACTGAAATTACATTGCTAAGTAAGTAATAGCTTGCATATTTTGGATAGGTCTCTACAATTATGTCCATATACAGAAAGGTCTTTTATAAAGACATTCCATTACCTCCATTATGTGGAACTGGTCAAAACTTAGAGAATCACAGTTTAGTAAGTAATAACATAACTGTTCCATAGTTTCTTCTATGAGCAAGAAGCTTATCAGTAAGAAATGATGGAAAAGCAGAAAGGTCATATTCTGTTACAGGATGATGATGATCCATGTACATGTTTGCACTGTGGAAACGCTAAATGCTAGGATGTGTCAAGAAAAGTATTTCCCATAGTGATTGGCAGCCCTTCAAAAAGGCACTGACAAAGGCTCAACTGCAAGATGGTGAACAGCTCTAGTCATATGTCAAGAGGAAATATGGGTTCTGACTAGGGCAGGTGCTGGGAAGGACACACAGGTGAACAGGAGATGAGAGGAAACCTCAGAGCTTGATTCCTCTATATAGGAAAAATGGCAGAACGGGGACACAAAAGCATTTTAAAAATTTATCAGTGAAACGAGGACAAAACAAAATGATATAAACTGGCCATGGAAACAATTAGTCTAGAAATGAGAAGGGTTTCCATATGTGGGAATGGTGAAATTCTGAGCATCAGCACTTCTATCTGCCTTTTTCTTGGGGCTTTGACAAGTGTATACAAAGGATAGCATAACATAATTGCCTCTGATTGCAAGCAACAGGACACAGAAGTTCATCCCACTGCTACGTAGTCAGGTTTTGCAGTGAGTACTTGCAGCATATCCTGATGAAAATCTATGAGGAGATCCTAATTTTACTAGGATTTCTCAAAAGAGCATTTCATCCATTTGGTGATTATGTGCAAGTAACCAAATTCTCCTTCATTATAAAATGGAAACTGCTGATATTCATAGGAGCAAATTCAACACACGCACATACACCACCCCCCCAAAATACTCCACTTTAGAATGAAGCAGAATTTGTTTTTTATTTATATAGGCATTTTATTTTAATAAGCAAAACCTCCTATATTTTCTGAATTGCCTTCTAGCCAACATGATTCACTGGTGATTCATCACTTCAACAGTTGTTGATAGACTTCTGCAGAGTCATGGGATCTCATTGTCTCTGTTCCCCACTTAAAATGTGGAAGTGGGGAAGAGAAGATTGACAAACTGGGGAACGTGGTTTCCCAGGAAGGAACTCTGGGCAGAAAGGATAATTTGGAAAGCTTTATAGTCATCTACAAAAATAAATCTCTGTCCTGGTTTCGGCAGGGATAGAGTTAATTTCCTTCCTAGTAGCTGGTACAGTGCTGTGTTTTGGATTTAGGACGAGACCAAAGTTGATAACACACCAATGTTTTAGTTGTTGCTAAGTCGTGCTTACACTAGCCAAGGACTTTCTAGTTTTCCATGCTCTACTGACTGAGAAGGCTGCAGGTGCACAAGAAGCTGGGAGGGGGCACAGCCAAACTGGCCAAAGGGACATTCCATACCATGTGCCGTCATGCTCAGTACATAAACTGGGGGAAGCTGGCCGGGGAGGCCGCTGCTCGGGGACTGGCTGGGCATCGGTCGGCGGGTGGTGAGCAATTGCATTGTGCATCACTTGCTTTGTGTAGTATTATTATTATCATCATTATTTTATTTCAATTATTAAACTTTTTATCTCAACCCACGAGTTTTTCTCACTTGTGCTCTTCCAATTCTCTCCCCCATCCCACCAGGAGGGCAGGGAGTGAGCGAGCAGCTGCGTGGTGCTCCAGTTGCCGACTGAGGTTAAACCACAACAATCTCAACAACAGAAAGTGAGCAAATTTTTGCACCTCAGTGATAAGTATGTGTCACTTTGAGAAATCTGCTTATTTTCAGGATGGAAGAGCAAGAAGGTTCACATAATTGCTTTCTCTGTGTACACTAAATGAAAATTTTGAAACAAACACGCCCTGAAGCTGGTTTTGACTATAGTCAGAACTACTACAAGTGAACTAGAACTGCATGTGAAGTGACAATCAGAGTTAATTCAAGCTTATATGCTATTTCATGGCTATATAAGATTCTTGTTCATTCTACTAGTACCTAGAAGGGTTATTTTGTGCTTAAACCATGGAAGATAGCAACTAACTTCAAGGACTCAGCAGGGGACTATATTTATATCACTGCCTTTCAAATCCTTTCATCCTAGCAATTGTAAAAGCCATCTTTACTGTGCTATAATGGCACTTAAAATTAAGGGCAGTATATATGTCGCTAGATGCAACAGCATTAATTCCCTTGGAAATCGTGTGGTTGACTAAGTCTAGTATGTAAATGTGATAGTATATTTAATTTATCAGATCCTATGCCCATTAAAATACTTAGCCATATTAATAAAATATTACAAAATCACATGAAATATTAAAAGATAAATCTGATTTACTTAAAAAATTATACTTTGACAACATAGTACTGAATTATTGTGTTCACATAATAAACCCACTTAGCACACTTTGTGAAATAATTCCACATGGCAGAACTAAAAATTATATGACAGGAAGTCCAAATAAATACTACTCTAATGCTTCCATTTAAAGCCAGACTATTTAATTTCGATTTTATAAAGGAATTTAGTTCCTGTAATATTTAACAAGAATGAAGCTATTAATTTGGATGCAAAATGACCATAGTGATATGATATGAAACAATGACATTCAAATGCAAACAAAAAATAAAACATTTTACTAAAACAACAGGAGAGGACACTGCCTTGAATACCCATATTTGCACATGAGAATATTTAGGTAACCCTTCTAAGAGTTGGAACTCTGACGCAGCAACCCCTTACTCCTCCCTTGGCCTAACACATGCATGTGCACACACGCACACTACACATGCAGCTGTCCATGGCGTTGAAAAGAGATAGCAAAGCCAAAAAAAACCCCAACCATAAAACCCCATGTAGTTCTAATGAGTTAATTTTATCCAATTTTATGAAATATCCTTCAAAACCAGTAATGCTAAAGTATGCAAGGACCTCCCTATGCTTAACTAAACATAAGGTGCTTAGATTTAAGACAGAGTGACACTGCGGGTGGTGAGCAATTGCATTGTGCATCACTTGCTTTGTGTAGTATTATTATTATCATCATTATTTTATTTCAATTATTAAACTTTTTATCTCAACCCACGAGTTTTTCTCACTTGTGCTCTTCCAATTCTCTCCCCCATCCCACCAGGAGGGCAGGGAGTGAGCGAGCAGCTGCGTGGTGCTCCAGTTGCCGACTGAGGTTAAACCACAACAATCTCAACAACAGAAAGTGAGCAAATTTTTGCACCTCAGTGATAAGTATGTGTCACTTTGAGAAATCTGCTTATTTTCAGGATGGAAGAGCAAGAAGGTTCACATAATTGCTTTCTCTGTGTACACTAAATGAAAATTTTGAAACAAACACGCCCTGAAGCTGGTTTTGACTATAGTCAGAACTACTACAAGTGAACTAGAACTGCATGTGAAGTGACAATCAGAGTTAATTCAAGCTTATATGCTATTTCATGGCTATATAAGATTCTTGTTCATTCTACTAGTACCTAGAAGGGTTATTTTGTGCTTAAACCATGGAAGATAGCAACTAACTTCAAGGACTCAGCAGGGGACTATATTTATATCACTGCCTTTCAAATCCTTTCATCCTAGCAATTGTAAAAGCCATCTTTACTGTGCTATAATGGCACTTAAAATTAAGGGCAGTATATATGTCGCTAGATGCAACAGCATTAATTCCCTTGGAAATCGTGTGGTTGACTAAGTCTAGTATGTAAATGTAATAGTATATTTAATTTATCAGATCCTATGCCCATTAAAATACTTAGCCATATTAATAAAATATTACAAAATCACATGAAATATTAAAAGATAAATCTGATTTACTTAAAAAATTATACTTTGACAACATAGTACTGAATTATTGTGTTCACATAATAAACCCACTTAGCACACTTTGTGAAATAATTCCACATGGCAGAACTAAAAATTATATGACAGGAAGTCCAAATAAATACTACTCTAATGCTTCCATTTAAAGCCAGACTATTTAATTTCGATTTTATAAAGGAATTTAGTTCCTGTAATATTTAACAAGAATGAAGCTATTAATTTGGATGCAAAATGACCATAGTGATATGATATGAAACAATGACATTCAAATGCAAACAAAAAATAAAACATTTTACTAAAACAACAGGAGAGGACACTGCCTTGAATACCCATATTTGCACATGAGAATATTTAGGTAACCCTTCTAAGAGTTGGAACTCTGACGCAGCAACCCCTTACTCCTCCCTTGGCCTAACACATGCATGTGCACACACGCACACTACACATGCAGCTGTCCATGGCGTTGAAAAGAGATAGCAAAGCCAAAAAAAACCCCAACCATAAAACCCCATGTAGTTCTAATGAGTTAATTTTATCCAATTTTATGAAATATCCTTCAAAACCAGTAATGCTAAAGTATGCAAGGACCTCCCTATGCTTAACTAAACATAAGGTGCTTAGATTTAAGACAGAGTGACACTGAAAAAATGTACCTTAAAACAGTACTAAAAGATAGAGATGTCATCATTTCTGTAATTCCTCCTTCACTAAAAAAAACACCACCACCCCAACTGGATTTCCTATTTCAAAGCAAGCATTCAACGCACCATTCTGAGTCATACCACTGGGGTCTGGCAAGCACCAGGCTGTGGAAACCAGAATGACATGTTAAACTTCAAACATAGCTCGGGTGCGCTAAGGAGTCTGGGTGGCTTAAACCTTAAACCCATTGTACCTTGGCATTTTGCCTTGTGTAGCAAATATCTCAAACTCCTCCACAGCCATTTATGTAGTCTAATCCAAGGGTGCTCATGATTTAAGATGTAGACAGGCCAGGAAACTGACTTAGAAACCTTCCTATCTCCCAAAAAACCCTCATTCAGTTTCCCCTCAAACTTCTGATAAGGCAGAAGTCTAAACATTTAGAAGTGGCATCTATGAAAGTTCAAGCAGATGTAGCTTTGGGAAGAACTGCACATGTGATATTAAATTGCAGAAGAGAATATTCCTTCCTCCATTGGCCAAACGTTCTCTCCTGTTTTCCACAGTCCGCTTCTTCAGGGGCCATTCTCTTAGGTCTTATCTCTCAAACAAAAAAATTACGGGTGAAGTTTTATCAGGAAAAACTTTAACTAAGACTAAAATTTTCCTTTTTTTTTCCTCTTCCTCCTCCCCCCACTCCAGAAGGGAGCAAAAGTTCAATCCCTGCAGCTCAGAGATTAGGGGTTGCAAGGCTCCACTGTCTACCCCTTTTCTCCCAATTTTTTTGGTTTGTTTTTTGAAGAAGGAGGTTACTTGCTAGTGAAAAAGCTTTTTTTGATGATGGAATCT
>NW_008825114.1:6309332-6321813 GCF_000699105.1 Pygoscelis adeliae
GACTTTTTTCAAATGTATAATTCATTTCTTTTTAATCTTTGACTGAAAATTACTTTAAGCAAGAATAGCAGCTAAATCTCTGCTTAAAATTTACATATATAGTCTTGGGAAAAAAGCATAGCCAATTTACTTCTTTCACCACTTCTGCCTTTAGATTCTTTTGCCAGCAATAGCATTGCAATGTGATAATGTGACATGGTGGTATGATAACTTCAAGAAAACTGTGACCTTCACTTTCATCTTTCAAAATGCCAGAAAAACATGTATCAAAGCTGTTATAGAGATGGAAAAAAAGCTAGAATAGCTTGTAGCAATGAATAGTCCTGTCTCTAGAGCAAGGAGAAGGAAGGAATTAAATCCCCAAGACAGAAATCATGGCCCATGAACGTTTCTTTACAAAAATAATGGTTTAGAATGTCTATTATTCTTTTTCAAGGACTGGAGAAAGAGATCCTGATTTCATATTTCATTACTTTTACAATGGGCTTCAGGCACAACTACATTAGCCATTGTGCAATGGCTTTCTGATCATGCCTGCTCTGCTCCCTTCATGGGGATCAGGCAAAGAGACATTTTGCTGACTCAATCCCATCTGTAGCAACCTCCTAACATTGTTATTCCACAGAAACCACTAGAATGTTGCAATCACTGGAACAAATTGTTCATTACGGTCATTTCACGAAAGGGATATAAAATGCACTAATGAAAACTATTGCATAGTGATGAATCTGAATGTAAGAAAGCACTAATTGAGTTGAAATACGATCATTTCCAAGCACTACCTGCCACTGCACCGACCCAGCTTAGTCACATAGGAAATAATTTCCACTCCTGTGGTCGTAACATGAATGGCATCAATATTTTGCTGCAAAGCCTAAGGCTTCAAGTAATCCTCAGCATGAATGTCTGGGTGCTAAAAAGATATGCAAAGTGAGCAGAAAGGGGAAAGAACCTTTCACGTGGATACTCAAAAATTATTTCAGTTGTTGGCAAAAATGGCATTTCACATTTCTAGAAGAAAAAGTGAACCAGTGCATCAGCAGAGCTGTTATCAGGGAGCTCTGCAGTGAATGGCAGCTCACTACGTCCAGCAGGTGCACTGTGGTGCCACGGAGAGCACTGGTACAAGGGGCTACACACTGCTAGGCAATCCTGTCCCTATGGGATGGTACCACTTAGTTTGCCAAGTGGACCTCTGCAGCTGCAGAGAATTATTTGTTTGATAGTACTAATACGTAAGTTAAAAGCATGCAATCAGAAGAATAAAGCACTTCAAAATGTACTTTGCTCACTTCATAATTGCAGCAGAATGTTAATTATTTATGATAACATCTCAGAATGCACTAACAGTATGCAACGGACATTGTAAAAAATAATGGCTTAGGAATCCTGGCTACAGCAACCTGCTGTTAAGCCTTTCCTGAGAAGAGGGGAGACACTGCCAATTTTTGTGTGGATTAGCAATATGTGGATTATTGTGGGTCTGCTGTATTGTCATTTTTAAGTCATCTTACCAATTTTAATTCTTTTTAAACTAATCTCCTTGGTAAACAGGTCCTAAAGAACACTTAATTTTAAAAAAATCATAAATTCATCTTCAAAAATTAAATAGCTGACACAATTTGAGCAGCTGACTCATTTAGAATCAGTTTTCCATAACGATATTAAAATATTTAATTAAGAATGTTGTTTATAAAAGAAGTCAAACCCTAATCAGCTGTATTGCTGCAGCCTATTGTCTAATATAATAGATTGCAATCTTATTAATAGAAGAATATTTTATGGCAAGCGTTTCAAAGGCAGAACCAAATTCATTACTTGCATAAATCTACTACAGACAATGAATATAAATTGGAAAATCACATGAAGCATTCTGTGTCTTATTATGGCAAAATGATTTTACCTTGAATAAGTCATTTTACTTAACACCTACAATATTCTGTAGATTAAAAGTGGGTATGCACACAGTAACATTAGATATATGAAAATTTTTCACTTGCAATTTTGAGTTCATTACTTACAGGTGACAACTTAAAGACCAAGGAAATAAAATAAACATCATAAAGTTAAGATACATTATAACAATAAATGCCATACGAGCATAGCTTTTTTCCTATCTTACAAAGAATTCTGCTTATACTTTGGATGTACAGAAATTACTCATAGGTACGTATACTGATAATTCTTTTCTGAATTTGGAAAATACTCTGTTAAAAACATAGCCTACAAGTGAACCAAGAACTTCTTGAGTTAAACATATCATCTGTTGTGGTTTAACCTCAGTTGGCAACTGAGCACCACACAGCCACTTGCTCACTCCCCCCCCACCACGGTGGGATGGGGGAGAGAATCAGAAGAGTAAAAGTGAGAAAACTTGTGGGTTGAGATAAAAACAGTTCAATAAGTAAAGCGAAGCCACACATGCAAGCAAAGCAAAACAAGGAGCAAAGCAAGTGATGCACAATGCTCACCACCTGCCGATCGATACCCAGCCAGTCCCCGAGCAGCGGCCCCCCCGGCCAGCTTCCCCCATTTTATGTACTGAGCATGACATCACATGGTATGGAATATCCCCCTGGCCAGTTTGGGTCAGCTGTCCTGGCTGTGCCCCTTCCCAGCTTCTTGTGCACCTCCAGCCTTCTCAGTCGGTAGAGCATGGGAAGCTGAAAAGTCCTTGACTAGTGTAAGCACGACTTAGCAACAACTAAAACATCGGTGTGTTATCAACATTATTCTCACCCTAAATCGAAAACACAGCACTGTACCAGCTACTAGGAAGAAAATTAACTCTATCCCAGCTGAAACCAGGACACATCCTGTTCTTTTCTTGGAACAGGAGTATTAATTTAAACTATCCTGCACAGACCTAATTTGCCAGCACCTGTGTAGCAGAAAATGCCATTGTGAGCTATTTGAGGCCTGATTTAACCATCCTATTTGAAATTAATAGGAATAAAAAAAAAATCTGCTCATTTGGCTCTTCCTCTGCAGGCTTATCAGTCACTGAAAGTAATGTCACCCTCAGCAACCTCTGTTTCTACATATTCCCCTACCATCATGTCAATGGCTCTTGCTTAGCAGGACACTGTTTGCATATATTCCAATACACGCTGAGCAAAAACATAGCAGAGACTACACAGACCTGGGGACAGCTCCAATAAAAAGTCTTCACGCCAGTGAACACATTTTAGGTACATGAACCTGGAACCGAATTCCTAAGTGAGGCCCATAGGCTTCCCATTCAGTGCACGAAACAAGTGCCTCAAAATGGGGTCCTGGTCAGCCCAGGACCTGGAGCAGGGAACCTCCCAAGACAGACAGTAGGACATGGTGAGACTGGGGACACAGACAGAGGAAGGTTTTGGTACCTCACCCCAGGTGGCAGGAAGGTGCACCTTTTTGCTTATGTGCCCCAGGTCATGGCTGGCTCCTGAATGTCAGCAATTGCTCTGAGATAGCTTGGCAAGCATTGCTCCTGCCTGCTGAAAGGCCACTTCTATTGCTGCTGCCACATTGCAGTGCAGAAGTGCCCACCCTGTGGTGCGGCAAGCCGCGGCAAGCCACTTTAGAGCTTACAGGCACCACACAACCACCACTATCGCTGCTGTTGAGGTCCCCAGGAAAAATATGTGTGTAGCCCCTTGACCTTGTGTTCACCTCACTGGTTCTCCTCCTCCTCTGCCTCTCCCTTGCCCAGAAACAGAGCAAGCCAGGTCCATGAAAATGAAGAATTCAAAACTCATTTAAATACTCTTCCCAGAAATCCATAAGACATCTGTCATGCTGGAGCCCTCTCTAGCAGGCAGGGGGGTCCTGGCTGCAAGCCCAGAGTCACACTGCCCCATGCTTCATCCCTGGATCAGCAAATCAATGGCAGACCTTCTCCCAAAGAAGCAGAAGTGTGGCCCCAATGGTTTGAGCCTACATCCTGATGGTTAAAATACTCTCCTGGGAGCCAACAGACAGCACTGATCTCCCGCAGGCCAAACTGAAGTTAGATCTCCAACTTGCTTGTTGCGGGCACTGAATTTCAAGGGTGTTATAGAACCATTTGTTCCAGAAGGGGCCTAGGGAGGTCTCTAGCTCAAGCCCATGCTCAAAGCAAGCACAACACTGAATTCAGCCCCAGGTGCTCAGGATGTGTCTAGTCAGATCTTGAAAACCTCTGAGGTACTTCATTTTGTGAGAAGCCCAGTCCTCTTGTGTGTGTGCTGGCTGATCCAAAATCTTCCATAAGGAGACACCTCAGGCACTATGTCAGGGGATGGCTGAGTTTTTACACGGTGTCTAGGCTAATGTACAAGCTACCTGCTCAGCTATTGAACACTACTGGTGGAGAACAGTTACATATGTATGCAGACCCACAGTTCAGGAACACTAGTGTTAGGTCCTTCCAAGATTAGCAAACATTTTCAAAATCATCAAAATTCTACACTTATGCACCTAATCCCCATTCGATGGGATGCAGCCATTTCTACCTAAATAATGCTCCTAACAACAGACCCTATAATTCAGAAATTCACTCTTGGCTAACATCACTTACATAAGAATGCCTGAATGATATTAAAGTTTTCAGAAAAATCAACTCATTAATATAAGGGAATCATAGTGCTGTTGTTGGCTTATCTGATGGCTAAAATCAGCACAGTACCCAAATGAGATGACAGATACTGTAATGCAGCAACGTAATAATTAAAAACTTAATTGTTTCTATTGAAAGACTCAGTAGTTACTCAACAAGCTGGCTGACTTTGTCAAAGAATCACCCTTGCCAATTAACAGTGCTGCCAAACATAGACTTTCATTTAAAAACCAAGTAATCACTCCTCATGGTGGCAACAATTCCATTCCAAGCTAAACCCACACAATGCTGTCCTTGTTCAGATACCAGGAACTGTGGCTGCAAGCTGTGTAACCGAGCTCCACTCAACAAAATGGGATATAACACAGTTTACATAACAGTGCTGCCGAATGCTAAGTCTGTGTAAGGTGAAGAGAGGTGCCTAATTAGGAAAAGAGTAAAATGATACTAAATCAAGTATTTCTGCTTCCTGCTGGGAGGCTAGATGACATGGTGTTTCTACAGAAAGACACAGGCACAATTGTTACAAGATAGCTTTGCTTTGAATTACCAGGACCCACTGACCTGCTCAGAATTGACCATTCTGTGAAATGTGATTTTCTCTCCCTTCACAGTGCTGAACTGTTTTATTTACCAGCAGGTACCTGATAGATATGTGGATACCTGCTGGTTAATAAAACAATTCAGCTCTGAATTTCTAGGTGTCATGTAGATACTCACTTGAAATAATTACTAGGCTTTCTAAGCTGCTAATATGACAGAGGAAGCGGTATCCTTGGTGGCTAGCCTCCTTAAAATTAATTGCCCATTTTTCACCATTGTTTCACAAATTTTTGCATAGCGTAAGATGATGTAGGGTCTGAGGACTGCTTAAAACATCTGGGACTGCACTCTGTCCCCAGACTTTGAGCAACGGCATTGTGGAAGAACTATGCACCACTCAGTAAAACTTGTTGATCAAAAAAGTACCTTTGACTCAGAAATAGGTTTACTCCATTTCTTCCTTGCTCCAAAGGACGCATACAATATAATCTGTTTGGTTTGTTCCCACAGCAATTTGCAGACTGTTCACATGAGCTCAGAGGTTCTAGCTCCCTTGTCTAACCTTGCTTCTCTAAACACACAGCCTTAGTGACCTGCTTTTCAGAACAACTTCTGCAAACATTAACCATTCATGCTCCCACACATTAATTGGCATCCCAGGAAATCTTTTATTTTGTTAATATGTAAAGGAAGTCCTGCTTCATTTATCATCTTGTTTACTGGAGAATGTGACTCTGAGGAAGTGCATGGGCTCCATGCCCTGGCTGTTTATTCACTCTTGATTTCAGGATTCAAATAACTTCTCCATGGAAAACTGTTTTCTTGTACCAAGAGAGGAGGATCCCCTATGGACCTTTAAAATAAAGTTGTCTTCACTGTTATGCTTCTTTTCATTCTATGCCTGAGCTATCATACACAAGTCTTAATAGCCTCCCATAAGAACCTGAAAAGATTAAAGTCTAGGAGGGACTGTGATAGGGTCACAAATGGAAGGTTTTGTAGTATTGCTTTGAATATGTCTGTTTTCTTATCACCTTTCTGTATACAGGATGAAAGACCACTCTCTGCCTGTGAGGACAGAAAGATTATCTTCCACCCAGAGAATAGCCAGATGGATTTATAAGAACCTTCTTCCCAGATATTTTGAGTGCTTCCACGAAAGAAGAAATAAACACATGACCCCGCAATATTTAGGTCTTGCCCAAGAATGAATTTTCCCCAAACATTTTCAGTCAGGTATCACATAGTCTTAGCTCACCATTACCGTCATCCATCGCCTTTATCTTATAGTAAGACACAAAGACAAAATGCCAAAGCATCCTCAGATGCACACTGCTTTTAGGCAGGCTTCTACAGCAAGAAGCCTGTTTATAGCAAGTTTAACTGAATGACTTTACACTGCCTATCAGCATGAAGCAACCCGCCTTTGGCTATACAAGCCGCCAGAGTAGAAGGGATTGGTCTTACAAACGGCAAGTATGCCTAGTCGCAAAGTGCTCTTGCTTCACAGTCCATGTTATGACAGTGCATGGTAGAACAGATACATTTCTGCTGCTCTTGTTGAATAACAACCCCGCGCAGCCCTACTTAGTCCCACCATAATTTATGCAGAGTGCCTAGTTAATTGTGATTCAGTGAGGACTCCTACACAGATAAATCTCCTTGCAAGAAAAATTTAAATCTTACCACATTTGAACTAGACAACTGCTTTAAAATTGCCCCCTTGACTACTGAATGCAAAGAACACTGCAATGCCACAGCAGCTCCTGCAGATAACTGAAACCACTGCAGTGCCCTGAATATCAGTGCAACAGACATAAGCAAACCACAGCTTTCACTGCCCTCTGCACCACATCCTAGCGGTGAGACAGTGTGCTGTGATTCCTATGGAAGTTTAAGCGTTGGTGTATCTTAAGAGGATTTATTATAAATACTTCTATGTTTAGCACATGGGCATAAAGCTATGAGTAGAAAAACCTGAAATAAGTAAACTGTTGTGTGTGTCTATTTCAGTCAAGCCCACAGCAGCCACTGCCTGTTTCTGCCTATTCCTAAGCAACTTCCCATTAGAAACTGCAATTAACCTTTTTGCTTGACAGCTGCCATTCATCCTGTTTAACTCTTCGGAAAAATTGGTTCTATTTTTGTAAAGATTTAGGACATTTTTCTATCATTGGTGCATGGTAGATAGAAAATGGCAATGCTACAATGCCTGCCAGCTGATTTTTCTACTCCCTCTCCCTCCTCTTGATCATTTACAGTGCATTTGGCAGTCACTCATTACAATTCAGTTGTTTTAATCCTTTCTACTCCTCCTGATGTGGTGATGTGCTTTCTGATGGGGAACGAAGGGGGTGGTAATTGAAAGCCTTGTGACTCTGTGATTTGGATACTGAAGGTATTCACCAGTTTCTTGCAACAACTGAAATTCAGTCTGATGTAAGGCTTCATGGCAATGCCCTCCTAATACCTGCCATGCATTAGGCAGAAAACCGTGTCCTACCTACCCATCATGGTTGCTAGCTAAAGGCTCCCAGAGGTCAATCCCATATTAGTAACCTTGGTCACTCTTCTGAGGACTGTTTGTGCTGCCGTATGTAAAGAGTCTTGCTGGGGTAGTGAACAAAGCGGACCTCAAAAAGGTGGGTTGCAGCACCCCACTGCACCTCACCTCATGTCTCACACACCTGCTCAGCTATTTGTCTCTTTTAAAAAGATGTTCATGTTTAGGGACTGTCAGACAGTAATTGGAAGGAAAGCAGCTGATGCTAGGGCTGTTTAATTAATCGATTATTTTGGTTTAGCCACCAAATCTAAAAAAAAAAAAAAGAAGTTTTCCTAGCAAATTTGCTCTGAAATTAGCCCTAAAATTGACTGAAACCTCATTCCTTACAGTGAGTAAAGAATTTAAAAAAAACCTTTGTTCAGGTGACTGAGATGGGGTGCATCTGTCTAAATATAGCAGTCTACATCTGATTGAGTTCTTTAGTTTCCCCTTGCACATAATAGAGAAAAAAAAGCATTTCCTGGGTGCAATGAAGGAATTTTTGTCTTAGATATCCACTGTAGGTGCATCTACTTCTCTTCGTGGGCTATAAAGTGAGTCAGATCACAATACCCATACTGGAGGAGTCTTTTGCCAGACAAATCTCATGTCGCTGTAAGTGCAAGCAAGCAGATGTGACCTTCTATGCATTTTTATTGCCCTCCAAATTGAAAATGCTGCTGTAACTGTAGGCAAATATAAGGGTGGGGTTTTTTCATTCTAAGAGGAAAAATGTCAAAGATCTGTGAGGCACACAGGATAAATGTGTTGAGGAAGAAACAGCTGATAAAATAAAGGCAATAATAAACTTATTTTCATTTCATGAGAAAAAAAATTAGTTTCTCAGAAACAGGCTGTTACTAGTAATTTCAGCAAAAAATGGGGGAGACAACTGAATTTTAATGCTGTTGAGAGTTGCTTGGAAGTCCAAGTTCTCGATGAGATGTCACTCCTATGGTAAACAGATCCATTCAATCAGTCATAGTTACTACTTCAGAGCTTGCTCACACAGAAGGTGTTTGGCTTCCACTGCAACAAGTTAGTGTTGACAGCTCATGATGGCAATCTAAAGTAATCAAACAACTCATTTTGATCTTCTTTATGTTGCACCTGAACAAAAGTTCAGCAGAGATTGGTATGTTTCTCTATATGACTTTAGAGTGGGAAAAACAATTGCTTAAAGTAATTCCTGGAATGTAGTCACATCATTGTTTCACCTGTTTTCTCCTATAGCTGGCCAGGTACTAAGGTATGAGTCTACAAAGTATTAACTGTTTGCATTGTGTATAAATATTTTTCACATAGTTTGTAGTTTATTATCATTAAAACTGTATTTCCTTATGTCTCATTGGAATAGTTCATTTACTTACACTTATACTTACACACAAATCTTAACGTGCTTTGCTTTTATCTTGCACACAAGAGGCTTCATAGGAATCAAGCAACAACAAAAACAATATGCCAAATCTACATGTGTCTACTGCAAATACCAAGTTCTGACCAGAAAACAGGTGACTGAGTATAGCTGCCTGTTTCCGCTGGCAGATCACAAAGCTCCTACTGTGATGGACAATGCACCTGCCCTGCTAAGTAATGGCTACCAGAACTTCTCAAAAACTTTCCCCTTGTGTCAATAGTCTTTAAAAACTGAGTCTACAATTAAGAACACAAAATTTCAGAAACGTTCACACTAGGCTGCCTGGTTTTAGATATAATCACACATAAAATAAAAGTAGGTTTTGTCCCCATTAACATTCTTTCTTCATAATCTCAAGGATACTTCATACCAAGTTCACGCACCAACAGAAATCAGAGAGATTAAAGGATTTCTATAATGTACACCAACTCTCCAGAACTTGGCACTAGTGGTGCTTTAGGATACCTTGCTTTTTGTTCTTCTGGACTGAATCTTTTCTGGCAGCTCTGTGCTACTCAGAGTTTCTCCAGCAAGAGGAAGCCATGGGTCTGTCCTGTGCAAGACTGATCTGTAGGAACAGGTTCGTGCTATTAAGGTGTGGCATATCTCAAGCATTTTCAACAAACATATTTGACTTTTTAGCCCCATAAGAAAAGTGCCCCCTTCCCCACTCGTTCCCATTCCATCTGCACCAGAAGGACAGGTTGTTCTCCTTTGGCTTATATCATGCTCTTCATGGACATCAGTTAATGAATTCTTTTATCTCCTCTCCATATGCCCATTTTTTGTGTGTTTTCTCTAAGGTATCTTAAACAGGCAGCAGGGAGTCCAGGAGACCAATGTTAAAGCAACTCTCCATATCATTCCCTCAAACCTAGTACTGTTCAGAGCAAGGTTTCCCTTTCTGAACAGTTATTTAAGCTGAAATACATCAGAAAGAACTTAATCTGCAAAATCTAAAACATGGATCTGGGACAAGAGTATCTATAACACATAATACACAGCATACAAATACACATTGCCCATCCTTACTGCTAAGCAACTAAAAACTGGACTCTGAGGTTACAAAGAAGAATTTTGCCTGATACACAATTAGCTACCTTCATGCAGGGACTGTGTATGTGACTCAGCATAATTTAATTTCTTGCTTCCTTTTCATTTAATGTATGAAACAAATGTGACAGGGGTCTGTATAAAATTAATGGCGATCTCAGACAACCCACAGAAAATTAATAATCAGATATGAAAATAACGACCTAAAATATTGACAGTTTTCAGTCTCAGGAAAGAGGCTGAATTGCTGAATTTGCCCATAGGAAAGAAAAATAATTGCCCACTCCAGGTGTTCAGGGCAGGATGCAGACCAGAGTGTGTCATAGGAGGAAAGGCTGAGAGAGCTGGGGCTGGTCAGTCAGGAGGAGAGAAGGCTTAGGGAGAGCTTATGCATATCTATAAATACCTGACAGGAGGGTGTAAAGGGGCCAGACCCTTCTCAGTGGTGCCCAGGGAAAGGACAGGAAGCAATGGCACAGACTGAAATACAAGAAATTTCTCTTAACCTTTGGAAGAAAATATTTTTGTTCTGTGAGAGTGGTCGAACAGGTTTCCCAGGGGCAGCGCGGAGTCTCCCTCCTTGGAGATATCCAAATCCAGCCGGGTATGGCCCTGAGCAACCTGCAGTAGCTGAGCCTCCCTGAGGTGGGGTGGGACGGGACAATCTCCAGAGGTAGCGTCAGCCTCAGCCCTGGTGTGATTCTAAATGCAGAACCTCATTAGAGGTACTTTAATGAAAGCTGTTTATTTCAATAAGCTTGCTTACACTCTCTGTGCTCAGAGGAGCAATATATACAATCAAGTTCCTTAATAAAAAAAAGAAAGCTAAAAACTGAAATTAAATTCCAGAATTTAAGGTCTTGAAGTGCAAAATACTTTTGCAGGTATGTGCCTTGCAGTATTTCTTTTTACTACTGCCAGAAAGTAAAATCATACTATTTGTGAGTATAGTCTGCCTGTTAAAAGTACTTATTTATTTGTATATTTATGTTTATATCTGCAACTTTGGTAACTCACTGAAAATCCTCCCACATACATCTGGGCCTGTGCATCAACTTATTTGTTGTACATGATGTACACAATGACTGATCTGTGCCAGCATTTACTACCTTCTGGCCTAAAGTCTGGATAACTAATTATCTTCATAGTCAGGTGAAGGGTGTTTCTTATTACAAGTGACTATAATGACTGGGAAGGAAATGTGATGCCTTATTTTATTATAACTACAGTGTACATGCACTAGTTTTCTGTTACTTAGGTCTCAAACCAAAACAACTGTATCTCCTCCCTTGCCCCCCCCCCGGTGGAGAAAATGGGAAATGTATCCAGAAAAAAATGTTTAAGATGATCTTTCATTATCTCAGCTGCCGTTGAGCTAGACACATTATCAGGCTTCTTGTCTTTCCTCTGAGTAGGCCCAGCTGGGACACAAAGACAGATTTCCAAGCCATTCACCTATAAAGCTAGGAGCCTGTATTTATATTTTATTGTTGCTCTTTTCAGCTCAGTTGTTGAACAGGATCTTAAGCCCCATTAGCTAAGGATCAAGCAAGTGACTGCGTGCCATGGCTTGCAGCAGTGTAGAGAATCTGCTGCTCCCACAGGAGATCAAGCCCTACAATAAATGCCGTGGCGAAACAGCTCTAATCAACGACACCAAGGCTGGCCTGTTACAGGAGGTGTCATCCCACTTGCTGGAGAAACAGTGTTTTAATAACAATCTGATTTCATCATCAAACCATCTGGGTACTGCAGTTCTCAGCTGAAGTGAGAAGCAGCATATACCTATCAGGATATGTAAAAAATTATTCTATTTTTTCCAATGTTGATATCACTAGAGAAACAAACACTGTCCAGCATTTTGTACCCATGCTGAAACAGCATACCCTCAGCTATTTCTAATGGGCTTAAACAATATCCTTGCTTGATAACTCTGAACTTTGAGGGATTTTGAATCTAAAACATTAATTTTAAAGGCTTTTTGTGTTTCTAAGTGAAATGTCTTATGTTGAATCACATATTTTCATTCCACTATCTGAAAGAAGGTCACCAGATGGCACTATTACACATTGTCTTTCTGATTTCAGTCTCTTAATACACACAAAAAGTTTTTAATTGTGGAAGAACTGGTACTATTGTTACTGTAGCACTATCTTTATTTGGGGGCAAGTGTGATGAGTAGCATCTCTGTTTTAATCTCTACAACCTTAACAAATTCTTCTAGAGCAGCTGTCCTCTGAGAACCAGATGCTCTTTCACAGATTTAAATACAGACATAAAAAAAGGGAAGGGACTGTTCTTCTGTTATTTATGTGTCTCCCTGCTCAAGGACTAGCATGTA
>NW_008825114.1:6321859-6341054 GCF_000699105.1 Pygoscelis adeliae
TGCTGATTTCTCCTCTTTGGTAAGTAGAAACCCTCTGCTGTCATTATACAGAGATTAAATGCCCTAGGCATATCATAAATATGTACTTTTCTCAATTATACTGACAGAGAGCCAACATACCCAAGCTGCATCTTGGACCCAATTAAAATGCATCTGC
The DNA here is from genome assembly GCF_000699105.1 of Pygoscelis adeliae. Lineage (NCBI taxonomy): Eukaryota > Metazoa > Chordata > Aves > Sphenisciformes > Spheniscidae > Pygoscelis > Pygoscelis adeliae. The sequence continues at coordinate 6,322,017 of NW_008825114.1, forward strand.
ACACCTATCAGCAAAACACTGCATATATGACAGTGAAAGCTGACATTTGAACCTCTCTCGATTGTCCTCAGCTCTTCTTTTAACAGCATGAGCAGCAATATTAACCTCAAGACTCCTAATTGACATGACACTTACAAATGGCCTGAGCAACTCTTCATACATGTATTTCATCATAGCAAACCATTGCTCATTTCTGTGGCTACTAATTTGTGATCCACTGATATGTGAGTCATGATTAATTCCACAGCATGTTGGAAGAGTAATACAGAATAGTAATTTAGACTTGCTAATGCTTTAAGGTTGTAGCGTTCTTTTAGCTTTGTTCAGATAGTTTTGTTGAAACCTTTTATAAGCTGCGTATCAGTTTTTTCCTGACTCATAATACAAAGAAGAAGACTCAGTAAATTATTATTTTGTTGTCCACATATCCCATTATATACATTTTTTTGTGAACTATATCTTATACTCCAACAAACTCATAACTGGTAAAACAGTGAAAAAAATCAGGCCATGAACTTTTAAGTATGTGATGGAAATGGCCAACTGTCACAAAAAGTCCCGAACAACCACACACAGTTGACTGGATCTGCCTCTAACAAAACACAGTCACTCCTCCTATATCTTGACTGGGATTTATGTGATAGCAGCATTAATAAAAGAAGTTTACTTCATGACAAGTGTATCATTGGCATACATGCTGCGTTGGAGATGCTAGCAACCTTGCTAAAGAAAAGGACTGGAAAACATCAGAAACACGACTGTTTCTGCTGATAAGGGCCTAACTTCTCAGTATTGCATCTAATCTTATCTTCTGATCTCAATTAAACTTTTTCTCCTAAATTCCAGTTTGGAGGGTTCATGCTGGCCTGGACATACCCAAGTGGAACTAACCAAAACAAACAGAACTGCCACCGGAGGACCAGGGGAGCACTGCCAGCAGTCACCACACACAGTTCAATCACATGAGAAACATTTCTCCTATGTTTCTTTTTTAAGCTTTTATGCATTTTATGAGGAATAAATTCACCCAGTGGACATACAACTTTATAGTAGCACCATATTTTGGAAGTACACCGAATAAGGCAGCAGATTTTTTCACAGGAAATGGTCCTGCATTTTACCAAAAGTAAAATTCATAAACACAGATATATTCTGTATGTATTTCTGCTCACAGAAATGAGCAGTTCTGCTCAACACTGAGCTTTCTATTCATCCCATGTAGCTTCATGGACTTAAGTAAGCTTCTTTCATTAGGAGCGTAGTACACATCCTATGGTAATAGTTCTGTTTTTCTCAAGACTAGAAAAACTAAATTTCTAGCAAAGTTCTCCTTACTAGGGGGATTAATATTGGGCAGTATAGCTCCCTTCCAATACAAAAAGTCAGGAGGGTACAGGATGTTATCAAGAGCTAGAAAACCGTGCTTCTCTTTTCCACAGTGTTTTCTGCCAAGCAGCATCTTCATGGTCATCATGTTCTGCACAGAGTATGGTGCAATTACATACAGTTCTTCTAACACTCTGAATCTATCCAAACCCATTAAAACCAGCAATGGTGATATCCATCTACTGCAAACAGAAAGCCAGCCCCATGCAGCTGGTCAGCTCACTGCAATGTGCAATCCCTGGCTGACGTTTGGAGCTGAAAGAACAGATTCTTCTTCTGCTCTTGGCATCAGGAAGCACTTTTCTATGTGCTCTTTCACAGGCTGCCAGAAAGGGTTTCTTGGCCCACGCTTTGGGAACGAGTGGTGCAACAATCTCAGCCCCTGACAGCATCTGGCAAACCTAACACATCAGAATAGAAATGTCAAGACATTAGGAAAACAGGTAAGTCACAGCTCCTTGCCCAAAACCTGCTGGTTTTCCTTATTGTCCCTTTGCTGTAAGAGGCTTGGTGAACAAATTGCAACCAGAGTTGACCCTAGAAAAGGTCAGGGAACACTTGCTGAGGCTTGGCATCGGCAGGTCCTCCGCACCCCATTCCCTACGCTTAGGAAGAATGTACTCATGTCTCAGAGGGGTGGCCAGCAAAGGGAAGACAGTAAATTTCAGGTTTTTCATGGCAAATGGACAGTGGTGTGTATGGTACAAAATCTGTGGTTAATATGAAATAACACATGCATAAGAATGAGGTATGACATCAAATCCTTAACGTAATGGGAAGAATTTTAGCTTTTAAAAACCACGTGTTTCTCATTACCAATTTCCTATCCTTGTGCCTTACTCTTACATCCTTATACTGATACAAGATGACGCTATAATTGCTACTTTGACAATTCACTGATGATGTCAAGAAAGGGTGGTGGTCAGAACACACTGCAACAGGAACAAACAGACGATGCTCTACTCATTTCATGAGTGAAATGCCACTGTTTTCTTGCTACACAGAGATGTTGTAGTGCTGGTTATTTTAATGGGGTGACATCCAAGGACATCCAGGGTTTTTTTCACAAATGAATAAGGCAGACATACGATTTTACAAGTCTGAGGGGATCTGAGACATAGTGAAAGAAATTACTTGCCCAAACTCAACAAAGAAGTCTGAATGAGCCATGACTGCAGCCGATTTCCTTTTGTTAAGGGACTGTGTGCACATATGCTTCCTCACGGCAGGCTCTATTCCCTCACTATATCGTAAAATATTTGAAAACAACAATTAGCATTTAATTGTGAAGAACAAACTTCCAAAGGCAGTGAAAAGCAGATGGAGCAAGAACAATGTCATCTGAATTGTCATAATTAACCACTCATTTTTCCTTTGGAAGCTGAGTTGCAGAATCCTAACAAGGGTTTCCTCCTTATTTTAGGAGCCATACACAATTTAATTCATTCATTGTAAATGTTCAGTCATCCACATTGAAGGCTAATGAAAGTTTAACTAATTGATTAAAGAATGGGTTAATTAGTTAACCAATACTGTAATTCTCTGAAAGTTAAAATTATACCTCATCTTATTAGAAAGACAGTCCAGAAAAATCTGCTATGAATCATATATGTTAACAGTCTCTGTGGCTGCAGTGCCAGTGACTTTTCTATAAATAACAGTAAGACTCAGTTAATAGCTTATTTGCCACATGCACCTCTTTGGAACCACATGTGATATCTCCATGCTGACCTGAACACCAAGGGAGAAAATGAAATGTTCCCAGACTTGATTAACACCTAAATAAGCATTTTATTTTGCTTAGTGGCAGAGAAAAAACAGTAATTTTGAATCACCCCTATCTTGAAGGTGACCCCGTGCAAAATGACATCAGGTTGTCGCCCTCACCACAACCTGATGCAATTTCAGGTGTTAGAAAAGGCAACACCATGATATGTATTCAGGCTATTGCAATAAAAGCACAGGAGATGACTCTTCAGATTTTATCAAGCTATTGCTGTAGGTGATGGCCCAGGTTAATTTTGCCCCATTTCAGGTCAGGAGAGGATTAATCTTTATTACAAAGATCCAAGTCACACTTTAAAAATACCCATCTCTCTGTACTGATCACAGAAGTAACCTGAGGAGACTATATTCATAGGTCAAGCAGCACAGCTAAGCCAGATCAATCTGGGGCCAAGAGTTGGATTCTGCAATTCTCAAAGTCTTGAACTTCTCATTGGCAATTTTGAATGCAGATCAACTAAATCAGAAAATTATTTAGTCTGCCTTTTTATTTTTGCATACCATTTTTCCATAGGAAGACCAGGTTATTTACAGAGAAGAGTTCTCTTCCACTGTATCACTAACAAAAATGCGCCTGTATGTCTACAAATTAACTAATTGTAGTGCAGTAGCTTTTCCTACGTTTCAGAAAATAATTAACTGACTTTACCTTTACCCAGTATTCCCCTTAAAGAGATGGACCCTTAAAAATGATGAAGGCAGCAGTGGTTTCTAGGGATGAGGTGTCTGAGAAAAGACTATTATGGGCCTACCATATAATAATTGCTTTGAGATTTATCAATAATCCAAAAACTACCCACATGACAGGACAGATCAGGCTGTGAAACACTGAGTGCTCTTTTCCAGTTTAAGTCCAAGGGCACAGAAAGCTGATAAAGCCTGTTTTGCTTTCTCTGAGTCCAAAAGAAATTGCTTTGTTTGTTTGCTAGGGGTGATTTAATATGGAAGGAGAGCAGCTCAGAGGCTTGGAATTATACAGTGGCACAGAGAGACCAGAGAAGCAGCAGGATCATGATTCTCAATGTCCTGACTTTTGGGCTTAATTTCACTTTCATCAAAATCAACAGCAAAACTTGCCATCAACTTCAAACCTACCTTATACCCAGTGTGGTCCTTTCCCTCACAAAAGAAAAAAAGAAAAAAATTCTTGGAATTATAAAAATCTACGCCTACAGGTTTGTTCAAGTATGATTTCACTTTCTTCCCCTACTATTTCTCCTAATATTTTTGAAGAGGGACAATAACGTTAATGATGGGAAGAATTCTTAAGGAGGAAACCTGCTAACATTTAAAACTTTAGCAAAAATGGGTGCTAACAAGGTTATGCTTACCAAGATGCTTCAAAAATAGCATGCCACTAAATGAGAGCCTCATATATGGTATCTTGTTTGTTTGCCAGTTTCCACCAAGCCTCACCACTGCCGTATCTACCACCTTTCTCTCAGATGCCACACGTTCTGCCTTGCCTCAAGACCATTTTGCCATCAATATGCGAACCATTGTTTTTCTTGCACACAGTAATCCAATCAAGGAAGCAGAAATAAAACTTCCTACAGCACACTGCGGCTTGAAAGCCACGGGTTTCTAAGAAGATTAAATGAAAGAGAGAACCACATCCTGACACTTAAGCCCAAAACTACGGCATGAGTTTGCAATTCAGTCCATGTCTGCTACTGAGCCTATTGCTGTTATTTTAAGATGAGAGTCTGCGTTTCTTTACGCATGTCCATGTGTGAGATTATAAAACAACATTTATTTTCCATGGCCCTTAATACGAAAGAAGAGGTTGCATGTTTTTTGGATGCTAAATATATATATACTATATATTACATTCTAAATACCCTTATGAAATTGCTTGCAAGCGAAAAATGGACAAAGGAAGTTATCCAAATAATTCAGTAAGTCATTTCAATACTAATATATTTTAAAATACTGATTTTCAAATTGATATTTGCAAATAATTACTAATGTATTCGCAAATGTATGTACTAATATATTTGCAAATAATTAGAGAATGGGTCTAGCAACTTTTCTATTCCTTTGCTTAAGCGACTTATGTTTTCTGGGTAGATACTTAAAGTGAAGAAAGTAATACTTTAAACTAACGTCCAAACTTACTGCACAGTTTCTTGCTTATGTAACAAATTTTAGTTACTGTAATTCCAGCTGTTGGCCTTTCCTCTGAATAAGAAATGGCCTTTTCTCTGCATGAAATGTCATGTAGTGAAGAACAGTGCCCTGGGCCATTTCCATGATAGAATCAAGTCCTGATTACCTCACTGGAAAGCGAGAAATCATCCCTCTCCAGTGATGCAGACCTCCTGTTTCTATCCCTGTAGAGGCACAGGATAGCAGGAATTACTAATATGATATATTAAGGTATAATAAAATATGTCAATAGCTCAGTACGTCATGTCCTCGGCCTCAGGCAGGAGTGATTTGTTCCTTGGAAGGAGTCCAAATGTAAGGAGAAAACACAGACATATTTTTCTGAAGAGCTAATCTGGAAAAAAAACTATGAGAAATGTGCTGCTCAGTAATTTTAAATATTTGAGTAAGTCTTATGGAAGTGGATTACTAGGCAGAGGACAGGTGAAATGATATAGGAAGCATGCCAATTACATCCTATGGATCTCCACTGTATCTCATATGGCTTACCTGGCACCTTTCAGACATGATTACATGTGCACGCGTGCATGTGTATACATAGGTGTGCCTATACACACACACCCCCCCAACTGGTAAACGGTTCCAGTACAGACTGAGAACGAGACAATTAGAAGTTTATAAAAATCACTTCATTATAATGTGTGGAACAGGATTCTGAGTGGCAGCAAGTAGTGATTTTATCTCAGAAACTGAACACAAAACCCAATAGCAATATTCCTCCAAATTTTAGTCCATGATCATTCTCTGACTAAGTTTTAGAGGAATTTTGCTGCTGGTTTTGAGTGAGAGGAGGCTCAGGTATTCTGTCTGTGACTTCTGGAGAGAAACTAGCATTGCTGTGCCTGCTTCAAAGATACATACATACCTCGTTCTGAACTGGAGAACTTAACAGTTTTTCATGGTTTTCAAAAGAGAGGAAATAATAACCACTTCTTAATCCAAACTTTGCAGAGTATTTTATAATTATTTATATCATTGCAGCGTTTAAAAATCCAGCCAAGATGCAGCCTTCAAACAGGATATGCCTCCACCCAGAAACATTCTAAATTAAAACAAAGTGTAGCAAATAAATGCAATGAATATTAAGAATAAAGCAGAAAAATAAGAGTATTTAAATAGCAATAGAATTATACAGAAACAAAAAATAGCTGCTAGACAGCATGATGCTTTCAAATTACTTCAGATGACTGCTTTAAAAATGTGCAAGTAACTTAATATGAACTACTTCTAACTACTACTGGACAAAGCAATTTCTGGAGTTCCAAACTCTGAGTTTTTTCCACTCAAACATATGATTGCTACAAATCTTAGCTAAATGGTAACTTGGTGATTGTGCCTGGTAGCAATAAAAGGGATTTAATTAGTAATTTGATAAAAGCTTACACCACAAATTAAGCAACAAAATTAACATCTGATTAATCCCAAGAGGTGCTCATCCTCTAGTGTCACAAACCCTGCAAACCTCAACCTTCTCCACTGGGCAAAAGCCTACATATTTAGACAGGTCTCAAACGATGCCCTGGAGGTCACCAAACACAGGCTGTGACAGCAGATGTGCCTTTTTCTTAGTGCTCTGTATCTGCTAGAGCTGTTTTACAGCAATGTGAAAGGGTGAAAAGTTTACAGTAGCTGGTTATGCAATAAATGTCACTGGTATTACCACTGACTTTAGACTAGACTCCCAGCAGTAAGCAGTTAAGAGGTGATAAAGCAGGATTAATTCCTGAGGAAAATTTATGATTAATTTGTCAGTGTAGTATGCAGCACAAATTCCCTGCTATTTTTATTCTTCATCGAACAAGAAATTATTTTGCACCAATCTATTCATCCCTTAAGTGTAGCACCTCATAGCGGTGTTAACATCATTGCACACACACCTTTAAGCCTATGCTCACACACTCACCTTAAAAGAAGTCATCCAAGATCATTGCTATTTATGGCTATTCATGTAAATAAATACAACTTCAATGATACAGAGGACAGTGGAATAGTAATGGAATAGTGCAAAACACAGTAATTGGGCAGTAACTATTATTTGAACTGCCCTGACAAAATTGTATCTGACAAGGACAGTAAAATTACCCAAAGTGAGCCACTGTTGACTAAGGCAGAGCAGTAGTTATACCGCTAGATAAAGCTGCTTTGGAGGCAACGTGAGCTCTGAACTCTCCACCTGCTGCAGAAACAAGTACATGATCCAACACTTAAAACTCTCATTGACCTCCCAAGCCATGAGGCTCACCTCTACTGCCAGCAAGGCAATGGCTGTTTTTCTAAGACTGCATTTTTTTCATTTCCTCTTTTCAGATAGGAACACATGTAAGCCAACAAACCACCAATGACAGCAAATAGCAACTGTATTTCCTCAAAGTTACAGGTATTGCCTGCAAAATAATGAAATATGTGGTAATGTACTACAATCTATTTTCTGTCAGATGTAATTGGTTTGCCAAAAGTATGCCCTAAGGCTGCTCTAACAGGATTTTCAGTTTGCCTGCAACAGTGACCTGCGCTTAACAATACAATTGCAAGAATTTCACACACAAAAATTTACAACAAAACCAAACTAAACCCAAACCATCTGATCTGCCTGCTTTCCCAAAAAGCAAAACAGAGCATCAACACTACTATTTTGACTTAGGTCCTATCATACAAAAGATGCTGCCTTCTACCAGATGCATCATTGACTGATGCTTGCAAAGATCTATTGCTAGATCGTATAGAGAAATAAACTATTTCTTTACATTACCTCCTGGACATCTATGTGTAATAAATAACCAGCAACTCAGTGACAGCTTGGATGATGAGGAAAAGACTGATGGTATGCTCACTATATAGAAGGCTAGGCATATATCACTGTACATAAAATTATATACATGATGAATCATATTTTCTTACCAGGTACTCTGAATGGCATTTATCTTTTTCCACCATGAGCTACTGAGGGGAAGAACTGTGATTTCATACAGTTGTCTAAGCACCTAGTGTGATGGAGACCAGATTATCGTCTCGGTACTTTGGTACGAAAATTAATTAACAGTTAAACATTTGTGTCTGTGTTAAAACCAAACAATACAGAGTCAAGAGCGTTCTATAAGGAAGGAGTTCCCATTGACAGCCCAAATTTCCAGGATTTTTAAATGCACAGCTAAGTATTACTAAGGTATTTGGTTTGTTCTGACAAAGGAAGATAGTGATTTTCAAGAGAAGTACTTAATGAAGGGTTTTGGATCAAAATCACAAAACCAATCCCCTTTCTTTTTCTAAACCACCTGTATCTCACCTTATGATGCATAACAACTGATATGTGCATAATAAATTCATTACAATTATCTGATTTTGCTCTAGCTTGTCATTTCAGGTTCTAAAAAAGCTGCCGGTAGCAAGAATTTGAATCGCTAGTTTGTGCCAATAGCACACTTACTGCTGCACAGATTAATGGAACCAGCCATTAAGTTAAATAATAAAAAGTGATATTTAAATAAGAGCTGGCTGAAATACAATGGAATATGGCAAATCCAGGTTAAGGTGAAGGAAACACCATTCTTTATTCTACAGAATTAGTAACATCACACTAATCATAGTTTGCAGGTTACGCAAAACATTGTAGATGACTGGGGAGAAATTAAGAAATCTTATTCTTTATATTAAAATTTGCTTTATAAATAGCAAAAAAAAAGGTTGCTAAATAGATAAGAGATGTCTTAATCAATTGTTATAGGTGTTAGAGCTGTTTACTTATACTCATCTCTAATACCTCTTCCCATCTGTTCTATACCTCATGTATAAAACACTTTCAATACTCATTCATCCCACATAGATCTTTTAAAGTGTAAACTTTCAGACTTCCTTTGTCTCCGTATTTCTTTGCTTTGCTGACTAAAATGAGATTTTGAATTTTGTTTGAAAGGACCAAGGGAAGCTATTTTAATTTTTACATACTGGTACTGTATTGATTGCTGTTTACCAGAAAGCACTCACTGGTTTTGTATGTTTGTTGTCTGTACCTAAGGGGTAAAAGGTTAATAAATGTCCAAATCCCACATTGCCTTACACCATCTTTATAAAATATACAAATGTCCAACCACAAGCGACAGACAATAGGAACCCAGACCGTCCACTTTAGGTTTAGTCCTTTCAAAAGCTTTCTGCACAGGTAGTCTCTAACTTCTATGGTTAAAAAGCCTGGCTTTCAATAAACACCAGACAAACGTGGGGACATACCTTATTTTTAAGAACTGTCCTGACCATTACACTTTTCCACTTCTACATCGCTTTTGTTATGGGACTTTCTTCAGTATGAATGTACTCTCCATTATGCAGTAACAAATTCAAACTGGTTATAACCTTATTCTACAGTTAAAAAAACAAAATGCCTGAATTCTTGGAAACAATTTCAGAAGGAGAAAGGACCCAAAAGGGGCTGTTTTCTGTTTTTCCACTCAGTGGAAAACTGAGTCCTGCTAATAAAATCAACAAAACCCCAGAACATTAACAGGGCAGAAGCACTTCATCAAAACTAATTTTTTGGCATATGGCCCTGGCGGTGTAGTGCTGGTTGCCGACGGGGTGTCACCACTCAGAGGCCAAGGCCACCCTAAAGTCAGCAGCGCCCAAAACATCACTGTACTGTGGCACCCTCAACACTGCAACAAGCACTGCCCTAGGGCAGCTTCCACCACCCACATCTGACACTTTAGGTAAGATAGATACCTACACCTGGTACATGGTGTGGATGGCTCACTACTGCCTTTTAAAACAAGGCCAGAAAAAGTAGGGGAGTCAGCTGTGCCTTGCCATCCAAAGCTTTTATATGATGAGTGGGGCACCACATAAAGTGAGCAGTGAATGTGAGAGATCTGTATATAATCGCATAAAAGTTGAGCACTCTCACCACCAGAATCTGAAGAGCTTGTGAAAGCCACTGGATTTTGTTAAATATTAGTTTGGGAGGTAAATTTGGAGAACAAGCTTAGGAAAAAAAGTAGAGGAAAGTGGCTTAGATGGAAAAGCAGTACCATGCTGCTCCACCCATGTCTGGCATTTATGAGAAAGCCTGGAAGCGAAACTATGGCATCTGAGGATCCTCTCTGTTTAAAAGTGAAGCTCCTTCAGAGTTTAAGTACCCGCAAGCAGGCAGATATTTTGAGGTCTGGTGATACTGATTTGGGGATTGAAATTCCACCTACAGTCTCCTGTAGCTCCCACATCCTGTTGAGGATCTGGACCAAAGTACCCAAGACTGAGATGACAGAGGGAAAAACATTTATAAAGTCTCCAGACTTTGGGACTCCATATTCCTCTTTTTGTACAGCTTCTAGCACAACAAATTTCATCATGTCTGGAGTTCTTCTGAAATAGAGCATGGTGAACATTTGCCAACACAGCTGGTTTTGTGCAGCCTCTAAGAAGTATCATCTGACTTCTTTTTAATTACATATGCTTCTTATTTTTAAATATATTGATGGATATGTTGTGCTCTTGCTGTTAATTAAAGGTGGCACAGCCTTCCTTTTCCCAGCACAATTAGCAAGGGTTGCCTAATGAATCATAGTGGATGGCCATGATTTAAGAGCATTCAATCTATACTGCATTTCCATGCTGTCACTTTCTACTCATTACCAGGGTACATACATACAAAACCAAGAGACTCCAGTGGTGAAAACGACCCTAATCATTGCTTTATAGTCAATAAATTACTGAGAGGCACTAAAATAAACTGAGAATAGTATCCATTTCACTGTACTAATGGTTGCATATATAAAGTATCAGCCTTTGGGTATGTCAGTAATAGCCCTAAATTAAATCAATGCTAAATACTCAAGGCAAATTAACTAACAGTTACTGCTACCTGAGTAACGTTAAGTTAACACAGAAGTAACTTGAGAGTTTTTGAGATAATAAAAGCAACTAAAACATAACACAAAACCAGGCTTTTATCAAAACAAAACATGGTACATGGACAGTGATGATGCTTATGTTCCAAACGTACTTAAAACAATGCAATCATCTTGTATATGTTGGCATGCAAGATCCAGATACTTGTAGCTCTATATTCACACACATACTTGCCCAAGTAGACCAACTGTGAAATGTCTGTAGAATAAGACTCCAATCTCCCAATGAACTATGAAACACCGCTTTAAAATATCTTCTGGTGGTGGTTAGAGAAGAAAGGCTATTCTATAGGTAGAGTTACAGTTACTGGGTCTGTGGATTCAACATTAAGAAGCCCTGAAAAAGAACTGTTCAGGAGTTCAAACCAACTACAAACTCAGACCTTTTGCAGATTCCAGTTTTTCCTGTACCGGTGCAGGTAATTTGTGTTTTGCCTTAAAGAAACACATATTAGATCATACATTGTAACAGTGACTGGGCATGTGCAGTGTTAATACAGCCACCAAGCAGAGAAGTACCTAAAAATACTGTTAACAACCTTTCCTTTAGAATGCAAATACTGCTATTAAATACAATATGGCAACACTTGAGATCAGTATAGATCTTAAAATACTACACACAAGCTATTCAAGTTTCTTAAGACAACAAAATTGGCAATAAAATAATGTCAAACTATGTCTTGTTGGTAAAAATAGCTCATTTTCCAAATGCAGTTCTCTGTATATGTAGAAAAACTGTAAATGTCTTGTATATACCATAAGCTATTTATCTAAAATGGTACTGTCAGTGAAACAGATGTCATCGCACAATATCCCTGTGCCACCCACATTCTGTTCTCCTAGTTGCCAAACAGAACTGTTTTGAGTTATTTACTGAGCAATCAGATTCAAGTACTTCTGCAATGATCTCCATGCCACATTAAAGAAAAAAAAGTACTTAAAAACTGAAAGGTAATTTCACACGATGTTTTACCATGATCTAATATATTCAACATGCCTTCACCAGTACAGACTATGAAGAAAAGACTGAAACCTTAGCAGAAGGTCAAAAAGTCTTATTTTTAAGAACTTTGTACATCAGCTTTTTCCATTTTCCTCTTCCTGTCCATTATACTCAATTTCAAGCTTCTATTTTTAAACATCTTCACTCAGCTGAGGCAGATGTAGAATTAATATCAAAGTTTCCTCCCCAGTCCTAAAAAATCACCTATTCTTTGCAGGATAACTACATAAAACCTAAAAATCATGCCACAGAACGTTAGGCTGCAAGGGACTTTTGGAGGTATCTGGTGGTGGGATCACACCACCTACTGTAAGGCCCATTCAGGGCAGCCCACAGGGCTCAGTGTCACTTGTCAGGAACCCATCTTGGTCTGCATATGCCATATGACATCCTACATTGTAGAACTTAGCCATCTGGTTTTTATTCTGTCTTTTCATGCTGTCTTGCTTGGTTTCATCTTTCCTCCTTTTTTCCATCCTTGTCACAGTGATCTCTGGAGTTCATCAGCATCAGACTGCCATCAGGCTTCCTTGAGGGTGAGACGGGGCACGAGACTATCCACAGTTCAAACAGGATCTTGCCAATGCACCTCATGAACTCTATCTGTTCTCATCAGTGCCACCAAATTGTTGCCAAAATTCAAGTTACCAGATTTTCTCAACCTGTACCCTTTAAGAACCCGGACCGTATTTGTTTGAAAGCTTGTGAAGGAAAATAGTGAGCACAATGAAATTCGTATCAAGTACTCTGCCTGCATTCACCTTTGTGCAAGTAACTGACACACTAAAGAAAATAAGATCAGAAAAAGTAGTTAAGTTCAAATATTCAGTTTTCTAGTACAAAAAAGTGCTTTAATTCTTAAAAATGGGGAAGAGAGAAAGGAATCTAAAAGACATCTAGAGATAGGTATGAATTCTAGCAACCCAGTGAATACATCTAGAGCAAATGACAGCTAAGCAGAAAAATCATTTTGTATCTAAGACCTTTTTCTCATGGGAAATACTGTCCTTGAGGATATAAAACTCTCTTCAGCCTTTCAAGATGACTGATAATAAAAGTACTGAAATTAACATTAAAATACATTTTAGTATCTCAAGAGGTTTTTCATCTGATCAGATTTTTACTCTTTGATACTTGTTTGCTAATAAGCCACCTAACCCTTCAACTATCCAGCTTTATGATGCCTTATTTAGACCTCTCAACTTTGTTGAGCTGCTTTCAGATTACAACACAAGGTCTTAAAGATAAATACGGCAGGCACGTTTCTTCAGCAGAACACTTGCCTGTTTGGCCACAGCAGAATCAACAATAGCTGTGCAGGAGTATCGGTTAGAGGACAGAAAAGAATTTTCTACAAACTCTTGAAATGAAGTTCTTTCAAGACACTCTAACCCACCAATTCCAGAGAGCTGCCTAGCAATTCTCTGTCCTAATGGGGAAAACAAGAGTGAAAAAGTTTCCATTAGAAACAACTGAGATCACAAATTCTGCATTTGATATACCAATATGATTATATACAGTTTTATTTTGCACTGACATACCACACTCTTGATGACTGGAAGCAATCTAGGCTAACAGCTAACACTGTAGAAATGAAGCATCCTTTGCCACCAAAAGCCACGACCATCACTTCTGCAATACTTACAATCCCCACTGGTTAGGAAATAAGCACCCATGTGCATTGTATTCACTACTAGGCACTAGATCTCAGACTACAAAAACATTCTATCCTTTGCTTCAGGCAATATATTTTCAAGCTGAAAATCCTAGGCATTTCTATCAGGCTTGGGACTACACGTCATAGTTGTTTGTTTTTTTTTCCCATTTAAAAAACACCAAAAACAATTATCTAATAACAGTAAATAAATGAACACATAACTTCAGTGAGATTCTTTCCAAATAATGTAATCTGTGACATCTTTGCTATCAGAAAATCAGTTCATTCATCCTGCTAAATGCTGTTCAACTCAATAGTAAAATAATTCATAATGAGTTATAATTTCAAGGTGTTATCTGAATATCCAAAAATCTGTCTTTACAGCATGGCTCATAGAAGAAATACATGATCTGATACCTTCAGAAGCTATTTTCCTCATGAAGCAGAAAATATGTATTAGCTAAATTGCAACAAAATTAGAGCATCTCTTTCATCCCCCTCTACCCCTCAATGATTTACGAATAGATTATTTTATCATTTTAATTAACGTTAAGTTAATTCATGAAACATATCTTCATGAAACGTATGATGCAAAGCTTGTGTTTTTAGGAAAAATAGCCAGTTTTCTGATTTTTTTCATCCCTACCTGAATTCTGTGCACCTGTAATATGAATAAACTCTAAGAAAAAGTAATTAATATAACAAACAATAAATGAGTGCTTCTAAAGGTATCTTTTAAAAATAAAGTCCATTGAGAGTACTTTAAAAATTTATTATGTTCAATATGGCTCACAAATGATTTATTCTTCTATCTAGTTGAAAATAATTGAGCACTTACCATGCTATATAGCTACTCTACCCCACCCTATAGCCTGGACGACCCAAGGCAGTTGCTTTTCATATTGACTATTGTTTAAGACTAAGTATAGATTCACATCTCCTTCAAATCCAGTTTATGGACAGATGAAGATGCATTAAACAGTTGCTTCATATACCATAGTCTCTTCCTATCATTACACACTTTTAGAACAAACTGTCAAAGTCCTTACCATGCACTGTGAAATATTACATTATTTAGAAACCAACTAATGTAGTTAAAGAAGCCCTTCATTCATTAGGACAAATACTTTGTTGGTGCTGACACTTCTTTTCATTTACTTATAAAATCCCAATTATGCATTTTGAGAAAGATGAAGATGAGCATGCTGATTTTGGAAAAGGAACGGACCAAAAAGGAAAATATAAAATTACAAGTAAGTGTATAGGTGTTAAACTTGGTTAGAAAATAAAAAAAAATGAGAATTTTCTGGTTTTATTTTTGGCAGGCTTTTTTGTGGCTTGTCCTAGAACTGAAAACACCTGTCCATACTGCTAAAATATCCATCTCTCTCTTCAAAGTTAGGCATATAGGCAGAATCATCAGTTTTCTGAGAATCACACGCAGGTAGCCCGTCTCTCTATCTTCCTGTTTATAAGCCTGTACACTTGTATCAGTGGATTGTGTCTCTTCTGAACCACTCATACAGGGCTATTAAATGAAAGATACAAAACAGCGAACAGTTCCCTGATACTCTGAATAATTACTGGATAATAAAACCTTATCTGATGAATAACCCTATTGTCATATAAAACCAGACATTTCGATTTCAGTATTAATCATCCAATTAACATACTGCTACATACTTAAGTATTTATGGGTTCAGCTTCCTAACTCCCTTAAATATAGACTGCTCTAAGAAGAGAGCTGTTTAAAAGATGATAATAATTGCTGAAGACCCATGGAGCCCTCTGTGCATAAATTCCCTTCTCTACTCATGGCCAGGTATTAGGTCAAAATTTGCAACTAAGCAAACTAATACTGTGAATGGGAAACCATCCTGCTTAAACAGAGGACCTCTGCCTTTTGCCATTGTGGTCACTGTTTTTCCAGAGACTTTTTTCATGTAATTGCCACTAATTACAACTGGAAGGTAACACTGTATATCAGCATCAGTAGATGAAAAACATGTATAAAAATACCTTTGTATAGTGTTCTGAGTGATTTGGTTTTTTGAGGAAGAAAGTGCATTAAAAGTCTTTAAACCACCAAATTTTGTCACAAGATCCTCCCCAGATATTGTCACTGCTTAATCCAAAAGCTTAGGGAAAAAATAGTAGCTGTATCTCAGACGTCATCAATGTGCCAAAATGCTGAGTAAAGGTTTATGTCTTTTTGCTGGCATTTTTTCTTGCTTTCTGTGTGATTAGGATCATTCTGGAGTTAAAAGCTATTGATTTACTAGAAGGCTACCTCATGTTTTATATTTCCAATTCTATTGGACTGATTAAACAAAAAGACCTTTTAGCAAAACATGGAACTTTCTTATATTGCTTACTGTACTATATTAGGATCCTTACGATATAGAAGGGCTCAGCACTTACAAGGACATTGTTATATATATGCTAATTAAAAATTGACCAACCTTTCCTTCAGCGTCTGCTGTTGTTACCTTCTCAACCTTGTTCCTGTTTAAAAATTTCTTCACCCATTCTTCTACTTGAACATTGAACTTCATGAAAGTCACGTAGCAAAAATATGCTGTCAGGAGCGTTAAGCTTTCCCACCACATGATCAAGTTATCCAGAAAAAAGCTGATTAGCAAGATCAAGTCAACGATGTAAAAGGATACATCTCGAAAGAGTGGCCACCAAGTAAGGTTCAAGATCTCTCTAGAAAATAAAGCACACATTCCAATAACAAACAGGATATTGAACACAGCAGATCCCACTATTGTACCAATGCCGACATTGCTGTGGGATATAAACACTCCTATTAAAGAAGTGAAGAGCTCTGGGGCTGACCCACCAGCAGCCATGAAGGTTGCCCCTGCCACATCATCAGATATGCTCAGTTTCTCAGTGATGACAGTCAAGGAAGGAACAAAGAACTCGTCGCAGACTATGGCTAAGGCTATAAACATGTAAATCATTCCAATTACATGGAGCATCACTGCTCCCTTTCTTCTCTCCTCAAGAGAGAAAAGGTCCTTGGGGTACTCTCCCTTGGCATGATCATCTGTTGCATTATCATGGTCAGCTTTGTACTTCACAGAAGCATGTGGGTCTGGAGTGCCGTTTTCATTCTGTTCCGTGAAATCCAACAGAGTTCTTTGGTACCCACGCACCAGCTTTTGGCTATCTAGGCTGCTGGCCAACACCATGCTATGTGGTTCCATCTTGAAAAAGGCACTAACTGAAAGAGAGAAAGTACTAATGGCCACTACACTGACAAGAAGCCCTATAATTCGTATCAGTCTCAGTTTTTTCCTAACATTCTGATGCCGTCTGTAACCGAACAGCAGTTCCTCCAAACACCACTCTCCCAAGACACCAGCAACAGTCTTTTTCTGAAGAGCCATTTTGTGTTCTGTGTGAGATGCTGAGGGAGTCAGATGGATTGTTCCTTCATACTTTTCTCCAGCTTTGAAGTTAGAAGTCCTTTAAAAGTTTTCCCAGAATCAAGTACTTTTACTCTTCATAGGAAGTATTTTCTTCATTCGTCTTGAAAGGACAAATAGGTATTATTAATATTAGTAAAACAGCATGTGATTAGAAGCTTTTAAAAAGCATTTTACAGACTGGGTTAAATTTAGAATTTAAAGCAGAATATTACCAACTGTAACATAAAACCCTGCCACATCCCATCAGACACAGAAACCGTATGTTTGTTTCAGCAGTAACCCTGCTGGTAACAGTCAATCAATACTCAGATCATTTTATGCCTCTCATATGCCTCTGAGCCACTGCTCTCATTTTTTGCTGACAAAAAATCCTAGTGGAAGGTAAAAACTGTCCCCAAATTTTGCGTAAAAATGAGGAAACTACTATTTTAATGGATACACCAAAGATTATTACCTTCTGTAATTACTTTCCACCATGATCATGTAACGTCCAAATCCCAAATGCAGGGACAGTAATGTATGAAAAAGCAATCAAAGTGCTAACAAGCATTTCATCAGACCTTTAGGCAGCTGAGGCGGTATTAATTGAGATGTTATGCATGCATAGAGCAACCGTCATTGATATGTAGGTAAAACACTATGCCGTTGGAACAGGATCGAAATGAAGATTTAACACATCCAAAGTTTCTTTAATTCCTCTGCAAAATCAACTCAAGTTTACACGGAGAACTCCGCTTGCTTCTGATCAAACCTAGGACACTAGCTTGGACTAGCTACAACAAAATTTTCATTCACCTCTGGTTTTGTTTTGGTTTAATGTCACACATTCAGCTAGAAATGTAGGAAGTTACTAAGAATACCTATGTAGCAAGTATCTTTTAAAAGTGCTCCTCTTACAGATCCTTAAGAAAATAGTTTAAATTTACAGAAGAGTTGATCCTGAAACAAATGAAACGGTGAGAAATTAAACTATGTGAGAAGGACTATTCACGTATGCCAGAGCCGAGCATATTAGATCAACAGCACTTTTAAAAGAGGAAAAACACACTATATAATAACAGGTGCTTTGATTACTGAATTTGAAGAATATATGTAATGAAGAAAGTAGTTATGTATGCATTATGCATAGTAAGTTGCATTTTATATGACACAAAATATAAAAGTTTCTAAATAAAATTGATTATTAGTCCTTACTATTACGGTCAAAAAATACTTTGTTACACCACTTATTCAAGTGATACACAGTAATAGCTGAATACTGACCAATCTATCAATCAGTACAATACTGATTTTGTATTCTCAAAATACAGAATTACAACTATTACATGCAGTTATTTATATAAAAGTTACTAAGTCACGTGGTTTCTCCTGATTTTTACGAACAGCTTCCATACTAAGCAGATGTCATAGAGACATACTCCATCTGCAAGACACAGCACCACAGCGGAGATATTTTATTCTCCACCTTAGAGTTACTGCTCACCGGACTGCCATAAAAGCATTAAGGAGGAAAGATACCGGAACGGCGCTACCGCTACTGCGCGCAATTTACGGCGGATGGGCCGATCACCCCACACCCTTATAAATCACGCGAATGGGAAATAGGAAAAGCGCCCGGGCTGTCCGTCCTCTGCCCTGAAACTCGCACAGCAGCGCCCAGCCAGACCGCTCCCGACACCGCCTCCCCTGCCCGCCCGCCCG
>NW_008825114.1:6341626-6356916 GCF_000699105.1 Pygoscelis adeliae
GGCGGCCCGCCCCCGCCCGGGGCCGCCGGGGGTGTCACTGCGCACGGCGGCATCCCCCTCCCTCCGCGCTTGCACAGGTAGTTTGGTTGGTGGCAAAACAAGGGTGGCGAGGATTTTTTTTTTCTTTTCCCCTTTATCTTGGGTTAGCTGGTGCAGATTAATTGAGGTACAATTCAGCGCATCTAGCAAAGATAATAAGCCTGGAGGAGTGGGGCAATTTTAAAAAGGAGAGATCTTCTGATCAAAATATCCTTTATTGCAAACTTTTTCCGAAGGGAAATCGGGAAATGAAAGAAAAGGACATTGCGTTTTGGTTTTGATTTTAAGGAAGGCGACGTGCTCTATAAATCATCATTAATCTACTCATGAACAGAAATTTCTCCAAACTGCATTTCAAAGTTGTCACAGGAAACAATAAAGATGCACTGAACAGCCTAGAACACGGGGCAAGTTCGTAGCCAGAACCATCCCTTTCTATTTTGGCCTCCATCTTTAAACATCTGTATTTCCGCAATAAATTGTGCTTCGCTAAGTAATTGCTTCAGGATTCAAATACAATCGAACTGTTACAATGCAGCTCTATCATAGCTAGTTCCTGGTACTACATGCTGTAGATCCACTAGAGCATACAGGTGCTGCTCATTTGAAATACCACTTGCACTGCTACTCTATGCCATTGTTAGAAAAACCCACATGGCAATCCATGGATAAACTGAAGTAATCTAGTGTAGGCGGACCAACGCCCCAGGAAGACCCTTATTGGGTCAGGGCAGCTGGGAACGACCTCCATGCGGAAATCCTTGAAAAATGCTGAGGCAAGAGCAGGGAGATTCAGACAGGTTGGATGGGACAGCGGTTGAGATGTGGGAAGAGTTCGGTAAACAGCTCACTAGCGCTACTCAGCTTTCAGTGATACCCTTTTCGCATTTTGAAAAAGTTTATTGTAAATGGTGAACTCTTCGGTCTCTTTGGGCTAAAGAATAACTTTGATTTTTATAACTTCTACCTTCTTCATTTTGAACTCTGATTTCATCATGTGGCAAACAGAAAATAACTGTTACTCGGTGCTTCATGAAGAACACAAAAATGTAAGGGTTTTTATTAAGTGATAAAACATGGACATTGTAAGTATATTCAAAGTTGTTATTATTAGGATATCACATTAAAAATTAGGATTGTCTGGGTAGGCCTGGGACACATAGTCTATTTGCGTCTCCACACTGGCGGTTTGCAGCACCTGGGCTGTTTGGGTTGCCTTGGCATTGATTGGAAACCCATAAGTTCTTCTGAAGAGTTATGAGATGGCAAAACCAGATACACCAAAACACAATAGGCATCGTAGAGACTATGTGGACATGCAAGAGATGCAAAAGGTTCAGAAGATATTTCCAAAATTTCAACAATTTCCAGTGAGAGCCATGGCTGACTCACACCTACAAAGTGCCCTTCAAAGCCAGAGTTTGCACAGGTGGTTTACATTTATTTCACATTACACATTGGGAGGTTCTCATTAGTGGCTGACAGCTGATAGACAGTGCCTGTTGATTATCCAGACTTGCATTGTTCAGGCTCAGGATGATGCAGAGACAAGTGGCGATTGTTTTAACCATCCTTCTAGAGCCACCATGTAGATAAGAATTAGTTAAAATGCAGATTTACTGTCTATATCCACATATGCAAGACACAGATGAAGTGGCTACATCTCAAATATCCAACCTGTGCCTGCTATACAGTGAAGACAGGGATTAAAGGCAAGCATGCTTATATGATTTCTTGAGGCTGCTGTATTGTTGGCTTGCAGTCTGTGAGAAGTGGCCACTTGGAAAAGATACCTAAAAGATGTTTTCACAGCTTCACAGATGGCCAGAGACAGGCTGGGATATGTGTGTAGTACCCCAACTTCTATCAATTTCTGAAATAGAAGTGGAAGCAGGTGAGTTTTGTGAATGACCACAGGGAGAATATGTAGAAAATCCCCTATAATTATCTTATAATATTATAATTATATTATATACTATATACATATTATTATTTATATATAATTACATGGTCTACTAACCAAAAGTCTGTGTATCTGAATTGTAATATCCATCTGTTTCTCTATACTTGTAACGATTTTTCTCCCCACAATAAACATGTATTGCAAGTCAAGGGCAATAAAATCTGTAACAAGAATGATGCGGCTCACAGGTGGGTATCTCTACCAATAATTTAAGCATTTTGAATCAGCTGACCTGTTCTCAGGTAAATGCTGCATAATAATGATGACAGAAATTAAAAAGCACGGTTAAATTAGTATAAGGAGGATAACTGACAAAATAAATTCCATATTTTTCTTACAAAATTAAACATCAGAGCATATCCTGGTTAAGTACAGAATAATTACATTATTTGAATGAAACAGTCTTTGCCTTACATCTGGTTCAGTGTTCCTCTTCTTAAGTGAGGAGAGAAGAGACATCTGCTAAGTCCTTGGATTCTGTATCTACACATTTGTATATACAACTAAGCTTTCCTTTTTACATATGCTGAATATGTAGTTTTTCATAGCTTATATGTAGTTTACTGCACCAAGTGTGATGAGTCCTCTGAAATCATAAGCCACTCTTCTTCACCACTTCCTATTTCCAGGAAGCTCCATGAAGTAGAATTTTATTTTTCTTACAGTATTTCCATGTTGGCTCTTCTCTTGCTGTTGTAAACCTTTGGCTTGGTAAAAGCAAACGGAGAAGTATCTTTTGTGCAGGAGAGGAAAGGAGGAGGGAGTCAAATGAAAAATCCTGAATGACAACATCTCTAAGTACCACAGCAGTACCTTCTAAAGCTGGAAGATAAAGCTGACAAGGAGGTTACCATGACTACAGGCGGCCTATTTGAATGAAAATTAATGTTAAGCTTTTAAATGCTAATTGCAGCTGGGAACAGGTGACATTTGAAATATCAAAATTATTTCAACACTTTGCAATGTATAACAACTGAAAAAAGGTGAAAAGGATGAGAACACAGAGTTAAAATAAAAAACTGATATAGTCTTTATCATTAAAGTATGTTACACCATTTACTTGTTTGTAGTAATAAGCAAACATATTGCATATAAATCACGGTGCCTGAGGGGCAGAAACTGTTTACATTACCTGAGTAATACATTATTGAGGAATATATTGAGCAAAATTAAACAGGCTTCTTTAAATTAACTATAATAACAAGTTTCCAGCTGCCCGCTTTAAAGAGGCTATTAAAACTTAGTATTCAGAAACTACTTTAAATTCTCAGTGATAAGTAAATCTTACAAGTGCCTGAAGTTAGGAATGTTTTCTATCTATCTCCACTACATATATTGGGAAATAAAAGGTGAACATATACACAATGGTACAGAGTCCTCACTAGAGTCAAAACTGTAAGCTAAAATGGCATGTAGACCAGTATCACTGTGTAACTACTGCAATTTGCTGTCACACCAACATCTAACCAGGCTGAGGGCTTTAGCTGTAAAAGATGCAAAAGGTGTGCTTTACCTTCAACTGTAACCATTGGCTTACTATTAAGCCTCAAAGATCATCTGATGTTTCTGTTTCACTTGCAGTGGGTTAAATTCTACCTGCTAGCACATGCCTTTTGAAACAGTCTTGATACCATTACCATATGTCATGATCAGTTGTAATGCAAATATATATTTTGTAACAAATGATTGATTTGAAAAGCTTTGAGAGTTTTTGAGGGTTTTTTGTTTTTTAATATGTAAGATGAGAAATCTGGGGGCTTTACCTGTGTTCTGTGTAGTTACAATGAGCACTGTAAACACCTTTATTAAGGAGGCTAAAGCTAACTGCTTTTCTGATTCCAGTTTCTGCTAGTGAACATAGTGATAGGAAAATATAAATTGAGTATATCTTTACAAGACAAAAGCTTTTTTGGCCAAGTTTGCAGAACACTAAATAACATTTTTCTAATGTAATGTTTAAAATACTAATTAGACATATGGCAATTGTAAATGTAGTCATCATAGCATGCCAGTCTCCTTAAAGGACAGTCTCCTTCAGTTAAAGTACAAATCTTCCTCCTCTTTATCTAGGCTTGAGAGGTCCATATCAGAGTAGAACCACCACAGCCTAACATCTAGTGATATGACAGAAAAAAATACTGTATGGGATATCATTATTGAAATCCACTTTAAAATCTGGGTATATTATATACAGATGACTATTTTTACTTGCAGGGTAATTGCACTTTCCAAAAAACAGCAGGATGGAGCAACATGACTTTCTCTTTCAGATGACTTTCTCTTTCAGACATGATAATTTGCTCCTGTGAAGCTCCTTGTATCTAAGTGCTGTAATGTAACCCCAGTGAGCTGCCCTGAAGTCGACGGGAGTACTTATTTCGCTATAATCTGTGGCCTACCAGCCTCATTTGTAAGAACACCTGCAAGCTGGCAAGTCAGCAGCCTTAGGAACAATTGGCGGCTTGGTGGATGAGCTCCAACGTCCTTGCCAATTTCCCAGCAGTTTCACGGATCACGTTGCTTGGAGCCTCAGCCTGAAACCCTCTGTTCCCTGTGACTTGCAACACTTAGCAGTGCCTCAGGGATGGAGGTCAAACTTGATATTAGCTACAACTCTGATTTCTTACACAGTTTATTTCTGACTAGGCTGTTGTCCAGGCAGAGCTGGAGGGAAATGTCTCCCACTGACCATACTCCTCTCACAAATTAAATTATCTTCGTTGCTATACCATCACACAGGAATTACCTTTTTCTTCCTTTTGTCTATCCTTATGTTCAGCATTTTCATATTCCTTGTGCTTGATGAATTACAAGCTATTTGTCTTCATCTCTGCAGTAATCTAGTTTTCAAGTAATCTCCACCCTCGTGAAATGTTTCAGGGAAATAAAAATAAGGTAAAAATTGTCCTCAAATAGTGAGATGTGAAACGGTAAGAATTTATGAAATAAGTGTTACAATCTGCTGATTAACTAACTATGCACAGAGCTGGTGTGCAGAGAAGGCAGAATGAAAGAGAAAAAGATGACAAAAACATTTTAGGACTGAAGACAATGCTAACACCTTGACATTTCCAATGAAAGGAAAGGAAAGTGATGGAGTCATTTCCCTTTTACATTGCTAGGTCCTTGGGTGCATAGTACCAATTAGCATTGCTCAGTTAAAGAGTCCTGCACACATGCAGTGAAAGTGCATATACCATGGACTAAAACACACCCAGGTCAATAGACCAAAGACCCCATCTATCAGCAGAGTTTCAAAATTTTCAGTAGTTGCAATAGAAACAAAAATCTTTCAAAGAATAGCTGACATATTGGGCTTTGTATTTGGTAGTGGTCACAGCACTGAGTCTTGCTATATTGAATTTTAGAGTAAGATCAAAAGAGTTGTTTGAAGTAGCACCACAAAATTAGTCCCATCAACTGAAAAAATGCAGACCTTTCAAACTAATACGAGAATCTGGAATCAGAACATAAAAGGAAAGTTGGAACTGAAATAAATGGATGCTTTGAGAAACTTTCAGATGACAAGATATCCAGGTTTTGTAAATGGAAGACCCTCTATCACAAACTCAGTAATTCAAATATGTGCAATCTTCCTGCATTCATAGAATCATAGAATAGTTTGGGTTGGAAGGGACCTCTAAAGGTCATCTAGTCCAACCCCCCTGCCATGGGCAGGGACATCTTCAACTGGATCAGGTTGCTCAGAGCCCTGTCCAACCTCACCTTGAATGTTTCCAGGGATGGGGCAACCACCATCTCTCTCGGCAACCTGTGCCAGTGCTTCACCACTCTGACTGTAAAAAATTTCTTCCTTATATCTGGTCTAAATCTACCCTCTTTTAGTTTAAAACCATTTCCCCTCGTCCTGTTGCAACAGGTTCTGCTAAAAAGTTTCCCATCTTTCTTATAAGCCCCCTTTAAGAATTGAAAGGCTGCAATAAGGTCTCCCTGAAGCCTTCTCCTCTCCAGGCTGAATAACCCCAACTCTCTCAGCCTTTCTTCATAGGAGAGGTGTTCCATCCCCCTGATCATTTTCATGGCCCTCTTCTGGACCTGTTGAAGCAGGTCCATGTCTTTCTTGTGCTGAGGGCTCCAGAGCTGGATGCAGTACTCCAGGTGGGGTCTCACCAGAGCAGAGTAGAGGGGCAGAATCACCTCCCTTGACCTGCTGGCCACGCTTCTTTTGATGCAGCCCAGGATACAGTTGGCTGCCTGGGCTGCGAGCGCACGTTGCTGGCTCATGTCCAGCTTTTCATCCACCAGTATCCCCAGGTCCTTCTCGGCAGGGCTGCTCTCAATCCCTTCACCCCCCAGCCTGTATTGATACTGGGGTTTGCCACAACCCAGGTGCAGGACCTTGCACTTGGCCTTGTTAAACCTCATGAGGTTCACACGGGCCCACTTCTCAAGCTTGTCCAGGTCCCTCTGGATGGCATCCCATCCCTCAGGTGTGTCAACCACACCACTCAGCTTGGTGTTTGCAAGTCTGCAAACTTGCTGAGGGTGCACTCGATCCCACTGTCTATGTCATTGATGAAGATATTAAACAGTACCGGTCCCAATACAGACCCCTGGCGGGACACCACTCGTCACCAATCTCCATCTGGACATTGAGCTGTTGACCACTACCCTCTGGATGCGACCATCCAACCAATTCCTCACCCACCGGACAGTCCACCCATCAAATCCATACCTCTGCAGTTTAGAGAGAAGGATGTTGTGGGGGACCGTGTCAAAGGCCTTACAGAGGTCCAGGTAGATGACATCTGTAGCCCTTCCCATTTTCACTGATGCTGTCACTCCACCATAGAAGGCCACTAGGTTGGTCAGGCAGGACTTGCCCTTGGTGAAGGCATGCTGGCTGTCTCAAATCACCTCCCTGTCCTCCATGTGCCTTAGCATAGCTTCCAGGAGGATCTGTTCCATGATCTTCCCAGCCACAGAGGTGAGACTGACTGGCCTGTAGTTCCCCGGGTCTTCCTTTTTTCCCTTTTCAAAAATGGGGGTTATGTTTCCCCTTTTCCAGTCAGTGGGAACTTCACAGGACTGCCATGACTTCTCAAATACGATGGATAGTGGCTTAGCAACTTCATCCACCAGTTTCCTTTGTTAAGAGCTTTTTACAGAAATTCATCCCAAAAACTAGCCAAATTTCCCAAGCTTACAAATTTGTATTCTGTAGGATAATTCTGATCACAGATGAAGTGCAATGATCTTTTTGGTGTACAACAGTACCTTTTTTAAGAATCAGACAGAGAAAGCAGACCAACATAACAGTTCCAGTGAAGCAGCAAAGAATTATTTCTACAGTTGAGATTTAAGAGAAAATACAATAACGGGATCTGGAATTAACCATGCAAGGTGGTTGGGTTTTTTTTAAATCCATCTTGATTATGATGCAGTTTAATGTGCAGGCTAAGATAGGAATAAACGAGACATAATTTGGAAGGTGGCTTAAATATTCAAAAAGCTCAAATGCGTCGCCCATTAGACATTCTAAAGGTCACTGTAACATGTTCATTACATTAAGAACAATTTAAAAAGACAGATGCAATTACTTGATCTGGGTTTTTTCCAGATATGTGATCCTTAATGCTGAGAACCTCTGCTCTATGCCAGATCTAAAAGATACTGACTTTTGCAGCTGTCTCCAGTGGACCACCAGCATCAGTTCCTGCAGAATCTGAAAGTCTCCCTCCAAATATCAAATAGCCAGCGCCACGTTGAATGCAATCTCCAGTGGTCAGCATTTGATGCCAAAAGAGCTAGGAAGGTGCTGCTCAAACTTGTTTTTCCATTGCTTTCAAATGGATTTGGACTGTTTCATTGACTGTTACTGACTTGTGACAGCTTGTTTTCTCTCTTTATCTGTGTTTAAGAGATATGAAATTACATATAAATATAAATTAATATTTTGAAATACTTAGTGTGTGACAAATTATATTCTATTTACCTCTATTTTAATGACAAGAATGAGTAAAGATCTTCACTGATTTCTGTAATCACTGGAAAAGAGTAGCCCTTTTACGGTTTCTTCTTATCTAATAGCAAATGGTATGCACCATGCCCCAGGTCAGAGAAGGTTTAACATGTACACACACAGTTAAAATTAAACCAAGCACTATAGGTATGGTATAAAATACAGGTTAGTTCCCTTTTAAACTTGGTACTCAAGATTTGTATTTTTCAGCACTAGCAAGAGAAAGAAAACTAAGGACTTTCTTGTGGCTTGTAAAGTCTTTATCACATACATCCATGAGCATTTCTGCAAGTGGAAGTCTGATTTGTAAGAAACAGGTATGACATCAATCATCAACAGGTATGACATTGACTACGCAATGTTTCTTCAGGTAAGTAAACAGTTTTAAGCTTGATATTGGACTATAATAACCTTAGATCCATCATTTTAGCTAAACTTGTAAAACTCTGAGGAAATGAAAGTGGGACTAATCAAAGCTATCACTGAAACTAAGGTTCAAGACAGGACTACACCACAGTGGGAGAAAGGAGAGTGCCTTTACAGACTTTTTGACAGCGGTGATATTGCAGCTGATGCTACAAAGGCAAGCTTTCAACAAAGTAAGAGAAAGGTGATACTCTTCACAAAACCAACAGACAACTTTTCACACACAAGCTCTGGTTCAGGTTTGAAACAGAAACTTTTCTTAATGTGGGCTCATAGTAAGAATACATATATAACTCAAAGAGTTTGAACCACAAATGCTCAGGGTTAAGAGTATCTCTTTGCTTGCACAAGGAGAAAGAAGTCTGCCTCTGCAGACTGTGCCTGTGGGGCAACAGGGAGGCAAGAAAGGGAAGTGGTGCCTTGTGGTACTCTCCACCTACCTGGGGGCCCCTTCAGCAGGGCCCAGGTAATGAGGGCCCATACAACCTGTCCGCTCTCCCTGAACATGCAGAGCAAATGATTGCCAACCCTTTGCTGGCCTGAAGATGGTTCTAGTCATCTTGCTGGCATAGTGCAAGAAAAGAACAACCTAAAATCTGAAAGACCTTGTTCACATCTACTGCAGGATGTTTTGAGGTGAAAGCTGTACCTCTTCCTTGAAGTTTTCTTACATTTTATAATGCACACAGTTTTGGCATTTCTTTAGGAAGAACAGGCCTGGAAATCAGCATGGTGATACACAACTATTTAAGAACAATGTTGATGATTGTCATGCATCTACTGGGCAGATATCAAGCAGGCCAGCCTATGACAGTATGATTTTTTTTCAGGGATCAGTTTATTGTCAGACTTTCTTGGAAGAACAGTGAATCAACAAAATACCACGTTAACTGGCAGTTTTGCATGATCTGGGGAAAAGGGTGGCTGCATGCTGAGATTTTGTGTGTCTAAGCTCAAGTGAAAGACTGGAAATCCCTCCTGGCAAAAGAAGGGCAAATTGCAAATCTACTTTTTTGGACAAATTCCTTCCTTTTTTCTTTTAAGGGGACATCCTCATTCACTCATGTACAGCAAGAACTTGTAGGGTCAAGTAGTACAACACTGGTGTTCAGGCATAAAGCACTGGGTCTGTCATTACTTGTAGCTGCCCAACATGTGGATAAGAGATGTGCATGGCCTTTGCTAGCATGAGCATTGATGTTTCATGGTTTGCATGGAAATTTACTTCTTCAAACCTTATCCTTCGCATACAGGCTGTTTGTTGTGGTGTACCAATGTACAATGTACAGATGCACCAATGCAAAAAGGTTTGGGACTGGCAGAAGCATTGTTTAGCAAATGCTGTACCTGACTAAAGCAACATTTTGGGGAGGAATGGTAGGTGTGGGAAGTAAGTTTGCGTTGGATGCATACAGGGTTGAAAGTCAGTTAGTTCAGTGTAGGAGTTTATACAGTAAATAAAGAATTCGAGTTTTAGGTGCCTTCAGGACAGAGCTGGCTCCACTGAAGTGGCCTGTGTGGGCTTGCTTGCAAAACATAAAAGCCAAATCTACTCTGGCAAAACTGTTCCCTCTGTGAGTGATTTCTACCACCTCCTAGAGGGCCCAGGAGATATATTTTGTTTTATTTAATTTGTGGCTTAGTTAGTCCAAGAGTTCAAATTGGATGAATCAGTCATGGGATTTACCTGAATTGCCGAGGTTTTGTGTGGTGTCTGAAATCCTGCCAACCTAACTCAGTTTTATCCCAGCTTGATGTTTTATTTTGGGGGAGTGAGAGAGAGAGGTTGGCTGCTTGTGATGCTACTTTCAAAACAAAGGACTTTGCTGGCGATAGAAACTGGAATTATAATTATTTATTGGATTTGTTTTCACATCAGGCACATTCTGTCAGTAATTTTGTTAAACTGCTGATTAATACATTGTAAAAAACCAAAATTAAATATGGAGACATGTTACACTCTTCTTCGTCTAGGCATGCTACACTCATCTTTAAAGTTCATTTTCTGAAACTTTATTTGGAAAAGAAATTAATGCTTTCTCTTAATAAATCAACACACTTTAGTGCCAAACAGTCTCCCTCTGCTCTCCAGCAAACTTAGATTTCCCATAAATAAGCCATGAGTCTCAGAGGGGAGTAAAAGCCACAAATGTGCCTAGTGGGACTGCAAGGAGAGGGATAATGATCAGGGTGCTTCCCCTTTCACAGCGGTACCACGTGCTCCATGGCACATATGAAGAATGAAATGGAGACTGAAGGAGGAAATTCCCTATTAGAAACTGCAGCTGAGCTGCTAGGCGGTGTTGCACAGCTAGCCTTGCATGGCTGGTCTTGGGACAGCCTTGTCAGACAGAGCTTCTAGGGCAGTCATGAGGATCCACGGGAGGTTGAGCAGCCACAGCTTGGTGCAGCCCGCAGGCACGTGCCCTGCAGAGGGGAGGTATGAGGCAGAGAGGAGGCCTGCTCCCCAGTTGCTCCTTGCAGGTGTGGAGGAGCTGCCTGGCCCATGGGTGCTGCACAGCATCTTGGAAGCCACCATATGCAGAGGGACCCGGCTCTCACCACCTGTCCCGCTGCTGTGAAGTCCTGGAGGGGGGCTGCATGTTTTTGAACACCAGCAATCACAAATTATTGCAGGTCCCAAAGCTCTGGAAGAACGCGTGTTTTTCTAAGCAATCGTTCAACCACTACAGCAGACCTCCATGAGATTTCCTAATTTTCTTAAAGCTTCAGCTCCCGATATCACACCTTTTTTTTCCAAAGCATATTACTACTTAAACATTTTACAATATGTACTGTCAAATGCGTATAGTTAGTCAAGTAATTAAGCTTTCTAACCCTTTTCATTTGATCTCTAAGTATCTCATTCAGTTGCCAGGACTTTCAGGAGGTGGTAATTTTGTTTTTTCCTATAGCAGGTGATATCCCGGGCTACATTGATGCGGGTGTTGCTGAATTTGGGCTCTCCCACGTGCTACAGCATGTCTCTTCATGTCTCTTCTCCCTCTTCCTTCTGAAAGCAAAGGTATCAGCTATTCTTTTGCTCAATCTATGTGACACTCCTATGGTTTCCAACCATTAATTTCTGTCATAAATATATACATATGTGACAGCTCCTGTAACTCCAAATAGTTTGTTTTTTCTTGGGTGCAGCTTTGCCCATTTTTTCATAGTCCTGTGAATTGTCAGATTCCAGCCCTCAGTTTAACAACATATTCCCATTTTCAAATTGCTGTCACCAAAAACTTCTGTAGTGGCAAACCATGATCTAGTGTGCTATCTTACTATTTAACGGTGCTAACTATCTTCAAAGTCTGACATCAAATCCCATTTTAGGTGGCTACTTTATTTTTTTTATATCATTTTTCACCAACCTGTTGAATTAGTTTCAGCAGGGTCTCTCAATTACAAAATCTACCTTCTGTGGCAATTACCTAAACTGATGACTATTATACAACATCCCACTGCCAGACATCATCAGTTGTATAGTATCGGGCAAGAAAAACTTTGATAAACAGTCATGTAGTGATCTGTGATCTGTTTTCTAGCAAAGCAGTCTCTGAGATGTTTAGAATAATAATGCAATTCCCAGTCCACAAAACCCAAGTTCTGTAAAGGGGCCAAATTTTTCCCGATATTCAATGTAAACATTTTTGGTGTTGGCTTGGTCTGACACACAGGACAAATGTTAACATTTTTGTTGAAAACAGAGTTGTTGGATGAGACCTTTCACTATAGTAGTAGTTGTGCAACATCAGCTGCGTGTCAACTCTTGCTTTTACAGAATAGAGGTTTCTTTTTGTGAGTATGAAAAGAAAAAAAAGACTGTATTTGCTAACTTAGAAGAGCAGGAATTTTGTTTTTTCCTCCTAACCAACAAAACTCCATTGCTTTACACAGCATACAGGAAGGAATCAAGAAAGGGAAATGACATTTAGGAAATAATTTCAAAGACAATGTTCAACACAGAATGTATCTTCAACTCCTGATTATAAAGGTGATTACTGCTTTGGCCATTTTAAAATGTATTTACCCTACATGCATATGCAGGTCCAATGCTCATGTGCTCTTCTGACTTCATGATTAAGAAAGCAAACTTATGCCTATATGAGAATCACAGGCAACAGGAAGAAGGTGGGTCTGGATTTTCCTACCATCCATGAAGTGATATGCATTTAAACAGAAAAACCAGAAAGAATATTTGTCAAGAATTCCATGAGAGCTGTGGCATGAATTGGATAATATGATAGTTTAGCAACAAAATTACTTTAACAAGTCACAGCTCCATTTTCAGCCATTAAGATAAATCAAGAACCAATCATTCTGTTAAGCAACTTAGGACTCAAAATAATGTATTATTACATTAAATTACAGTCAGGCAGAAATTGGAATATGTTAGCTATGTAGCCTGCAAATCATGTTTTACAAAATGAGCATAGCTGGGCACCAAGACATCAAAATGTTTTGTTATTCAGTAACTATACTTTCCATTATCACACTAACCACAGTAGCTGTATGACTCAATCTAATGGATTAAGTGAATATTTCTGAGTAGTAGAAAATCTTTTCTATAATGACATGGTGAATAAAGTAACTTTGCAGGTTATTATGACCTTTCAAGACCAGTGAAAAATAAATGTCTACACTATTTAGCATGCCAAAATTTCTGAATAGTTACAAGTGATACAAGCAATCTTCAAGGAAAACTTGCAT
Organism: Pygoscelis adeliae; assembly: GCF_000699105.1. Classification (NCBI taxonomy): domain Eukaryota; kingdom Metazoa; phylum Chordata; class Aves; order Sphenisciformes; family Spheniscidae; genus Pygoscelis; species Pygoscelis adeliae. The sequence goes on from NW_008825114.1 coordinate 6,354,751, forward strand.
GCACTACAGCCAGAAAAAAAATTAATTAACCATGCTTTCTGATAAGGTGGGAATGCAAGGTAACTTCTCAGAGAGAGATGGGAAATTATTATAATGTGCTGATGACTGCAATAATGCTGCTTTTTTATCTTCATGTATTCACACAGTTGTATACTCTAAGATTATAAGTTATGAATTTGCTGATAAAATTAAAAATCTTAAATTTTATGGACTGATACTGATATCTGCACACATCCACATTTAGTGATATACTTGATACTTTCAATGGATGCATTGTCTCTTCAAGTAAAAAGCTTATGGGAGCTCATCCCATATGGTTAAGAAAATGTAATTACACATATCACTAAAAGTACCTTCTGTTGCTTCCACTGATTTTTTTTTTAAGAACTCAATCAACTCTTTAACATGCATTTTTGCCTTTTAAGAGGGTTTTCCTTCACTCCAATGGCCAAACAGAACCAAAGACAAACCTTAACTGCTAGAGAAGGTAAGGATCTAACCTGGGCTGTTGAATGATTCTCAGACCACTGTTAGGAAGCAACATCACCCAAAAGAGAACGCCCTGCATCAGTGGAGTGAAATGGCCAAGGATCATCCCAAAGCTGAGAGGTCCTGAAATCTGCTTGCAGCTTAACCTGGTATCATTGCTAGCACAGGCAGTACTGCAACCCAGGACGAAATCCCAGGTTTTCTTAAGAGTTGTTCCAGTTCTACACTTCAGTAGAGTTATTCCAGATTTATACTGAGCTGGCAAGATTGACTTTGTTAATTACTTTAGCCATAGCATGACCTCACCTAGAGCAGGCTGAAATCCAGGACAGCAGCCAAGCAGCCTCTCTGTGCAAAACCAGCACTTTCAGGATTCTTTCCCTGTAGAGCTTTCCATTGCATCCTATCAGTGATATTTTATATCACTCTCATCATTGACAGTTATATTAATTTTGCATTTCATAGAATCTGGATAATGATAACACATTGACCAAATTATTTTGCTCTTTTTAGTTCCATTTTTAGGCTCACATAACTATCTTACACTTTAACATAAAAATACTATGTCGAGATTGAAAATACTACAGAAGAATGGCTTTACTGAAAATACTAGGAAAAAAGTCACAGAAGAGTACTATTAGTTTAATTTGGGTTTTGGCAATCCTTATGCTTGGCTTCATCACAAATCAACTTTGAGGCATATCATTTGGATCATGTAGACATGCTTGTTCCTGTGATATCTATAATGTAGATGTTGAACCAAGATAAAGTGAAAACATCTTAGTTTTGCACAGTTAGCACTCGCATGTGTTTAGAGAAGAACATTTGAAAAGAAACCTTGGTAATAAAACAGGTGAAATTTTAAACACTTTATTAAATGTACAGCTTGACAGTTTCCAGTTATTTAAATTTGCTTTAGTTTTATTGCTGTAGTAAATTGAAAATACATGGAGTTGAATGAAAAACCCCCACCCATTCTGATATCCGTATTCATGTATTCCATATGTAGAGTAACAATTTAGATCTGGCTCCAGGAAATAATATATGCAAAGTCAGATTTCAAAACTGTCACAGGGACAAAAAAAAACAACAAATGCCTTATGTGTATTGAAATATAGGACCCATAGCCATTGCAAGACACCATTTCCATCTAGTGATTTTTGCAAAAGAACAGTAGAAGAGTTCATCTGCAGAGGTTATTCTCCTGATCAGGTGAGCTCTAATCCCATTTTAATCTCAGGGGGCTATATTAAACAAAAGCAGAAGGTCTGGATTTTAGAACAGATTAGCCTTGACCTCACAGAGATCAGACTTACTAAGTAATCAGGTGTACATAAATTGCCACCAACCAGAGCTTCTAATGATGCATTGTGGGTAGCAATACAGGAACAAAGTAAAACTTCCTTGTACTACAAAGCAAGAGAGAAAAGTACAGCAATCACCGCACTGCTAAATTGTACTGAAGTGCATACAGTTTGCAGTAAGCCCCCCTCTCTCTAGCAAATATTTTACTGCTCCTTAAGGAAGAAAATTTACTTTCTGTAGGTATTAAGAAAGGATGAGGAAAAAAACTCTAGGTGGGAGCAGTGGAGGACTAAGTGTTCAGAGTTTATGAAAACTTTCCAAAACAATAAGTAGAAGACACAAACAGCATAAGGAATAATACTTTGTAAAAAC